>NW_020456187.1:32541-35984 GCF_003342845.1 Nothoprocta perdicaria
AAGATGCTCTGTACAAGAAACGTCTCAGCACCTTAGGCACTGCAAGGATCACCAGCCAATGTGCTGGGGAATAGCATAGCAACCGTCACTAGGGAGAATGTCAAAACAGACATATCAAAAAAAAAAAAAAAAAAAAAAGTTCCAGTTTCCCTCAGATCTCCAAGAAATGATTTAATTCTCAGCTTTGCCAGATAAAATGTAGTTAAACTGCACTGAATCGTAACAACATAACAAAAGGCAAAAAATCTTGTCTATTTTAATATATATAAAGTCATTCACAACACTGCACAGAAAGATGCAAACTTTGCAAAGAGAAAAAGGAAAAAAATATCATCTATTTCAAATAGTATAATGCAAAAAAAAATTAAAAAGGAGTTGGTTGATTCTAATAATATGTTAATTTAGAGTAGATTCCTACTTTTATTTAGATCCTGTCTTTGTACTTTGAGTCTCCAAACAAAGATCAAGGGCCATTTATTCTTCATTAGTAAATCCTGAGCTTAATGCATGTGTTACTTAAAACGAGCATTAAAAACTGATTTTGTCAGGCAGCTCACAGCATTTGGTGTTCTCCTTTCAGTCCCAGTTTGGGGGATAATGTGAGAAATCTCAGCTTTTGCTTTAAAAACTATTTTTAAACAAGTACCAAGTCCTGTCAGCTGTGGCATCCAAATGGGGAAAGCATTCTGTATACCCACCACCAGTGGAAAAACACAAAGGCATATGTCAACTTCCAGCCTACAAAACCAGCCTGCTCTTGGTTTTTCCTTCTGTTGCCCATGATTTATGTTTTTGATTGYACTGCAGCTCCTTTTCAAGGGCAGATAGGGACATTTTCATCTCAGACCTGACTTTCTGTGCCCTCAGAGCAGAGTTTTATAGTGAGGCATGGCTCAGGGAAGTGAAAATGGGATCTGGATTCGCTTGGACCAATAAGGACCTCTCATTTTTTCCCATGCTAAAGACAATGTTCTCACCAGTAAGCCAAAGACATTTCCCCCAAAACATGACTTTCCTTTGGCACCTTCCTGCAGGTGCAGAAATAGCATTTGGTGCTACCAGCAGATCACGAGGATGACACCTACTATCATTATTTTTTTTAATTAGTGAGCCGTAGAGATCTCTGTTCCTGGTGCTTCTTCCTGGCAAATCCATTCCACTCAGCATGCAGGAACCTTGCATTACTATGTTGTAAGCACAAAATTAACTGTATAGGCAGCTGAGGCCAGAAGCCTTCCCTTCATGCATCAAAATATCTGATTTGGGTATCCAAAGTAGATGCTTTGACTCTGTTCCACAGTTCTGGCCCTGGGAGGTTTAACAATCGAGAAAAAAAAAATCCTCTTTTTTTGAGCTCTGAAACCATTTTCCCCTAATCCTGCTGAAAAAAAAAAAAAAAAAAGGAAAAGAGAAGAGAGAAAAGAAATGAAAAGATGTAGACATACTGAATCCATGCCAAGCATTTTCTTCTTCTTTCAGTCGTTACCTTATAATTATTGCCTTTCTTTTTGAATCATTGTCTTTAACAATGTGATATTTAACAATGTTAAAAATGTTGAGATAGAGAATTCATGAAAGAGAAGTTTGGTAGTGCTCACTGGGAAATTCTAAACTGTTTCTTTGATTTGGGTCAGAAAATGATCTACTGGAAACAAAATTTCTAGAAAAATCATTTTAAAAAGACTAGCAAAAAAAAAACCCTCAGAAATTTCTGTAACAAACTGTGAACAAGTAAAACAGGAAAAAGAAATATATTTTTAATTCAGGACACTTAGTCTTTACTTGTTTTTWAAAAAAAACAGGAAAATGTCAACATTAGAAGGAGATTTCTCAAGAAAATATCTGCTAATAGAGCAAATGAAAAAGCCAAAAATATTTCTCATATTTTTTTTTCCTGAATATATTTTTTTTTTCTCTAATATAAATTACTAGTTCTCTTAATAGGCTTTTTTTCCCACTTTCATTATCTAGATTCATATGAGACACCATATGATCTCGCTCAGTTTATCAGAGAGTATTTTCTGGATGCGTGTGCTTGCTAATTCATTAACTTTTTTTTAAAGTGACAATATTTGTCCAATTCTGTATAGAGAAAAGCTGTAAATTTTGAAAATCTAAAAAATTCTTCCTTGTTACAGTCTTGGTGCATGGATGGCCCCAGGAAGTCAAAGGAGAGTACATTTGGAGCAGACCATGCAGCATATGGTCAATTTGGTCAATGCACTGCRACTGGAAATCATCGAGACAAATTCTGTGACTGTATCTAATAAGAAAAGCAATAATTTTATGGCCATTAGCAATGCCAGATAACTCTGTAAGGATAGCAATCAAACATCACACTTCAGGGTATAAACTAATTGCCCAGCAGGTCAGAAAACTGTGTTGCTCCTCTGCTGCATGAGTGGTTAGTTGTCCTCTGAGTTTTCCCGCTCTCTACATGAAACAAGGAAAAAAGTGATTACTGAGTGAATGTCTATTGTCTGGATGGGGAAAAGAAGAAATCTCACATTGTAAGTGCCAAGATAAATGTTGCGTTAGTGTAGACCTCATTTTGCCAAGTAATTTTGTTATTTAACACATATCATTCCTCTGTATGATGTTTCTAAATAACTTGAATGAGAGCTGAGTCTGAAAGAAATTAAAAGGTTGAAGAAGAGCTGAAGAACAATATTTTAGGGTTGTTGACTGACAGAAATTACTATCTACTACTGATGGATAGAAATAGCTGTACAAGTGACTCTTTCTCCCTTCATTACTCTTGGTGATGCAAATCAGAAGTTGTGATCTGATCCCAGCTCTTCAGTATGATGTTACCTCAAAAAAGAGAAGGTAATGCTAGGACAGATCTCCATCTATATATGGAAACATGTATTAGGGGCTAAATTCTGTTTTCCTCACTTAAAAGTCATGGAAAGAACAAAAGAAAGGAGAAAATATCTTGCCTTAAAACTAGGATGCCTCTATTTTCTTTTTTGTCCATGGAGCATCCTTCATCCTTCATCCCGTTCCATCATAACACAAGCATCAATCATTTTTTCCCTCAACAGACAAAGTTTGGCTACTTAAGGAAAAATAATAATAATAATAATAATAATAATAATAATAATAATAATAATAATAATAATAATAATAATAATAATAATAATAATAATAATATGTGCCCCTCCTAGCACTGAATGTTTTTACTAGGAAAACTCACCTTTCAGGAGGGATCTTTTCAAGGACACATTGAAGCACTGGTTATCGGGAGCTGGGAGAGTTGGGAAGAAAAAGGTCAAGTCTATACATTTCCTAAGCATTTGCTCCTTGCTGTTGCCAGGCAAAGGTTACCAAGTTAAATGAACCTTATGTCTAACCCCAGGTGGTATTTTTTGTCTTCTTATCTGAACTCCTGTCATGCTGAGCAGAGCAGCTTACACACAATTTTTTTTCTTTTTTTTTTT
>NW_020456187.1:36005-103355 GCF_003342845.1 Nothoprocta perdicaria
CTTTATGGCCTTTTAAGCTGCTGAGACTCATTTGGTACAGCATCAATGGGGAGACACATGGGGATGGGAGGGCAGGCATTGGCAAGGCAGGGAAAGACGCTYGCCCCCTTCTAGACTTCCAGTCATCTGCGTAGCTATTGCTCTCCTGGCATCTCCTAAAATCGAAGGGGATGAACTCACTCTTGCGCTGCAGGATCAGCGCTTTTGGTGACCTCCCATGGTGATGGGGATAAAAAGTAAAATCAAAAAAATCTCTTTGTTAATGAAACATTTAAATCTAAGATTTTAATCACACTTCAGGACAGTCAAAGTTAGGGTTGCCACAGCAACACTACGATACAGCTCTTAGTGTGCAGCAGCCAGTGAAAGGCACGTTTTAATTGAAAATTATCTCAATTACCTGGTAGTCTTTCATGCACCCCCAATTCGGCTGCCTCCTTTGATCTTTCCTAATTACCTCCAACCAGGAAGGCACAGGACAGGAGCCATAGAAGCAGAGTGAGGTTCCATGAGCTTCCCATCTGGGAAGCTTGGGTATTGGTTCAAACTTGGGTATTATTCATATGGATGCAGCTTGCCATTAGGGTAGGTCTCTAAGGTCATAATGGGATGGCAAAATCAAAGGCTTTAATGGAGCCTCCGTAGGATGAAGAACCTTTCAATCCATCTTTCTGCTGCCAGAAAGGATGTTTTTGTGATGAAGCTCCTAAGGTGGCAGCAGGAACTGAAGAAGAGGAAAATTCTGTGGGAGGTAGCTGAGCAAAAATGGGAGCTGCTTTGCAGGGCAGCAGCATTGTCCTGTGGTTAGACAATCATTTGGTTAAGGAGTGACACTAGCCAGGTCACCTGTCCAGTTAATTGACCTAGCTAAAAAATGCAATGCAATAAAAATAGGTTTCATATAATACTTGCAAACCACAAAATGACATTATGACATTTTTCAAGTCTTAGAAGTAGAGCTCTTTGGGATTCCCCAAAGAGAAATTGTTCAGAAAGTGTCTCATTAAGGTTATTACGCCACAGACCACCTGCGAAGCAGATGTCCCACCAGGGCATCACAGCATCTCCCTGTGTGCGTGGCACCCCAGAGGCTTTACTGACCAATTGGAAATGCCAGTATCCATGCTGGTAGCCAGACATTAGTCTCAATATTGCTAGAGATTAACATGGGCATTGGGCAGCATTTCTGCATCCTTGTTTTTCCCTCCTTTTCTCAGAATGAGGCTAGAGCCTTCTGCTCTACAGGCACCAGTGGGAGGTGCAAGGCGGGGAGCAAGGGTTGCATTGAGGGAGAGGATGCTCTGCCCAACAAAGGCCAGCGATGGCAGGGGGAGCCACCAAGTCCAAGCTTTTTTAAGTACATTTCAGCATAGCACACTTGCTCCTAAGAAAKCTAATATCCTCTGGGTCAGTGCAGGCCAACTGTTAGATATAAAGAATTCATAGCACTTGCAAACCCCAAATGAACCATTTTCAATTCTTCATGTTTCTGGAAAACCATTGTGCCAATCTATCAACAGTGGCTGTACTGCATAACGAGGCCCATCTCCTGCCTTAATGCCAAAGTGTAAATATTGCATTGCAGCAAACAGCAGTAGATAATGCATAATAATGAGCTTGGGTTTCTTATGTGATGTGCTATCCAGAGCCCTTGAAAACAATGCATCTTCCTAAAAAAAAAAAAAAAAAAAAATCAGAGAGAGGTAGAAAAAAGAGAGGTTTCTTCAGAAAAAAATAGCTTTTGTGCTGAATGTAGAAGTGAAATAATTGCTTATAATTTAAAACACAGATGAAATGGTCAGAAACATGAAGACGAGGATAAAAGACCAATTCTGATCTGATGAGTCACTGGAGCTGTCGGTATAACCTCAATTAGACATCAGCAGAGCTCTGGGCAGAGTTGGATTTTCATGCTGGAAACATGCACATTTTTATATAGTTTCCTCACTCTTGTTTAATGAGACAAGAATTTGAGTCTCAGCACATGATTAAATCTGATGAAAAGAAGTGTTGTTTGAGCCAATAAGAATTGAGGACTTGTTTCATGATTTTCATTATTAATTTTTCTCAGTTTTCATCAGTAATGYGGTTTTCCTCCCTCAAAATGCAAAGAACCACTCTTTACTGGCTGTCAGTCATCTTGTACTGTGAGCTTCAGGAACTATAGGAATGACTTGCACCAGTCTTTGACAGCAGCTAACCAAATCACAGTAACACAATGTCAGTGTGGAGAATCTGATTCATGGATCTCCATCCAAGACTGCTAAAAATGTGGGCCAAGACGATGGGTGCATTGTTGTCTTCTTCATACATATCACACTAAAGTGCTTGCAGGAGAACTCAAGCTCATGGCCTTACATGTTCAGGGTCTCCAATTGCTGACAAGATCTGGCATTTTCCGATACTCATCTGAGTCCTGTTGGATCACTTGGATGTCTTCTGCCTCTTTGGCTCTTGGCAGCCCAGGTGGGACTGACTACTGACAAGYTGCTGAATATCATCAGTCTTCAATGCAAGCAGGGACAATGGAGGCAGCTCCACATCTTCAGGATTCAATTCTAAAGGTGTCGGTGGTTTTATAATTCAACCTGCTAAGAAACAGGGTGGAAAAAATAAACAAACAAAAAGCCCAAACATTTCATATAYTTCATATAGAGCAATGTGCAGGACTAGGCAGCAATATCTCTTCCTCATAGTAAGACAAAGACCTAGATGCCAATGGCTCTGAAATATATATATTTTCACAGGCTGTCATAATGTTCTTTCCAAGTGTTTATTCCCTTCTGAGGTATGAAGGAGAATAAGGATTCGGTATGTAGGCCAATCCACAAAGATTTCCCCAGTTAATTTTTCACTGAGGAAAAAGGTATATACTAGCTCAGGCCAGCCACAGAAAAAAAAAACAGAAATCCCAAGAATACTTAAAGCTTTGAAATACTTATGTGAAATATGAACTTGTCTAAATATAACCATTTAAGATTTAGGCATGTATCTTCAACAATTATCTGGGCTTCCTCAATAGTTCATAGATTATATCAGGATAAAGATCTTTTTTCTGACTGTAGAGAGCTGGAATTCTGGTTTTGCCTAATAATTAATTGTCATCCTACAAATTCTTCTGCACTTTAGTTTAAAACTTTGAGCATAGTTTTCCTTTCCAGTACACATAAAATAGTAGTTTAATGAAGTAATGAAATCTAGAAGTTTAGTTAGCATCAGTAATGAAGATGAGCTCCAGGAATAGATAACTCGATCCCCACCCTGCCTTCAGGAGTCAAGTACAGGAAAAAGAAATTTGTTTTGGAAAAGACTGCAGTTCCAGCTATGACTTCTGAATCACCAGTACAACAAAACAAATAGCTAAACATCACAGTCCCTACACTTTTCCTGTCATTCCAAGAGAGCCTACTTTTATGAGCACCTGTTCAGGCAAAAACACCCTTTTTGGTTCTGGTTGCTAGTCACTAACAGCTACTTCATAAGGACTTCAAAAACTTATTATCTGAACAAAAACTTATTATCTGAAAAATAATAATGTTGATTTCTTATAATGCTCATTATAATTTAAAGGTAGACAGCTTAAAGAAGAAAGGATGTAAACCAAGGCAGATGAAATTTATACCTTATAATATGGCCATAGAACACATGACACAAGCCAATCGTAGTTCAACTTTGCACTTGCTCATTGAAAACTAACTGTCTATTGCTCTCCTGCCCATTGTGGGTTGTTAATCTACCGTTTTTCTTTTTTTTACTTCTTTAATCTTGAGCTTAGAGAAAATCTACTATCACATATGTCAATTCATTTTGGATCCAGCCAGACATTCTCCCATTGGAAATTCTGGCTTGAATATTGTTGGAAAAGTTCAGACGAAAGTTACTTTTTATTATATGAATCTTCCTATAACAGAGAAACAATGGTGCAGATAGCCTATAACCTAGCTTACATATTCCTTCAAGCTAAGACAAAGTTCACGCTTCATCTAATTTGTTGATTCACTAGGTTTGAGAAGTGCAGTAACAAAATCTACTTATCAATCAATCACCTTTATTCTACTAAGCAAGACAGATTATGGAAACAGCAATTTTTGACTCTGAATACTTTTCAAGACCTTTCTGCAATTAAAAAACWTTCAAAGCTCTCAGATACAATGTGGAAAATGGAATATATGGAAAACAGTTCTTCAAATCCACTAAGGATAAACAAGTTTATATTAATCACTGAATTTTGTATACAGATTCTGTGAAATAACAAGTCATCTCTCTGAAGACTAATTTGTGAGTATTCTATTTTAAGCAAAAATTGATTTTTGTCTTATTTATTGTCACTGAAATGAAGAGGACCATCTGATGTCACAGATACAGATTTCTCAGTTACACAGAAATGATGGAGAGGGGGATTAAAACTAGATGTTTCCAGTATAGTCCTCAAAAATTAAAAAAGAAAAAAGAAAAAATGTGATTATCCAAGTCAGATTCTAGCATTTGTAGATCATCTCTAAAGCTGTATGTTATCCAACAGGTGTTTTCTTATAGAGAAAAGATGTGATTCAATTGCAGAAACTGAGCAGCAACTATTATATTTCTTAAAGTTTTTACATTAAGTTGTATCGCTCCAAAGGCTAATAATCGTCACTGGCCAGTACTTTCATCTTGTCTGTCTGGTAACCTACATCTTTATTCTGTATTTAAAGTTCTCTGGACTCTCTCCAGTGACTATTACTGTCAGAGAAAGGGATTACATAAATTCACACATGTTCTTATATGAGAATCCTCATTGAATTAACAGAATTTTACTTAGAATAATGATAAATTTTCATCTAGGAAATTAACATCATTTTGTTGACTTAAATGTATTTTTTTTTTTTTTTTTGAACCATCACTGCTGGATTCTAAGAAAATGCCAAAGTTCTGTGCTCAAAAAAATATAGGCCTGGAAGCCAAGAAAGCTTCAATTTTATTATCAGCTCAGCTAATGACTCCCAGGATGGCCATGAGAGTTTAACACATCTCTCTCTGTCTACATTTATATATCTAATATTTATTATATAAACATTAGGAGATTGAGAAATAATTACAATGGAGACTGTATTTATTTTTTTCTTTTAAATTTCCCAAGGAAAAAAATCTAGTTTGCCAAAGACAAAATTTAAAAAAAATAAAATTCTTAACATATTTTATAGAATAAATATTTTAACTTTATTTGAAACAGAAAAATAATGAAACAAATCAGAATGAATCCTTGCTTGGGAAGCAATTTTTAATTAAAAAGGTACTTTTTAGTTATTTGTTGTTAGTCTTTGAACCTCAGCTTGTATCTCTCAGCTCTTCATTTTTAAAAAATTTACCAAATGATTTTGTTACTAATTCAGCATTTGTTTTTCCCTTCATTATAGCTCTCCCCAGGAGGAATGAAGAGATATTACTGCTCATATGTTCATTTGAGAAGGGATTTTAGCTAGTTATAAAATACAGAGTAAGCATTACTTATTAGTTAAAAGTTTTGTTGTGCACTGCTTAGCATCTGCACTCTGAAAGGTTGTTGCTGACAGTATGATGGGCACAAAATTAAGTGCATTTTTAAAGTAACTAGAGAAACTATTGTCCTCAGAATGCTTCCTGCCATAAATGTCCAGGTGTAGAACCAATATAACTGGTAATACTGAGTTTGAGTTTATAGAAAAAATGAATACAACCTTATATCAAAATGCTTTTGTTGTCAATAGACTCTGGAAACATCATGTATCTTGCAGCCTCTCCGAAAGGGAGGCTAATAGGGAAAGAAAAAAGATGTTCCTTTGCTGTCAGAGTCCATCATGATTCTTTTCCATCCTGCAAAGTGAAGCTGGTGGCTTTAGGATCTCTGACTGTCACATTGGGCAATTGGGCCAGTGATATCACAAGGCATTTGTGTGAACTTCTCCAACAAGTTGACAGAGTATGAGTTGATCTGTGGACTGCTAGATCAACACCAGACATCAATCAAGGTCAGGGGCCTATAAAATATTTTAATTGCCTCTTTCATCTCTGGAATATCAAGGAAAGTAGCTGCACACTCCAGTGAATGAATACATGGTGTCTGCTACTGAGATTGGATGAGAGTCTCTGTATCATTAGATCTTTTATATTTAGTGAAATCTTACATAGTGTGATTTCCTTTTACACTCTGTGGGCTAGCATATTTTATTAATAGATTTCAAGGATTTTCTAGGATTCTAGGAGCTAAAGCTTTCAGATCCAGATTTTAATGGAGATCATGCTTTATAATATATCTCATGAAAGAAAGGTTCCCAAGAGAAATATTACAATATATAGCAATGCATATCAAAGTCTATGCACCTTTTCATCGATTTCAGTGACACCTCCCTGGATTCTTGAATTAAACTAGTAGAGCAAATTTAAAATGAAACACAAAATAATCCCSGGTCAGTCAATGGGTCTTTGGAAATCATTATTGGACCTTTTTGCTCAGAAGTGTCCAGGCCTGAAAGACATCTAGGATGCTAAACAGATGTCCACAGCTTCTTCAGGTCCACATAACAGCAAGCAATGCAAGGTTTAGAGGAGAAGATAACTGAATCTGTTATGCTTGTTCCAGCCCAGAATGATATCTGAATATTCACATGTTTTAGTAGTGTTTTAGGAACTTCTGACAATGACAAATACTTTCTTTTTAACATTTGGGTAGATTATTAGCTGAATTGTGATTGTTTTCACTTTAACATATTCACTTTAACATCTGTTGTCTACCTTGACTTCAAGGCTTTTGACACCGTGTCCCGTACCATCCTCATACAGAAGCTCCGGGAGAGTGGACTAGATGAGTGCGCAGTGCGGTGGATCGAGGGCTGGCTGGATGGCAGAGCTCAGAGGGTGGTGATAATTGGGGCCGAGTCCAGTTGGAGGCCTGTGGCCAGTGGTGTCCCCCAGGGATCAGTACTGGGCCCGATGCTGTTCAACCTGTTCATCAGTGACCTGGACGAGGGCACGGAGTGCACCCTTAGCAAGTTTGCAGATGACACCAAGCTGGGCGGAGTGGCYGACACTCCRGAGGGCTGTGCTGCCATCCAGAGGGAYCTGGACAGGCTGGWGAGTTGGGCAGAGAGGAACCTCATGAGGTTCAATAAGGACAAGTGTAGGGTCCCACACCTGGGGAGGAATAACCCCAGGCACCAGTACAGACTAGGGGTTGACCTGCTGGAAAGCAGCTCYAYGGAGAGAGGGACCTGAGAGTCCTGGTTGACRCTAAGTTGACCATGAGTCAGCAGTGCCCYCGTGGCCAAGAAGGCCAATGGGATCCTGGCCTGCATCAGAAAGAGTGTTGCCAGCAGGTCAAGGGAGGTGATTCTGCCCCTCTRCTCAGCTCTGGTGAGGCCGCACTTGGAGTATTGKGTGCAGTTCTGGGCTCCCCAGTATAAGAGGGACGTGGAGCTTCTCCAGAGGATCCAAAGAAGAGCAACTAAGATGATTAAGGGAATGGAAAGTCTCTCATATGAGGAGAGACTGAGTGAGCTGGGCCTGTTTTCTCTGGAGAAGAGAAGGCTGAGAGGGGATCTGATTAATGTGTTCGAGTTCAGGAAGGGAGAATGCAGGGAGGGAGGGGACAGGCTGTTTTCATTGGTGGCCTGCGATAGGATGAGGGGTAATGGCCATAAGCTGGAGCACAGGAAGTTC
This sequence comes from Nothoprocta perdicaria, assembly GCF_003342845.1. Lineage (NCBI taxonomy): Eukaryota > Metazoa > Chordata > Aves > Tinamiformes > Tinamidae > Nothoprocta > Nothoprocta perdicaria. Next base: position 43,680 of record NW_020456187.1, read on the forward strand.
CGTCTCCWGGTGAGGAGGAACTTCTTTACTGTTAGGGTGACAGAGCAGTGGAACAGGCTCCCTTCCAACCTTGAATATTCTGTGATTCTGTGAGAAGAGTGAGATGATGGACCTGATCTGTAAGCAGTACTCCAGGAGGAAAAAACAGGTAGTTGAACTTGGAAAGCATTTCCCTGAAACCACCCATTACTCAGCCAAGAGCAGAATAAGAGAAAGCRTTCTTAGGTGCATGTTGGCAATGCAATGTTTTAACCAAGATGACTGACAAAAACAAGCAAACAAAAAATACTTCATAGATAGTTCTATTAGTCAACACAAGAAAATGCAGTGTGTTACAGCCTCCATTAGCTCTGGGCATAGTGTGGGGAAAGCAAGAGCATCTCTCCATCGTGTAGAATTCATGTATTATAATAGAACGACATGATCATTCAACGTGGCAAGGAAAAGCTGATTTTTATGGTCGCAACAACAATCCACATAAAATTCTGACATATCAATTTAACATTGTTATTTGCTCTGGATTTTGGGGACTGATGCTGTTTATGTATTTTCAGAAACATCTTGAATTAATATTCAGTGTTTACTAAGCCCTTTGGATTTCTTGATGTAATTTGCATTAGCTCATAGCAGCAGGAGCCTCGGGAGAGCCAGTACCAAAGAAYTAAATAGTAAAACAAATGCATTGATGTGCTAAAAAATAGGGTCTCCTTTACCTTTACTATATGATCATTTGTGAAAGGAAGCAAAAACAAATAAGTCACATCCATTCTTTATTCCATTAGTAAACAAAACAATGCAACTCTTGTTAAAAGAATATTTTAATGAAAACACAACTGAATACCAGTGATTACTGAATGTTGACAATTTTTCATGATGAAATCTTCAGGAACACCATGCTTATTACTAGGGACTTCTGAACCATATCAACTAAGCCTAATAACCAGCACAGAAGGGTGGGCTTGCATCATTAAAAGGTGTTTTGAGAGATATGAGATTCAAGTCCATCTTAAAATGAAACACTGAAACACAAAAGTAACTTTTTTTTTTTTTTTTTTTAAATCCCCAGTAAAGTAATTTAATCCATCTGTGCCTGCTTTTTGTCTAGTAAATGTCTTATTGGTTTAGAGGCAAGTTTGCTATAAGAACGTTGGGTGCCATTGTATAAACATATCTATACAACACTTACTGTGGTGGGACAACTCTATTAGGGCTTTTTTATTTTGCAAGTAAAGTTGGGAACATTGGCCTGTAAGTCATCACCCTGAAAGTTCCAGAGAAATCAAGTTCGTAATCATTTATATTTAATGCTTCATGTTGCATTTGTGTATGTTAGCTATCAGCTATGGGCAGGATTAGTATTACAAACCTTATATGGTTAAAATAGAGGTTCCAGAAATCACACGATAAAGTTGTATGTTAAGAGACCAGACCAAATAATTTCCAGATGCTGTATGAGTATGAGCATTTATCATCAACTCTGAATACCTGAAGATCACCAGGATCTTCAGACTGTCTCATGCACTGGTTATTGAAAGTTATGACATGATATGAGTAACCTGACAGCTGCTTTATGGGTTAAGGCTGTGTTTTTCCATCATGAAGACAGATGTCCCCCTACTTTTGAATCTGAGTCACAAAGGAGTCTGGACAAGTTGGGCTACATGACAAGGTATAGGATTCTAGTCTTTGCCCTTTGGACTTCACAAAGTAAATTTTCCAGAAATAAAAGTCTGAAGAGATTAAGGTTTATGAAAGTTTGTATTCTAAAGTAAAGTCTAGGTGAGGATTCCATGTCCTCTGACCATCTTTCCTAGTTAAATCAAAGTCTGGAAAACTTTGTGCTGGACCTGCTGACATTGGATGTTAATACATATCAACTTCTCTTATTTTCATTTAATAAAAATAAGCCCTTTTTAGGGTAAGCAACATTTGTATTCACAAAATAACAGTTTCACATAGATACATAAGGTAAATAATGAAAGACTTTGTCAAACACTTTTGAAAATACTGAGAAATTTATCAAATAAATTATTCAACCAATCTACAATACTTATCTGTGTAGATATTTCTACCACCATGGGTATCTGACAACCTCTAGGGTAACCATATTTTTATTGTTAAATTATTAATGATACTTTCATGCCTTAGGCCTTACAGAATCAYACCTTGCATCTTTTATCTAAAGTTCTCATAATGATTCAGAAAGATGAAGCATCAAAAAATTACTATGAAGAAACTAGACTGTACAGTAGAGTTTTACTGAATTGTATACATTTGCAGCTGTAAACAAACATAGAATTCAGTGAAATGAACCTAATGTTTTCCTCCTTATGCTTCAGGAGTTTGAACATCATATTCTCAGAGCCCGACTTTTTTTTTTTTTTTTAATTAACCCCTGGAGGATAGAAAAAAAAAAAAAGGAAGAGAAATCAAGATTCAAAGCCATGGAGCCATCACTAATCACTGGTTCTATGGGACCTGAGGTGGTCACCAAAATCATATTGGTGCTCTCTTTTTCCAGCACTGCACTGAGCAGGAAAATCATGGGAGAAGGGCTTGTTCTGAGACACCATTTTGGCAGATGTTTATATATATGGTGTTTGCCTTTAATGTKGGTTTCAAGATATAAGGGAAGCCTGTGATGTGCTGTAAAAGTTGTTAGAGTTATTGATGACCAGGTCAGTGCCATTCACATTAGTGCTCAGATTCTCCCTTGATCTGTAACCAAATGAGAGTTAATGTATTCCAGAATGGAGCTAAAAAACACTCAGTTTATAACAATGAACTTGGCCTTCTCTATGTTCGAAAAAGAATGAAAGTGCCCATTTTGTGAAGTGCTCAGTAAACTTCTGGCAACTTCTGGGAATAGCATGTTATCTGCATAAAACATCCCTCCTAGTGCTTAAAAATAAGCAAATACCCCTTTTACTAAGAGCTTAAACTGAGTCAGAGATTTTAAATGACTTGTCTGAGCTAATATGAGTCTTGCAGAAACACACTGCTAATAGCATGTTTCATCTACTAGGTTTGTTTTGCTATTTTGCTTCCTTTCTCTGCTTGGGAAATACAAATGAAAGTGCCAGCAGCTTGCCAACACCATCTCAGCGGACCTAGGAAAGCAGAACATTGGTTTTATATGCATATATTCCAGCCTCACCAGTGTTTTGCCCTCAGCTTTTTCTGTTGTATGACAAGCATGATCAAATGTACAAAATCCAAGAGAAACAAACTCCACAAAATCTTGTCACACAGCCTRTAGGAAGAGCTCGCCCAAACACAACAGGAAACCAGGGTATGTAGCATGCTGCTCTTGAACACAGAGGTTTCATTTCTGATCCGGATGGCCAAGTTGGGAATTGTGTCTGTGATAATAATGGCATCAGGCGGAGGGAAGCTATTTTTGAAAGAACTGCTTGCAGGCCAAAGGGGAGCCCCCAAGGGGAGAAATAATCAGCTCTGCCTTCTTTACATTTAAGCCTACAGCACTGTCAAGGCCTGACACTACTGGCCAGCATTCATTTAAGTGCTAAGCTTGCAAAGGCAAGGAAAAAAATACAGGAGACAGACTAGTATGCAACATGTGGTCAAATGCCCCCGATTCTGGAGTTAACCTTTGCATGCTTGAACCAAAGCCCCGGGTGTGGGAGATGAATGCAAAACACATCTCTCTTGCATGTCTGCAATGTTAGAAAACATCAGCTCCACAAAGAATATTTCTAGAACGATTGTAGTTAAGTAATATGTAATGCTTGCAAGGAGGGGCTTGCTATATAGTATTCAAACTGACAACATATTCCCTCAAAATCTTTTACTTACTTTGAAGACGCCCARAAGAGGCGAATGATAAAAAAGGTAGAAATCAGTCACCAAATTTCTGATTGTCATATAACCAGTAAGATTATCACTCTCATCAAAGCAGAGAAAGAGGTATCAACAGGATTCCAGAATCCCAGAGCAATCTGGATTAGAAGGGGCATCAGAYATCTAGTCCAACCTCCTGTCCAAGCATTGTAATTATATTAATAATCTCACCCTACAACCATTTCTGAAGCATATAAGGTATGTTATACCCTTCAACTACTGATTCCCAGAGACTCAGGGAAACTGGATCCACTGTATCCAATGTATATCTACATTGTGGACATCTAGATGAGGCAAAATGCATGTATTACAATGTACCTACAGTGTCTGATTCTATTGTATTCCCACAGCTCATTTAACAGGACTAGAAAAGGGTAAAAAATCTGCACAAAGAAATCAGCTSAACTGATGGTGCCAGAACAGAGTGGAGAGCTATAGAACTTTCTAAGCAAATGAAGAAATTTCATCATCTGAAATTTGATCACAATTTGGTAACTACAAAGGGAGACAGGCAGCTGCTATCTGCTTAGCACCCCAGACTTTCTGCAGTAGCAAACCATTTCAAGCAACTGCTAACATGARTTGCAGCAAATGCTTGCACTTTTGACTCAGTCATTAAAAGCTGACTTGAAACATTTGCAAAGGTTCACCTGTGCCTAAGTGAGGGCTGGGATTTTTTAAATTTAGTTGGGAGTCCTGATACCAGTTTGAACAGCAGTGTGATGTAGTAATTAGACATATTTCTATTTGTATGTAGGCCACTAGGAAGACAAGCTTAACGGAAAATCCTAGCTCTTGTACTACTAAGTTGCTTTATTGCTTCAGCTTGACATTTCACAATGGTTAACTGCTACCAAGAGAAAAAGTCTTTTGGATAGATTGCCTGAGACATGAAGAACTAACCTCTTTTTTCTTTTATACTACGTCTTCTACAACCATACAATTAGCTTCCTCTGATCCTACTAGCCAAATAGTGCTGATTTKTGGATATTGATAATATTTTACAGGAATCAACCTAGAAAGAAACATGGAGACAGAGTAGACTTTTAAGGTTATATATTGACTACGCTTTTTTCTGTTACCTCTTAAAGAGCTGCAGTCACTGAAAGAGGTCACTGAAAAAAATCTGCTCGCTTAACTATTTAAGGAAAATGAACAATCACACTGTCAAGAAGTTGTGAAGCTAGAAAACTGAAATCTAGTTCCCAAACTATAATGACAAGGAGAATAAATAGTGGATCATTTCTTAGGCAATTAATATCTGGTTAGAAATTTATGCCCTGGTGTGCACATGTAACTATTTAACATTAATGAAAGTTATGTGCATGCTACAGAGAAGGGTAGACTTCTTAAAAGGGGTTATTCAAATTATTTCCTACAGAAATAGGTCAAAGATTAATCACTCCATTTGGTTCTTCTGCATTACAAAAAAAAAAAAAAAAAAAAAAAAAAAATAGAAACTACCAACAATGTACAGTGCTTACTGCAAAATCTGAAACTCCAAGTATTATTCATACCATATTTTTGGTCAAGTTTTCAAGATATCAGTGCCTCTTTATTTGAAAAGGAAAAGTAAAAATGAAAAGGAAATGAAATGAAATCTGAAATCTGGAGATAGATTTAGGCCATTTCAAGTGATTTTGATTCTTCTGCTGATTTGGCATGTAGGAGAGGGTCTAYAAACTTTATATAAACAATTAGAGATTAGTTCTGTTTTTCTGAATTTTAAAAGTTCTCCTGGCCGGATGTAAAGTTAAATAAACTGACACAGGACCTAGAATTGGATATTAATAGCCTTTTTACACTCTTTTACACTCTAAATCTCCTGTTTACCATCACACCAAATAAAACCATCACAACAGGCAAAAGCATAGATCCATCACAACACTCCACCTGATTTWGTTTGCATTCACATACGCAAATCGTATCATCTGGACTGAATTTTAACCAATCACTTCAGCTAGCTGGCAGGAATAGAGGACTCTTGTTTTCCATTGGGCTTCATCTAGAGTGATCATTTGGACCATTTGGACCAGATGTATGAAATACCATCTAATCAAATCAATAACTAATCTAGACAATAGACTTTCACTTTCAATGGGTATAAAAAAAACGTAAAGCAAAACACAAGGAAGAAAGGGACACATACTTTTAATCACATCCTAAAATAAACATCTTTGGTCATCTGAACTATACTTTGAATACTTTTGATTAGATCACTTCTCATTATGTTGATTAGATCACTTCTTTTGACTACAAGGAAAGTCTAGACAGGTAGTTCAGATAGGGACACATGCATACTTCACTAAGAATTTGGTTTAGTTGCCTAAAAACAGGCACTTAATGTTATTTGAAATGCCCTGAGGTATCCAGAACATCTGTGCAGGCCTGAAAGGTATAATGCAAGACCCATGGGAGAAACACACCTCTCTGGAAGGGCAGATGGATGCCAGATGGGCTATCCTGGGAGATCTTAAATAGCACTACATGTCTATGAGAGAACTAAGTAAAAACAAAATCCACCAATATTTAGGGGTATATATTGTCAATATGTAGGCATTTACTTAATCACAGAATCACAGACTGGTTAAGGCTGGAAGAGTCCTCTAGAGATATCTAGTCCAAATCCCCTGCTTAAGCAGGGACACCTAGAGCACACGGCACAGGATCATATCCAGGTGGCTTTTGAAGATCTCCAGAGGAGACTCCACAGTCTACCTGAGCAGCCTATTCCAGGGCTCTGTCACCCTCATAGGAAATAAGTTCTTCCTCACATGCAGATGCAACTGCCTATGTTTCAACTTGTACGCATTACCCCTTGTCCGGTCACTGGCCACCACTCCTCCCTACATTCTCCCCTCAGGTACTTATACATATTGATCAGATCTCCTCCCAGTCTTCTCTAGGCTAAACAAGCTCAGCTCCCTTACTCTTTCCTCAACAGGGAGATACTCCAGTCCCTTAATCATTTTTGTCGCTCTCTGCTGGACCGTCTCTAGGAGCTCCATGTCCCTCTTATACTGGGGAGCTGTCATGGAAGGAGTGGCAGTGAGGGTGAGTGACAAAATGCACTTCATACTTCACTAGTATGAAAGAAATAATAATAGCATTTTTTAATATGGATAATGATTTCACGAGATTCTATGGCAAGGTTCACTGTATGGAGGCTTAAGATAATACACAATTATTTTGGGATACCCTTCCTTTGGGCCACGAGGTTCAGATTGGACCCTCTTGCTTTCCAGGCTCCTTCTGAGAGGAGTCTGGGTGTGGCTGGATTCAATCCTAGTCCCAGACCTGGTCAACAGTTTATGACTAAGGGTTTCTGTGTACAGTTACAAAGTAAAGTTAAAGAAAGAGAGGGTGCTATATTTACTTACCACAGATCTGTTGTGGAAAGGCATCTCTCAACCTCGAGGAGTATCCTTGAGAGGCATCCCTGCTCAAGGGGAGATCCTGATGTGCAGCCCGCTGCCATGCCAGGAGAGCTCAAGGGACTCTCAGGCTGTCCGCATATTTATAGGGTAAGATGATTGACTTATAGTCATTCTTTCATTTCAGAGGACCATTGGCTAGTGTATTAGCCTCGTCTCCCCATCAGGATGCAGCCTTCAGGACTGCTATGTTGAATCTGAGTAGGAGAAGAAATCAGCATGGTGGCGCCTACCAGGATTAGATACATCACTGGTGGTTAGCAACTGAGCAGGGCTACATGTAAGGTACAGGTCAGGTTGAGCTGGGAAAGGAGCATATCYGTCACAGGAGCCCAGAACTGCACACAATACTTCAGGTGCGGCCCAACCAGAGCTGAGGAGAGAGGCATGATCACCCTCGACCTGCTGTCAACACTTCTCCTGACACAGGCCAGGATCCCATTAGCCTTCTTGGCCACAAGGGCACATTGCTGCCTCATGGTTAACTTGTTATCAACTACAACTCCCAAATCCCTTTCTGTTGAGCCAGAGACAGTGTCAAAAGCCTTGCTCAAGTCAAGGTAGACAACATTCACAGCTCTCCCATCATCCTTCGAGCCAGTAATCCCCTCGTAGAAGGCTATCGGGTTTGTCAGACATGACTTCCCTTTGGTGAATCGATGCTGACTTCTCTTCATCACCTTCTTCTCTTTGACTTGCCTGGAGATGCTGTCTAGGATGAGCTGCTCCGTCACTTTTCCAGGGACAGAAGTGAGGCTGGCCGGCTTGTAGTTTCCTGGCTAGTCATCAGGTTGCTGCTGATGTATTTATAGAAGCCCTTCCTGTTGTCCCTGGCATTGCTTACTAAGCCTAATTCCAGATGGGCCTTCGCCTTCCTCATTGCATCTCTGAATTCTCTGACAATGTTCCTATATTCTAAGTATGTGGTCTGGCCCTTCTTCCACATTATGTATGTGCTGTTTTTCTCATTACATTTACTCAACTGTTCCTTGCCCAACCACACAGGTCTCCTTCCCCCCTTGCTGAACTTCTTTCTTGTAGGAATTACAAGAGCTGTAAGTCTATGCTCCCTCAAAAGTAAGTGGACATCTAGAATATGATTTGGATACTCATACATGGGCTCACAGTGAGGTTTGAAATGACCTACACTATCTAGTCCTGCTCAGCTGATTGCCCAGAAGGGTCCAGATCTTCCAAATGCTTTATATAACATCTTCCAGGGTCAGAGCTGGTGCCATCTTGGCTGAATGGAAACTAYAGTCAATGCCTTTAATAGAAAACCTTGAAAAATACTAATCTCTACCCAGAATAGAAACTTAAATTTAGTTAGTTGTGGAAATCTGCAGCTGACAATGTTTACTATATGTCCATTGGCTATAAATCTAATGCCAGGTCACACTTACACCTACATAGCATGTAGACATACACAACTCAATGCATATATGTTAGATAGCTCTTTTTTTACATGGACCCCTTGGACCCCTTTTTTTTTTTTTTTTTTTAAACCAAGAGTGAGACCTTGAACTCACAGTTCTGTTATTTACAAAGAAAATTTTTCTTTCTTTTTAGCCAAATCTTTAAGGACAAAATTATACCCTCATTCCCTCATTTACCTCTGCATAACCCCTTATCATTTCTTTTTTTTTTTTTTTTTAGGAAAGAGACATTTATTCTTAATGAGAAAGAAGAATAATGAAAAATTGGAAGCGAATAAGAGAAAAAGAAAAACAGTCCTAAGAACTACTATTTCATCTGAACTGCTTGTTTAAAGTCATTTGACATTTATACCAAAAACTGTTTTTTTCTTATGATTCTACAGATATGTTCATCATATTTTTCTGTCCTTACTTTGTTTTTCACTTTTAATGCAGAATTAACTCCAGCAAGACTGCTAAGCTTCTAATGCCCTCAGATCAGCTCCAGTTTGCAYTTCAGAATTTCTCTCAGCTCTGCAAAACATTGTTACCAAAGGGAAAGCAACAGTTGGCATTTTTAAATCTATAATCAAGTGTTTGAGTTTGGTGAGACTGTAAATTTACTGAATGATGCTCAATGCTAGGCAGAAGAAGTGGTATGGGGAACAAGAGCCAAAACTCTCCAAAAAAGGGTCTGTCCATACCCAGTAAATCTTTTGCTGCTCTCTGAGTTTGCAGACAAGGTTGCAATTAGAGAATCTATTATCTCAGGGTATATATCAATCTTTCTGACAGTTTAAGATTATTTATCAGCAAGATCTAATGCATCAAAAATTTTGCCAAGTTTTCATCTATTGCAAGAAAGATTTGGGGCAAGTAGATCACACAGTATTACGAAAAGGGAAGCAATTCTTCAGTAAATCTGATATTTCTCTGTATAATATTCTATCTGTGATATTTCTGTAGTGAAGTTAAATTAGATAGATTCAAAATAATGCTTGGTAGCCTAGTGTGGCATTAAAGCAAACTTAAAAGCCATAGGAGGTCAAACTGACTGTGTCTTTTTCCATAGGCATGGAGGCAATGATGTAACAGCTGTCATAAATAAAATAACATTATTGTTGCCTTTCTGATAATCTCTCTGATTTTCTCCTGTAGTTACTGGAGATTTTCCAGTCAAGGAGGATCTTCTGTGTGACACTGATACATGATATTTATGCAATATGAGAAAATGTAGGAAGCTGTCACCTGTTCCATGAGTGATATGAGTAGGGGGTGTTTTTTTCTTAAAATCTATAACAGAAGTGAGGTTCTACAGGTCCAATTTTATGTCTTTGGCCAAGTAAGAGGAGAAAAAAGAGAAGAGGTTGCTGTTTAATACAGTAATTTGCATTTTTCTACAATGCTAACTTTCTTTGTTAATATTGTATGAATGGAGAATTTCTGTGAGACTTTCAGAGCTGGATAGCACTGCAAAATKCTGGGAATATTTCCATGAGAGTTCATTCCCTGAGACTGCAGCTCTCCTCACCAGAAACACCCAACGTATTTTCAAGCAAATCAGTACATGGGTATTATTCAAACTATTACAATTAGTGATCTAGTATCCCTGTGCTGTGCCACATTATTTAAATACTCCTCTTTAAAAAGAAAAGACTTTCTGAGACTGTACAAGAAAGATCACAGGATCACAGTTTGGGCAAAGATGTTTAATATTCTCTTTCTCATCCTCTGAAAAGTGTGTTGGTGTCTCATAAGCAGCACTGATAGCCACAGATGACATCTTCCTGCACCCTCCGAGGGGCTTATGTCTTCCAAGTTTTCTCTGTGCTTGTGTGTTGGGTGTGTGATTTTTTAGTGTAAGACAGAGTAACTTGTACATTTAGCTCTGAAGGTCTTGACTGGAATGTCTGAGGCATCAGAATTGCTGGACGGATTTTATACCTCCTGACAGGTACACCCAAAATCAGGACTACCGAATGCAGTGAAAGTGGTGATCAAAATGGCAAAAATGCAGCATTTCTCATTAGGATAGCTGCAGTTCATAGTCCWAGTTACCAACATAACTCTGATTTCAGTGGTGTAGCCAGGTCTTATTCAGTAAAAACAGAGAATTTCTTAGAAATGTCCTGCATATGTCAATTCTGGGTCAACAGAATTGGATGCAATTCTGGGTCAACACATAGGATATAAAGCAGTCCCAGAAGAAATCCAGCATGGATGTGTGTTTACACCTTATATGCACTGAGCCAGAGGAGTGCCTATTTCTTACTGATGATCAGGATGGAACCTGGCATTGGAAACCAATCCAATTTAAGACGCAACTAAGCCCAGATATTCACTCATCTGGAGGCAATGAATCTTAAAATAGAGGTGATGATAGAGACAGAGTGTGGAAGGAGATGGACAGACAGTCAAGGACAATATAGTCATAGTTTTCTTTCCAACATCATCAGCATTTTCTGTATCTGCCTATGCTGGTGAAAAAATTATTTTACCAAGGCCAAAACTCAAGGATAGAAACATAAAAAAAAAAAAAAAAAAAAAAAAAAAAAAAAAAAAAAAAAAAAAAAAAAGCCACACAAAGAGAGCGAAGGGCCGTCTTGTCCTGTAAATCCTGTACCTGAAAATGTTCCATAACAAATGCTTACAGAAGAATGCCAGCAGAAACCACCATGTGGCAATGTATTCTTGGAAGCTGAAGTTCAGAAATTTATGGGGCAAAGAGAGAAATTTTGTTGTTCACAGTCTTCATGGGATTTTCCTACTATGAATTTGTCAAGTTAGTTTTGAACCTGTGCACAGTCATTTGACATCTGCAACATCCAGGAGCAGGGCATTCATAGCTTCTTTTGTTTTATATTGAATTTGCCACTTTGTAGTTTCACTGAATGTCTTCTGGCTCTTGTATTGCAAGAGACTGCTAACAGTCAATCCCTATTTACAGTTACCAGTCAATCTCATGACACTCAAGGTTATGTAGATTTCAATCATATCGCATCAGTCATCTTTTCCAGGGTAAAGGTTTCTAGTTCATTTGGCTGTTCCTCAGAACAGCTAAACACATTAAAAAAATGGTACATCGTTGATCATACTTTGTCGATTTTTCCCTGTGCCTGTTTTAGTTGCACTGTATCTTACATGAAATGGAGAGCCAGAACAGCTGTTCAAGATACAGATATATGATGGAATATATGAAGATATAGTCAATATCCTCATTTTAGCCTGTATTATTTTGCTAGTAATTGTCATTTTTTTAATGAATTCCTAAACAGTAAGTGCATATTTTCATTTCCTTATTAATTATAAACTCAGGATATAATTTCAGAGATGTGCAAGTAGCCCATTGTGTATGTAAARTTAAGATATATTTTTCTCATGTACACACCTCTTTACATTTATCTACACTGCATTTCATTTATCTCCAGTTATTCAGCAATTTATTACACTGAATAAGTTGAATATTTGAACAGCACAGGTAGTCAGTTATCTCCACTGCTGTTCATAATCATATATAAAATATATGTGTTGAATGGCATTGGTCCTATTGTAGCCTGGATGAGATGCTTATAATCCTTTTCTCAATCAGTGTAAAAGAATGAAACATAAGGAATCATACTCTTCCGCGTAAAGGAGCTCTTCACATTTCTTACAACTGAAAAGGGATAGATAAGTTTTGTAAAGTCCGTGACATACTTGGAGAACACTATTGACATCTGAAGGTCTTCTTTATTGCTTTTCCTATAAATGGATTTAGGTTTCTTTAAAGGTATCCAAACTAGGCTGACTAATCCGCCCTTTCTGAGCTATTGCCAGGGTTGCATACAGAGCAATTGTCCCAGCAAGAAACTGACAACAGTATGTGAGCAAGATTTCTTACCTTCCTTATGTCCATATCAGATCAATTTATGGCAAAAAGTGAGACTGGCAAGATAACAGGAGCTGCACAATTAGAGGTAATTAGCCCAGCAGGAGAATCATTGCCACAAAAAGGTGTCTGGGAAGTTGGCAACCCTAGAAAGGTCAAGCTAGTCACTCAAGATAGATATATAATTTGCCTATTTAGATCACAAGCTCTTTTTGGCTTGGAGAATGTCAAGCATAATGACCTCTTTTTTTTTTTTTTTTTTTGCACCTCAGAGTGCAATGGTAAAAAAATACAAACTTATTTAATGATAATGATAAAGGTGACCTCAGTTAGGAATCTGAGCTAAGTGAGAAGGATATTTTCTTTCAGAGAACGTGAACTTCATGTAGGTGTAATGGGCTAAATTTCAAGAACTCATAGTCACTTTAAGGGAATGTTTGTGAAATGTGAGGTTTGACCTTGGCTAAAAAGAACAACAGTGACAACTTTTCCTCCCCTAAGCAGAGTGTAAAGGGTGCGTGTTTGGATTCACCCCTAAACTGCTGGTATATTGGGTTAATTAGGAAGTAATAGGCACTCCTCTCATAAAACCTTTGCTGTTTTAAATTTCAACTTTAACCTCTGAAACTTAGGTGCTGAACTTTTCTTCTCTCCTGTCCCACATATAGAAACAGTTTGGCAGGTATGGTCTGCACCTTTTGAAAGTATCATCTTCAGATCAAGGAAAGTCATGTAGCTTTTCACAGAGGGATGCTCTATCACCTGTCAGAATTGCACTTGACCCTCCTCAAAACTGGATGTCTTTTTTTTTCTGGTATTCCATAGGATTACTCATGAGAGAATGGCTCATTGGGAAGCAATAGCCTGGCCCAAGTCCTGTGGCACTACTTTGGTGTGACTGATGGTTGCTATAAACTGCCTTCTCCTTCAAAAACTCTAAATCTGAAATTAAGACGAGAAGTTCTGTGCCAGGCTAATGGAGATAACCTCAGGGAGTAGTTATACACTCATTTCAAACACTTGAAAGAGGAACAAAAATCTATGAAGTTGCTATTGAAGTATAATTAAGATGATGTTTTCAAGTACAGTGTAACCTTAAACTGAAGAAGTAAGAGAGTTAAAATGGAACCACTTACAAAGCSGTAAAAGCTCCACTGCATGAGGCACTCTGCGTGTACAAAATTATAGGATTAGAAACCATTCAGCCAGTCCAGTGCCAGCATAGACTGAGGCTTGTGAACCACTTTTYAATGCTTTTCTATCGAAAGAGCAGAGAAACAAGAAAAAGAAGACTGAGAAAGGAGAATATCTGTAAATGGTTTGAGAGGTGACTTGGTTGCAATAAACATAAGTCCACATCGCCTCCTTCTGAAGCTTTTCTTGAAATTGTTCAAATTTTGGTAATGAAACTGAGGTTTCCTCTGTTTCCTTCTTTAACACATACTGATTTTTCCCAGGCTGAAGAAATCTTGTGTTCTGACCACAAGAGGTTTATAATTTCTTCACCAACCCAAAAATTCAAGGCAGTCTTATGTCTGCAGATTAAATAAGTAATAAATAAATAAATAAATAAATAAATAAATAAATAAGCTTCTGCAGAGCTCAGTGACATTTCCAGGATCATGTTTTGAATGTCTGTAAAGCACCATATATTCAAATGTATATATTTGCATATTATTTTCTATAGTTATATATGCATATAAATCTTACCAAAGTAGAATTTGACTTGGGCCAGTTACTATATGGATGCAGTAAAGCTGTTAAGCTGTAGAGAAAGCAGTAGTTTTCCTTTCATATCATCATTTTATTTTTGGAAAGAAATATATTAATATATCAKAAKAAGAAGAAGAAAATAAAGCTCACTATACATTAATGACAAAGGAATATGCTAAGCAACATCATTAAACAACATTAAGGACAAATATTTTTAAATCTATAGGCCCATATTCAACTCTTCACAAGTTTTGTCTTACAAGCTGTCTGGATTGCTTGTGTAAGTTTTAAGTAGTTACTGGAATACTGTAAAAATTCCAGATGACTGGAAAAATATTCTTTTAAGTAACTTATTTATCAATCCTAAGCCCATAAAAGGATGTGAGAAAACAGCTAGAATTGACAGAATTACAGATCTGTGGATACCTTTATGTCAAAATGGTGTAAATTTGTTCCATGGTGACAATACAGCTAAAGCTTTCAATAACACACATAACAGATGATAAAGAGTGGGAAGCCACCTCAGCAGCTATTTACAATGACAAATCATCATCAAATTTGGGAATACTGTGTTGTGTTCTACATGCTGGCACTGAAAAATGGAGCTACCAAAAGCACTGCAGTGTTTTAGAAAAAAGATATACAAAATAAACAGGAAACTTTTCAGATCTTGAGCTCCAGGAGCATAACTGAATTATTCTGTTTCAGTATGATCAGGAAAGAAAAAAATGTTGGATACTAACACAGGAAAATTCAGGCAAAGATTCACCAGTAGAACACATTGCTACATCTTAATATCTGTGTTATTTCACCTTTCATTATTTCACCAAAGGTGTTATTTCACCTTTGGCACAATTTGGATGGCACCATTTAAACAAAGATAATTTACTAAACTCAATACAGAAGTAAACTGGTGGAGTTTAATGACATGTGACATAAAGATGTCAGACCAAGTGATCCAGAGGTCCCTGCAGGCATTAGGCACAATAAGTCTGTGAATGAACTGTGTTTAATGACTGATTAATATGATATCCAATGGRGAATCCAAGTTAAAGTGYAGAATCATAGAATCATAGAATGCTTGARGTTGGAAGGGATCTCCAGAGGTCATCTAGTCCAACCCCTCTGCACATGCAGGGTCACCTAGAGCAYGTGGCACAGGGCTGCATCCAAGCAGGCTATAAAGAWCTCCAAAGAAGGAGACTCCACAASCTCTCTGGGCAGCCTGTTCCAGKGCTCTGTCACCCTCACAGTCAAGAAATGTTTCCTTAAKTTCCTGTGGAACTTTTGGTGCCTCAGTTTGTGGCTGTTTCCTCTWKKSYKAKTGGTGGCCACCACTGAAAAGAGGTCAGCCCCATCCTCTTCACTGCCTCCCTTGAGGTATTTATACACACTGATCAGGTCCCCCCTCAGCCTTCTCTTCTCCAGGCTGAACAGGCCCAGCTCTCTCAGCCTTTGCTCATAGGGCAGAAGAAATCCTTCAGAAATTTTCGGTGTGATAGATACACCTCTCTGAGACTTGAAGTCAACCATTTCCACTCTAGACACTACTTATCTTGTTTGTGAAAGAGTTGGAGATGGGCCATATGAGGACAAAAATAAGTATAAATTAAATTTATCAATGATTTGGTGTCCCAAGAGCTCAAGTAATCCAAAGAGGTTCACAGGTCACTGCCAATTCATTTTGCTCCACACAATGTCCTCTGCTCAGCTTGAGCTTGAGAATTGCTGAGATTTTTGAAGTTGGACTCAAAATAGAGATTTTGGAGCTAAGGCCTGAGAAAATCCACAAAAGTCTRTCGGGCTGGAGAAGTTCGAGGTTAGATTTGTTCATGTTCTATTTGGGCAGGAGACAACTTGCTGGAGGGAGCTCCTGGTTGCTTTGTATTTTTGGAGATGTCACCAGAGTCAAAACAGCTTGAAGCAACACTTGTGACTCATTTTSAGTGTGGAACAAAGCCATAAGTTAAGCACCACATGCTATGAGTGCAACATATAACAGGCCCCTTAGCTACCCAGAAAAGTTTCACATGGTTTTCAAGTGTCAATCTTATTTTCTTTGCGCCTACGGCTCTATGACATCTAGACAATTGTAATCAGGTTCACTTCTACCCTCACTGCCCTTTATAACATGTCACTCTTCAGCTTCTTCACTTACTATTCCACTACTATGGATTTAATCTGCACTTTTCTATGCACTAAATTTAAGACCTAGCAGTTTTCATGTATTATTCACTTCCATTTGCTATACTTGTTAAACAGTATATGTTCATTGGAGTTAATAAATCACCATTCACTTTCCTTCTTGTATTTCCCAGAACAGAGTTATTACTCAATCTATCTCTACCGACAGCTGCTTCATAGCTAATATAGAATTCTCTGTATTCATGAAGCTATTTATCACTGTACCTGTCTTAAATATTAGCAAAGTAAGCTTGCTCGAAAGCTTAAGCTATAATCTGTTGGAGGCATATGTGGAGGCATACATATGTCTGACTTTAAATTATGTGAAATTTCTACCTGCTGGTTATGTGACATTAGCCTCAGCTTTGGTAATCTGAGGTTATTAATATGCTTATCAAAGAAGGAAAGCTATCTTCTCTACATGTCTCTTATAGATAAAGAAGGGACTAAAGTCTGAAGACCTTATTAATTTTGCATATCTGCTTTTGCTCTCATCCCCTCAGGAGCATATTATTTAAGTTAGTGACTAGTATCTTTGCCCTTCCTGTGTCTCAGTAACAAGAAGCTCAACTCCTCTTCAGTTCCCTTAACATGGTCAATGGGCCTGATTCAGGTATTAGCAGGAATGACCGAGGCTGTCTGCACACACTAGCATTTTCCTATGTGATGCATAGATTTTGCTTTGCCAGGCTTGACCTTCATTGTTATTTCCCACGTGAATTATTTTTTTCTTTTGACTTTATTAGAAGACRTCTTGTTCCATTGCAACCATTTAATGACTCCATACAGACAATTTTCAGCTGCAATATGACTTTTCTTAATTTATTAATTCATTCACCTTTGTGTCAGCAAAAAATTTATATCAATCTATCATGAATCCCAGGAGAATGCCTTTGGATCTATCCTTTCATTAATGTTTCCTCATTAAATTAATCCTACCAACTCTTTGAAAAAAATAAAGAACTAATCAGAAAGTTTGAGCTGATTCTTAAGAATACCAAGGGATTTTATCAAGGATTATTATTACCTTGGACTTTTATGATTAGACATAATATTTCTTCAGAATAGAACACTGATTTCTGATAGATTTCAAGAGTGACAAATTCAGCCAGAATATCTCTAAAGTGAGAAATTAGATGAACATGTGGTGGAATTGCCATGTGATTTACAGTTTTTGAGAAACAATTGACCTTTCATTCCTGAAAAATCTGGCATGTGACTATGAAGAATTGAATAGAATCCCTTTATCAGATAGAATGAAACCAATAGCTCCACTTGAAAAGAAATATAGCGATCTAAATAGCCAGTGCTACTACTATGAAAGCATGATTTTAAACATAGATTTTTGGAATGATCACAAATCATTTAGCTCTTGTTCATCTAAGTCTCTAAAATGAAACCTAGAATAATGGCATTCAGATAACTACATAATTTGAGAAATGGGGTATCATTCTCTCAGGGAGAATATAGGCAATTGCTACCTTTGTCTAGAGAAGGAAAGCAGGTCTTCTACAGTCAAAACCACAATATGYTCTTCCCAGTGAAACTGTGGCACACTAGGACTTAAGATCCTGCTCTTAGTTATCATCTAGAGGCCTCTCTCTTTCTTCAGGTATCATAATGAGAACCATACAGTTTTGCTAGGTCAGCTATTTTGAATCAGATTTTAGAGAATATTCTCTTAAAGTTTATGCTTTAGACTACATATTATTCTATTACATCTGTAAAGTCAAGATCATATAGGATTGCCTTCCATACATAAACATAGAGATTGACAGGTTGTGGGAGCTGTGCAATATGTGAGACTCAAAATGTATATGTAGCTTCACTAGCTTCCAAAATAATAATAATTACAAAAGAACTAGCCTGTTTTCATTCAATTAGATAAATGCTACTTGAGGAATCGTATGCTGCCCTGATACTGCATTGTTAGAGTTCAGAGCACTTGAATACATGTAGTCCAAAAGCCATGTGGAGGATCTGGTCAGTATTTGCATTAACATTAGTTGGTGACAAGAAAACACACCTTTTTTTTAATTCTATATCAAATTCAGCAAGAGTGGAAAAATTCAGAATTGAAATGCCCTCCACTTCAAACAATCACTGTAAACCATTTGCTTCAAAAACATGACTTCTGGAAAATTCAACCTTCTAATCTTAACAATTTGAGCATAGAGGACGGATTTTTTTTTTTAATGTATATTTTAAAATGTCAAAACTTGAAAAGAGACAGAAGTATTCAAAGTGGGTATTTATGCATATACATATACATATGCTAATATGTAGGTGAGTAGGCATGGGGAAAGCAAGATTCATAGTTTTTTGTCAGGCATCTGAAGTGGAGACATCCAGTCCCATGCAGATAATGGATAAGATGGACTTTTCATTTCATCTTGAAATAGGTGTTCAAAGTATGTGGGACAGTCATCTCCTACTTGCACAGATAAAATAAGGCAGATGAATCCGATCCAGACAGGTAGCTTTAAAGTAGTATGTCCTTTTAGACATGAACCTGAACAAAAAGAGCCGTGTTAACACAGTCACTCTAAAGGTCATCAGACAGAAATTGCTACAATTCACATATACCATTTCCTCTGTACTTCTAAGGATTGATAATAACTACTTGTCAATAATAGCATTACTTTTTTTCTCGTCTTAATGGTAGCTCTGTTAAGAATAGTAGGACCAAGACCTCACCGCTGAYATGCTGAAATTTTTCCCATTTAACTCCTGTGTGTTCACCCAATACCTGAGAAGTTCATGTATGTCTTTAAAGAGAATTTTTTTCCCCTCTGTTTTAGCATACCKTTGAGAACAAAATGCAAGCATTTATTTGCATTATGCTGTCAAAGTCACAGCAAAACACTCTTTCTCACATTGAGTTATACAGAACTCCTCAGTCAGGCTTATCAGTTATATATATGCATATTCTGCCTATTGTGGACAAGCAGAGACAGGAGTGGGTTATCTTCRCATTGCAATTGCAATCTTGCAAAGAAAAAATCAAGTACAGCCAAAATATGTTCTCTAGGGGATGTTGAATCTGTTGTGTCCAAGCATGCTTGGGTTATGAGCTGTCATGACAGCCATGTCAACGGAAAGCAGGCAGAAAGTAGAACAAACTGTGTCGACGGATGCTTCAGAGCTACTCTCTTAAGGCCTAACAGCATTGTTTACTTTTGCAATGAAAATTTCTCCTGCATACTGTAGCTTTCCAGCTGACTGGGGACACAATTTGACATCTATGTCCCTTCATTATCAATAGCTTCTATGTTTTCAATTCTAGCCTTCATGGCAAGGTGACATTTTAGAACTAGTGCTGCCAAAAACTCAAGTCATTTAGTACYGTATTTCTGAGGCAGCCGTATTCATTTTAATGGAGGTATTTAATGGCATAGCACTGGTCTCAGTAAAAATGACAGTGACAGAAAAAGACCCTCATTCTGCACTATACTATTTAGAAACAGAAGACAAGTATAGGCCATAAAAGTAGGATTCATGTGAAGTTTTGTCTAGTTTATCATTGAGGAAGGTAGCAGAACTGAGCCTTCATATTTTCTAAAAACACATTAGACCAGGAATAAATGGGAAAAATAGATAAAGCTTTATTTATTTTTCTAAATTATGCCATAAATATTAGTATTTAACAATTAATACTTTTCTAGAAAGCTAATAAGGAGTTGCTTATAAAGGAAAATAAGAAAAAAAGTTATATTTTTACTCATTCTATAGGGTATAATCATGAATGAAACATTCAGTCTGATCTCAACAGAGTGAATTGCAATGTTTCAATTTGGGGAAAAACCTTTTTTAAAAAAGGCAGAATTTTATCATTTCTGGTGAAGTTTTTGAGGTCTTCATTCAAAATAATTTGAACATTTCTGTCTGTTGACCTTTAGAACAACCCTGTTCTACTACCAAGCAAATTATTTTTGCTCAAAAGAGTGTATGTATTAGATGTTGGGGCTTTCATAAAGTGTTTTTTTCCTTTTGTATGTTGATTCTCTAGTGTCTAATGAGAAYTCACATGATTGTCTTTCTTTGCGTGGATCCATTAGTGGATTCTCTTTTCTTTCCTCAGCCTCTAATTTTCGTAAGATATGTCAGAGCTTAAGCACTGCAAGACCTCTATCCCATTTGTCAAATTTGCCTGAAATGGACCAGAGAATTAAAAAGTTATTGAAGGGAGACAGACAGAAACATACAGAAACTCATATACACGCGAAAATGTCTAGTCTCATTTTCTTAAGTGTCTAAGTGAATTATGTGCTTGAGAGAAAGATTTAGAGGGCCCTCGTGCTAAACAGCAATTAGGTTTCTAATTTACGTGACAATCTCAGAAGCCTCATTTTTTTTATATAAAAATCATACAGAAGTGTAATGCTCCCAAATGGAGATCCAGAGGATCTTCATGAATTATCCAACGTAAGTAGTAAAAATGCTCTTCCTTCTCATTCTTCTTACTGTGGGACTTGCATTGTCCCCCAGTGCTGCAGTGTTAAAGGTCAGGTGCCCTTTACAGTCCTGATGGATGAGATCTGACCCTCTTCTCAAAGCTCTCTGCTCCACTCACTGTACATAAGGTCTGCGTGTTGCAGACGGTGGTCTTTTCCGTATACAACCATAATTAATTCCCTGATTAACATCCATTATAAAGAATGTTTGAAGGAAAAGTAGTGTGTGATGAAGTAGGTAGCACAAGCTTGGCCTTATGCAAGAGACTGATCTTGAATCACCTGAAGGAAAAATGGGTATTTATTTGCAGGTTAATCTAGAAATAGTAAAGCTATCACTTCCCCATTTCCCACTGTACTTTTTACTCTAAACATATGTAGAAGCTTTGGCCTCTATGACACCATGAACTGTAAGGTGTTAAACTCAACATATCTATTAAGTTACCTTTAAAGATAAGAGGACTAGTGAAAAAGTATTAGAATTTTCAGGTGATGTAAATCAACCCAATTTCGTTTAGTACATTGGGGCAATGTCAGTCTATATCATCAGATTTATATATGTAATTTTCTCTTTTCTTAACTTATTGTGATTTTAATCTTTCGTTAGTCTAGAATATTGTTTAATCCTTTGTTCGTTCAGATTAAATGAGAGAAGCTACTTCTCCTGATTCTTCGAAGATATCAGAAAATAATTATGAAAATGCCCAGTGAAAACTGATAGTTAAAAGTCAGGTACTGATTATCTAAAGAAAAACGTGCTATACAGGGGTACTTGAACGATGCATACAAAGTTTGCATATATCTTTAGAATTGTGAAAAATCTTGACTGACAGTTGCTCATTAAAATCTGWTAATTGTAATCAATTTGTTGACTCCCCATAATTGCTAACAACAGAAGTAATCTATGATTTTAGAATTCTGTCTAATGCATCTCATAAGAATTAAAAAGCAAAATATAGAAAAAAGTGCTTTATTAGTTGTAGAATTTAAAAGACATCAATTAACTTCTTTAACCCCCCCTCCTTCTTTTTTCCCTTAAAAGATGAGCCAATTTGTTTTCTTGATGTGTGAGCCATCATCAAATCTAAATTCACAGCAAGAACACTTCTGAGATAGCCCAAACTTATTATGAGGTTAATGAACCAGTGCACTAGACCTATCAAACCCATTTGTCAATGAATAATATTGTTCATATGCTAACTTGAAACATAGTTTGGAATAAAACCGCCAAAATAATAACTTATTTATGTTTCTCTTTAGCAACAATTATTCCTTAAGATTGTAAAATGCATTGTATAATAGGTCTGTAATGTAAAGAGAGTTGATTATTTTAAAACCAAAAAGTCACACATTCACTTTGATATCAGTTTCTGGTTTTGGAAGCATACATGTGACACAAGAGCTGAGTTGTGAGACCTGCAGAATTTCAAGTAATTTCTGTAGTCAGTGCTAACAAGATAAGAACTGTGGATGGCTTATGCTGCCCACATCCTTTCAGGAAAAATCATATCAATCCTCTTCAATCAGATGTCAGAAAGGCTAAAAAGGCCATGAATGAAGTGGAATCAGCTTGCAAATTAACACATCTGAAGAGAAAAAATAAAAAATAAAAAATAAAAAATAAAAAATAAAAAATAGAAAATAAAAAATAAAAAATAAAAAATAAATAAAATAAAAAATAAAAAATAAAAAATAATAAAAAATAAAAACCAAAACACTAACCCAGAGGACAAGAAGGGGAAATAAAAAAAGTTAAAAATGTAAATGCAGTAAGAATGTAGGCAAATGAGGCTCATCATAAAGAAAACCAAATAAAATTAAAAAGAGCCGATCATTGAGTCTGACCTTACAACACAAGCATATAATTTTAAGAATCTGTTCTTGACTGAAATTCAGCATAACCTGAAAATATATCTAATATTGCTAATGAGGGAGATTCTCTAGCAGCAGGCATTAAGTTATTGCAACAGATAATCCTCTTAACTGTTAAAAAAAACTTTATTTCTCATTTACATCTTGACTTCAGCTTTCCAACAGTGAACTGTGTACTACCTGATGTTGCAAAGAAGCTATCAACRAAGTGTTCCTTGTGTAAGTCCTTGAAGACTGGAATCAAATTATGCTTTAAAAAACTAATTTGCCAACTTCAAAGATAACAAAGTTGACCAGCCTGAATCTTTCATACTAAAGTTACATGGCAAAAAAAAAAAAAAAACAGACTGGACAAGTAGAATGGTCTGCTTTTACATAGTTGATTCTGGAGTTGAACTGTGCTGGAAATTGCCTGGGACAGGATTTTTTAAAGGGACCTACAGGGTTTAGCCATCCAGTTCAGCAGTAGGTGGATGACTCGCTTTTAGACCCCTTTGAAAATGCCAGCATTAAATATCAATGTTTACAGAAGTCTTTGAACTTGCAAGAAGCTCTAAAAAAAGGTAAATGTGGTGATAGTTTGTATTAAACACAGCTTGTAAATTATACAAATCACACATTAAATCCCTGAATAGATTGATCATGTTCTTGGAGCTTTCCCCTTAGGACAAATATAATCAGATTCTGTTATAACTCTATACTGCATGGCATAAGAATTATAATAAGATCATTGAAAACTACAAAGTGAGAGACTTGCAGACTGATCCTTGAGGAAAGCATCTAAGAATTCTGCCAGCGCAATTTTTAAAATACATGCCCTGTCTGACTTCTTTAAGTACTTCTGGTAAGACTACATGATTGTATTTAAAGGCAGCTGAGGTGCTAATAATTCATGACCTTCCTAATCAAAGTCTGATGAAGGAGGCAGAAAGAACTGTCCCACATTGCTCCTGAAGTGGAAAGAACTATACTTTGGCAATTGGCAGCTCTCAGAAGGTCTGCAAGGTTTTCCACTGAAGGAGGCTAATAAGTAGTGTGTATTACCAAAACCCATGCAGTTTGAACAAAAGAGAAAATAGAAAAAATAAGTTGTTGCAAGTTATGCTTATCCTATAGCCTAGCTTGCAAAATATATTACATACTATACAGTGTCACAAAAGTAAATAWCTTTC
This sequence comes from Nothoprocta perdicaria, assembly GCF_003342845.1. Classification (NCBI taxonomy): domain Eukaryota; kingdom Metazoa; phylum Chordata; class Aves; order Tinamiformes; family Tinamidae; genus Nothoprocta; species Nothoprocta perdicaria. The sequence continues at coordinate 67,653 of NW_020456187.1, forward strand.
CAGTCTTTCTGAGATGTTTTTACCAGGGACATTAATTTGGCAGTGGTTTTAAGGTATTCTGAGTCCCTGGAATGCCTAGCCAGCATTATGGTTTTAGTTTTATCAGTTCCGTGTTGCTTCAGATTAGCTGAACTCCTAAAAGGAAAGGAACAATAGTCATTTGTGTGCAGTGCAGTAAAATCTATTGTAGCTGAATCAGAATATAGATATAGAAATGTATCAACACAAGAATTGGTAAGATAATACCAAAGGGCCTTAGCTCCAGGTTCCCATTATGCTGGAAAAATACTATGTTATGATAGGAAAACAGCCATGTATCCCAAAACTTAGAATTCAAGCAGATGAGATGGCCAAATGGTGATGAATAGAGGAACTGTGCCTTAGTCATAGCCACAAAGGAAGGAACTGGTAGAGGAAATCCCTCCTGAGGCTCCTTCCAAGGTCTCAATCACTATTTTTCCTCTGACATTCTTTTTGCTTTGAAGTAATCTAATCTTTGATTAAACAAGCTTTGAAAAACAAACTGAGAAGGAGCAAACAATCTTCCTTTTCAAAGATGCTTTCTTTGATAACCAACTTATCTGATGTAAATGTTTTTCCATTTTGTTTATAAGCTATAACAAACTGAGATGAGACATCCAGTTTATCTGGAAAAATAAGCAATAATAGCTCTTTAATTATCACTTAAAATATCTTAATTTTATGTTTAATAAGGGTGTCTGTTTCCTATGCAAAAAAGAACATTCAGTTAATATGTTTTGGCACTGTTTAAGGTATTTTATTTCTGAAACCAGTAAAGCTCCTGTGCTGTATCCCAACCTGAGGCATTTATAATACAGCAGTCACTCTTTATTTTACATATCCTTCCCTAGATAGTCTCATGATATCATTTCCACACTGATGGCAGATATATTTAGAAATTATGCTGCAAATAGTATTCCTTGTACCTTAAGAAGTTAGAAGGTTTGTGGACTGAGGCTCAGCCTTTTATATTTATGTGTACCATGCACATAGAGATAGAGTTATTTGGACTTTGGTGACCTGTCATTTATAGCAGAACTGGCTTCCATGTATATAAAAGATGTTCTTGTAAAGATTTGCACTAAGATGCTACCAGGGCRTGACTCTAAATGCGGAAAAGACAGTGGCAAAGACAAAGCTTCTACCATAGAGAGGTTACAGCTAAAAAATTACGTCTTGAGATGTTACGGCAAAACACTATGCTTTAGAGTCATCATTTCTATCGACTGCATGGTCAATAGGTATCTCCTTGTGGCCCACTTTGTGCATTGTAGCACACGTAATGCAAATGCACCAAGCTTCTCCTACACGATTTTCCTATCTAAATACAGAAAAGAACAGTGAATTCTGCAAGCTAGTTGTGTACTATTTGTTTTTTGTGTTTTTTAAAATATTAATTTTTTGACAATTAATTTCATACAGGTACTTTTTTTATCCTAACATGATGCAGTACTGTAAGTGATGGAGAATGAATTTGAAGAAAAACTGAGAAAATTTGAAAAAAAAAGAATGAAAAGCTTGATTTTGATCTTTGAAAAAATTATTTGTGTCCTGGTCAGCAATGAGTTGTAGTTTTTTTCAAGAAAACTGCCTGAGTCATCTTTTGAATCCGTACCTCTCTCATTTAGGTTTTCAGGCCTGTTTTTACTGCATGTCTGTCTAACCTGTATACAAAATGTTCCATTATAACTTTATACCAATACGGTGAAGATTCATCTAGTCAAGAGCAAATGGAATAGCTCCAGTGCAATTAGTTTAATTACATAAATACTCTCAAACAGCATGACTGAAAAAAAAAAAAAAAAGTGCACTTACACTAGAGAAGAATATCACTTGTATAACTATCATTTACAACTGTAAATAAGCTTTTATGAATGTGCCTTTTCAGCTTTCACCTTAAGTAGGATCTTTTTATATTATTTTATTTTATTTTTTGACAAACATCTACWCAGTGGCAAATTGCGTATAGCACCTAACTCCATTCCACTCAGCAATAAATGCATCAGGGGGAAGATGCAGGAATATCAGCATCCTGCAGTTGAGAGACAGTCTGCTGAATTCACTGCAGTAGTATTTCACATGGGAATGCCTGGAATGTGTGGAAAATAAGGCATCTAAAATGCTTCAAGTCACTCTGTTAAAAACTTCTAGTATTGATAAAAAAAATCTGTTTTAAAAATATATCTGCTGTTCCTTATTAGCAGATGAGATATGGATAGTCAACCAAGTTGACTGAGATGGAAGAAAATATTCACAGTGATAACAGGAACAGATAATGCATTTTTAATGTAGCTATCTCTTCTAATTATATATCTGTTTGGAACATAGGTAGCTAAGGATCTTTGCTTATGCATTTCTGGGTCAGGTTAGCCACCATCTATGTTTATATCAGCTGAATTATATGGATTGCTTGTCTCAGTTAAGTGGAGCTTATGGATGGAAGTGAATATAAATGTTCATAGCAAGCATCTGTGTTATTTGCCCAGGTCAATTTTGGAAAATATTTTATAATCAAATCTTTTCAAAATCTTGGATTTTTTTTTTTTAAAAAAAATTGATGATTTTCTGAGCATAGAATTCAACATAATAAATGTCTTCTCTTTCCTCTATAGCTGAGGATAAAATTTAATCTCCTGCATCCTCTCTGGAAGATATTTTTTCAAAGAGGCTACTACTCATTTTATTCTACCAAGCCAAAACCTACTTTACTCTCTAATAAGTTGCACTGGCCAAGAAGTGCTCTGCTTGTGTTATTGATCTTTTCTTTAAATGTATCAGCATCAAATGGCTTTTACCTATATACCTGCTTGTAATAGCTGTGAGCAAATATTTGTTCAACCTGAAGAGAATATAAATCTAAATAGATTCTTAACCTGAACCATAATGTTGTGTTGATGCCATCGTAGTAGGCATTCGTTTTGGAGCTTTTTAGAGTGTGAAAACAAGAGGACTGTTGGGAAAAAAATAGTATTTAAAAAAAAAAAAAAAAAGAAATATTCTTGGCATGTGGTCAGTGGTGGGAATTTGACACTGTTGGAAAATAAGACTGTTAATCAACGTAAAGTTATAAGTGGGAAATATGTAGGTGGTAGTCAAGAAAAGAGAATTCTTATTTTTCTATATTGGTTCCTGTGGTGTTTGAGTAGCAGCAGTCAGTTTGAGTAGGGCCTGCCTGATTTTGGAATCATAGGAGTAGAGATATCAATTTATCACCTTGGATGTCAGTTCTCTACCCTTTCCAGATTTCTTCTGGAGAAATTGGCAGATGGAGTTGGTGCACTGGTGGTGCACTGGTGGTGCAAGGCAGTCGGTGGTTCTGAGACCAATGAAATCATGTCATTTGCAATCTGTCTCATGAATTTAATATATGGAAAGGTTCAGGCATATATGAGCAGAAATCTCCCTGCTGCACTATGCAATGTTCAAGATGCTAGAGAGGCGTGGCCAGCAGATAGGTAGCCRCCAGAAACTGAAATGTGCATATAATAATGACTATTGTCTGTTCACTGTCAATTTGACTCATATTTAAGAATATTTCTCATGAAAACTAGGGTATACTCAACCCCCTGAAGTCATCTAATACTTTCTACAGCCCTGATGCTTGGAAAGGAAAATACAGTGTGAAATAAAGGAACAACCTGTGAAATGTATGTTGACATGATGGACCAMAGAGCAAGGGAGTAAGTTTCTTTCACAGAGGCACCAAAAGTGCAGGATGGCTACAATAATGGTGCAAGTACTGTGTAATATCACAGATGCATGTAATGGCTATTYTAATTTTAATTAAATACTATTCAGTTACAGCTAATCTGGATTCAAACCAGTCATCCACAGAAGACAGCTCTTGCCATGAACAATCATTAATATCCTGAGCAATAATCTCCTCATGGAAGATTTATCTCTAAAGAAAAMAGCTTCACTTACAACAGCTTCATGCGTTTTGAGTAAGGTGGAGCTATTACTAAACCATGTTCTTTTTTAATAACAGAAGGAGCTGTTCATTTGAGCCCGAGTTTTGACAGGAAGACAAAGCATTTTGAAATGCGAGTGGTTCATCAGTGAACACCTAATGGATATTTGGTAGTTAGATTGTAATTTGTAGTGGCCTTCAGATTTTGTAAAGTTTTCTGATTATTTCACATGAAACTAACTTCACTGATAGGGAGAATTCACACTGAGATGTAAAAAGAAGAGCCACTGATTAAGGACATACTGCAAACAATACTTTTGCCTTATAGCTATTTTATTGCTCACCTGTGGTTATGGAGATTTTTCTGCCTTTCTTCTGAAGTATTTTGCAAAAGACCTCGCTATATTGCTCATTGAGTTAATGGGCTTGCTTACTCATCATGGTTTGGAGAACAACAAAGGAAACTGTGTGTGTCCCAATTTATACAGCAAATGGAACAAATGTCTTCCTTAAGTATAAAAGGATGATTTCTTTTAAGGAATAAAGCCCTTTGAAACCAATTAATAGTTGACCTACATAGTAATGCTCATATCTCTGTGTTTTCTCCCTCTTTTCATAGAAGTGATCTTTTAGTAACAGAAAAAAGAATAAACAAGTATGTGTGATCATCCACTTCTACTACAAAGAGTTTGAGGTTAAATATGCAAGCATTTTTGCATCATTTCCACAAAATTAAATGCATTTTATCTTTGTAACCAAACAGTCTGCTACAATAGCAGCTGCAGAAAATAGACATCAAATCTTTTCCCATTGAAGAGCTTCCTTGGTATAACTAGACAATGTACAGTGGCCAGTAAGAACTTGAGAGCATCCATACAGAATCTTCTGCTCTAAATGCCCAAGTGCAAAAAATGTTTGTTGACCTGTAAGCATGTTGTGTTCTACAACACAAAACTGGAACAGTTAATATGTAGGTCACAGGCAGTGGCAACACACATGTAGAATATTTCATTTGTTGTAACATCCTTATATCATTACTATTCTTTTGTATAATTCCCTATATGAGATGAAAAACCGAGAAAGATAAATCATGGATTTAATAGCACATGCTTTGCATAATGCGAAAGAGACACCGTATTAAAGGAATAGCAGTTGTGCAATTGGGGAATCAAGAATCAGAAAAGCCTCACACTTTAGTATACGTAAACCACGGAAGAGCAGAAAAGGGTAAGATTTTGGCAAATAGGTGTGTTCTGGATGGATGCTTAAGGTTACTATCTCAGTCTCTTTCCTAAAGTAAGATTTCATCTGGATCTCATCTTGCAATCTGCTCTCGAGGTGGATTTAACAGACTACATTCACTCGATAAGTAATCTAACATTAATCTCCTCTTGGAATTTATTTTCATTAGAAACATATCTATGTGGGGAAAAAAAAAAGGTTGAAATCAAAGCAGAACAGTTATATAAAAAGATAGGTGTTGATCAGGGAAAAGAATATCTATTCTGTAACACTTGGACTTAAAAAGTCTCAATCAAAAATCGCTCCAAGTAGAGGTAGAATCAGATTTAACCTCACTCTTCAAAACGTTACAGAGAACAGGAGAAGCTATAGGATATTAGAGACATAAGAGCAAAGGTTTCTGAGGTGGTCATGAGTAACTAAGAGCAAAGGTTTCAGTGGTGGTCATGAGTAACTTGAGACTGGAGCCTGGAAGAAGGAGGTAAACCATCAGCTGTGAAGCTCTGGTACATCTGTCCACTATGAAAAGAGGATGATAACATTTTAAATACTTCCAATATGGAGTTCATTACATTTATGGATAGATTATGCAATATAATTTCCAGCACTAGCAGGAACTGAGCTCAATGATATAGTCTCCATAAAAAAAAAAAAAAAAAAAAAAAAAAAACTGTTTCTGTTTTCAGCAGCGCTCCTTTGATCCAAAATTTATCTCCCTCTGCCTTGAGACAGGATTGAATTCCTGTTATATCCTGATTGGGTCTAACTGAATGCTTTTGCTACTAAATCTCATCAATAATTTCACAGCATCTTCATGCTGTTTTCAAGCACCTGATAAATGAGTGGCTCAGAAATAAACCTTTTATATAGCCCATAGATGTACAGATGAATGCAATTAAGAAGACACTTCCATTCATAAACAACAAGAAAGTTATGTGTTGGCAATGTGGATAAGACAACGGAACCATTATTTAGAGCATTATAGGTAAAAAGATGGAAACTGATATGGCCTTTGTACAAGATAATCCCCAGGAATTTAAATGGAACTGCAAGGATCTTCACTCTTTGTTCTGCCCATTTGCAGAGAGGTAACTACCCACAGTATAAACTGCTTTCTTCTGTGCTTTCTTTTTTGTCTTGCTGATAACACTCTTTGTTCAGCAAATGGAGCCATATTTAACAATTAGACTGCACAGTTCCTTCTATTTCAAAAGGGATGCAGCCCTGGCAGCTTTGTATTTGCATTATATAGCCTTCAAATACAATTTTTGGATCATTGCACCCTGAGCTTATTTTCACTTTGAACCATTGTCTACTCATTTACCCTTCCTAATATTATCTGTAAATTATTCTTTGACATTTTGTGTTATATGAAACCATTACTCATTGTCAATGATTTTACCTTCCTCAAATCCTTTCTCACACATTGCTACTCTGTCTCTGTATAACTTTCTTCTACACTGAATTGTTATTAAAATTGAATAATAGTATTTTCCATTTATATATCAACTTATATGACAGGTATATATGGCTACATCTGTGCTAGTTGCAGAGGTATGATGCAGTAATTATTCTACAGACTGTAGCAATTCTGCACAGGAATTCAGGGCAGCTGTTTTCAACCTGCAGATCCTCTGTTTTGCTCCTGAGATCTCCAAAATGTAACTAAGACAAGCTAGTATGTTTTCTAGACTAATATTCTCTCTACAGAAGAGTGCATCAATGTTGCTGTTTTGGGGGGTTTCATAAAGTATACAAAATCTCTTATTTAGGCTAAAAAGTAAAGAGGAAGGCCTAATCAAGTAATAAATGAAGGAGTACAGCAATGGAACTTGATCAAAATTTCAATGGATGCTATGCTTGCTCTGTAAATAATCAATGAGATATCTCTAAATTTTGATCTGTTTTAAAAATTTCATTCACTTTTTCTAGAAGATTGTGTCATCAGTAGGACTATGTTTCATAGAGCTCTTCCTTGCCAGTTGTATCTCTTTTAGGCAAAAACAATGTAATTTTGGGCTAGACTCTTCAAATTTATCCAAAAAGTAAGGATAAGAAATTCTAGTTTTCTTGCCTACTCGTTTCTCTTTTGATGCAATAGCTGGCTTATAGATATAATTTGTTCCATTGTAAATCTATTGAATTTTCTGTGTAAATCTTTGACTAATATGAAGCACTCCAAGCTCATACTTATGATGAATACTTTGACCTAACATGGTAGCCATACTCTCCACTCTCCCATTTTGAGTCAACGCATGAGAAAGAGGGAAAGTGATAGGATAGATACGGAAGTCCAAACAGCTCCAGGTAGAATTTACACAGAACAGTTGTGATGTGATAGACTCACCATTCCACAGGGAAAGAGCAAGATTTGGTGTTTGTTTTATTTGGGGAAATATGACCTTCTTTATACAGGTTCTATTTTTACTTTACTATTTGCAAACATATATAAAAAAAAGAAAATATGTCTTTCCAGTAACAAGTGACAATGAAAGCAGATATTAGCTATCTACACACAAAAGTACTCTTACAGCTGATTTCTTGGCCTTCTGCAATACAGTTTAGCAGAAATAGCTCCTGAAGAATATATTAAATCTAGTGCCTTTCACGGAAGCATACATAAAGTTCCATAAGTGTCACTAGGAAATTTCCATGCATATTTCTTTAAAAATGTTTGAGGTTTTAAAATCTCAGAGGAAAATATCAGCATCATGTGTTGTGACCGTTGCTATGGTAACCATACTTTCTGCTTTTATTCAATAACAGTGTGAACTTGCTCTTAAGCCTGTACAGCAACATGACCTGCTCCAGACTATATACTAGGGTTCTACATACTTGTACACTCTTTGTTTTTCATCRCATTTTGTCCCTGATGAATTTTAACACAAAAGCAAAGACTTTAACCAGCTGTGCCCTTTCCACTAGCTGCTGTGCCTCCCACTTTGTGGTTGATAAGAAATATGAGATACTTAGTTATGAGGCATCTTAATGAATCTCAGAATGTTATCATTTATTTTGAAACAACAGAAGGGAAAACCCTTTTCTCCAACATAGCAAATTTCATTTGTATCCAATGATATTTTTGTCATAGACTAAAAAATCCATATTGAAGGACTGCATGTTGCATAACCACATTTGTTTTTAATGTTGACTAGTCTACCAATTATTTGTATTAATGTATGCTTTGCCTTACAATAACACATACAGTCCCCACTTCAGATTGGCCATACTGCATATTATGCACACCCACAGAATGAATAGGGTGTGAAGGAAAACCTCAGTTATGTAACTTCAAACTTCTTTTTTATTTGCATATCTTTCAGAAGCTTAAGGAAGGAAGGAGAGCAGGAGCATAGGAACTGGGATATTAACACATAGGAATCTTGAAAAGAATACATAGTTCAAAAGAAAGACTACAACATAGTAAAAGTGCTCGAGTCCTTTCTCCAGAAATGTTTATCTCTTTGTACTACTATTGTACTRCTATTGTACAACTATTTTGGTATATTGTAGTGAGGAATGTTTTTTTTTCTAGCAATTTTGTCAAAATACTAACTTAACATGTTACAGCTTTGATGAAATAACTTTGTTCCCAAGGAAAAAAATGTTTCTTAACATCTTTTTGGATCAATTCTAATAATGAAAATAATTTTATAATACATAATTTTGGATGGAAAAGAGAATACACTAGYGTTCCTGTATTACCGTGAGGACTAAGAAGCAGGGAAGAGAAGTTGGGGGGAATAGACTTGTAGATGTATTGACTATATTTGGAAAATGTATATTAAAGTGTTTATATAGAGAGATTTATCATCTAAATTCAACAGTCAATAAACATCCAGTCAACACAGCTGACTAAGTCTACAGACTGATTCAGCTTGCAGTACAGGAGACAAACAAATCTGGACAGTTCAATATCTAGTCTGTTTTGACTAGATCTCCATACAAGGCATAAGGATTTTGAACTTTTAGGTCATAAGTGGAAAGAAAAAAAAAATGGACATACTAAAATAGCAAATCAGCATTTTCACCAATGACTTGCATTTCCAATGTATATACTTTTTTGAGAGGAAAGATAATATAATATTGTGTTGCTATTCTGTTGCATGGCTGCTCCATTTAGCAATAATTCAGACAGCCTGTGATTTTTACGGGAGAACTAGATCATTGTTTCACTTTTGTGTGATCTTTGGTCTTGCATTTTGTCTAATCTGATATACTGGCCATCACCACAACCTCTCATAGATACTCCATTATCTTCTTTAATGCTTATCCTATTTTACCTTGAATGTCTACAGTGAGACATTTAAAATTGTGTTTGTTATCTAGATCACCATCAAAAAAAACSAATAAACACAGATTGTATTATTCACTTCGCCAGAGCTCCTTCAAGGGCCTCATTTTCAAAGTGAAGTGGGAAATATAATTTGAGATACTGTAAGGTGTCTCAGGAATCCTTCATCCACCACTTAATGGACTATGGGTCTTCCTTAGTCCTGTGTTGCTTATATTGTCTCAAATACTCCAGAAAATCTCAAGTGGCATCAGATGCTTCTGTACAGGAAGATGAACTGAACCCCAGACATCTACCTTGAGATGAAATACAYTGCAAAGATGCCCATGCCCTCTCCCTTGATTTAAGGGGATTTAAGGGGAACTCAGGTAACTAAAATGGGGATGGCTTCAGTATATGTAACAGTATATGCAGTGAGGTCAGCCCAACCCTTGCTTGTTTAGTGGCAAGCCAAGTAGATTGTTTTAGTAAATGAATAAATATTCATTCAAATCAAACAGTAATTTTATCACATAGTATTTGCTTTGGGCTAAATACAGCTTTAATTTATAACGTATAAGAATCTATCCCTGCTGAATGTTGCTCTTGTAGCCAAGACTTCTGAGTTTCAAGTTTTCCAAGCTGATAATATTCTGAAGTAGATTGTACATGCATAGATTCATTTAATAGACTAATCTAAGAAAGATCTAATAGACTGATCTAAGAAAAATGGTATATCTCAATCCTATAAAATACAAAGGACTCCTAAAGGGAAGAGAGACATAGGTGAATCCTCATGTGATGGTTCCCTGAAGGGAAACATCTTGTTGAATAAGCTACCRTGGAATTAGAAAAYTTATATATAAATATATTTAATAACAAATATGTTTTTGTGTTGAACAACAGAAATTAGGATTAGGGAGGACTACACTTTAACCATATCTTTATTACAAGGGAAAATAGAATGCAAATCCTTATAGTTTTTCTTAACTAGTTATTTCACAAGTAGAAAAGATCATATAATTAAACCATTAAGAGAAAAATATTCTGCGAGAAATATCAACATCAAAAAGCAAAGATATTTTATTAGAAGATTTAATTTACTTGGATTTCTAAAAATTGTCCTCAGTTTTTTTTTTWAATAAAATAAAAGAATAAAACATTATGGGATACATTATGGGATATGTTCCTTTTATATACAGYCAGGAAATAAATATGGATGACCTGRCAATGAAAACKATTGCATGTATGACGAACTTTATGCACTTCCAAAAGGGTATGTATAAGTATGTCCATARTTTGGCCAATTACATCTTTGTACTTTGATACTTTTTTATTCCTCTATATCCCTATCCTAAAAATTCTTGCATTCAAATCATTCTTATGTGATATACTRAAACATAAATCTAGAAAGATCACCAGGACCTCAAGTTGAGCTCTCTCAGTGGCGTGCAACAAAATAACAAACATTATTCCAGGACAGCTATGTTACCATCAAGCCTTTTCTCTGAAGTGTGACTTTTGATGAAGTATCTTATATCTGCYCTGTGGTATGCAACTTATGAGCATSCCTATTTGTGAATCCAAGGTAGACACTAAACTACAAATGCTGCTTCCTTCCAATTCCCATACTCTCTGAGAACCAGTAAAGGAGAGAGAAAAAGATCTCTTGTCTACTCAAACAGGTCCCCTACCATTTGCTCCTTCTTTTTTTTGCTTGACTTCAGTTTGTAAACTGCTTGTGCAAACTAAGCATAACAGCAAGCCATGTTATAAGCATAGAGGCCTAGCATCACAACCTGTCCAGTAGASAGATATAAAGATCAGAGTGTGCTAATACTAAAGAAATACATTTACCCTGCAATGAGCTGATCTGGTATTTGCCACCTTCTAGTAACTCACTTAAAATCTCATTATTGGTGCTCATAATGGAAATTGCTGCATTTATAAAGTCTTGAGGATACATACTGCATGCAAACAACAGGTAGAGATGTAAAGGCAGCAGCCAAATGGCCAATATAAGCAAGTTTGTTATTTCAAAAATAATAAAATCATTTACCTTGCTTAGGTATTAGCAGGSTAGAAAGACTTGTACATGTAAGTATGCACAAATGTGCAAATATTWCTACTTTGGATAGCTTCACTATTCTCTTTCTTCTTCAATGCCCTATGGAAATCGTTGCTGTTTTCCATGAGAGAAGTGGCTTATTTGATGCTTGTTTGACAACCCTTTAGAAAATTTTGCARTCACAACAATCCCCCTCGGTGATCTCTTTCACCATCCCAGAAACATTTTACAAGCAACTTGTTCTTCCGTGCTTAGCAATCTAATCTTCTAAGAAATTAAAATCTACTCCCAGATCTTTACTTGCCTTAACTGCCAAAGGTAAGAGTCATGTCACCTAGCTTTATCTCTAATACAGAYTTCTACACATGAGCTAATCATCTGTGGCTTCCATGGCACTCAATGGAGAGAAGCAAGATCTTTTAAGACACAACTCATCTGACTTGAAGATGAGATAATCTGCATATCTTGGAAGTCTTCCCATTATCTATAAGGAGAGGACAGATGACTAGATGCCTACATTATACCAGTCTTTGGTGACTTAGATGAATGTTGCCCAGCTTTATCAGGATTATGAAGTCAGTATGAGTCCTAGAGTAATGCTAAGAGCCCAAGAAAATGACAGGCTGGGGCTTTTGAGCAGGAAAACAAAATACAGCCTCCCAAAACAAGATAGGTAAAAGTCTGAGCCTTTATCACTTATCAAATTCACACTAYGTCTTTCTGACTTTTTCTGAGTTTTCTAAACTGAGTCATCAATTAATGATAACATTTGCCAAAAACATGTTGACATTTTGTAAGTGCTCAGTCTCTTAGGAATGGTCCTTGGTATTTAAACTGTAACAATAATATAAAATTAAAATACAATTAAAATACAATACATGTATATATATTTTTCCTGAGGTAAGGTTATTTATAGGAGAACACTTTACTGAGTGCTAGAAAACATAATCCTCAGTCATGAATTCTCAGAAACAATTGAGGAAATTTATTTGTAAAAGCTAACTTAAGAGAAAAAAAATAGATAATTCTWTCAAATTCTGTGTAGGAGAGTTTCAGTACAGTAGGAACTTACTTTCCATTTCTGTAGGCATTTCTGAGCAGGCAAATGAGCACACATAGATTATYGGATATGTGTCAGTGGGAAGAAGTGAGCGAGCAGTGGCTTCTGAAGCTGACATGGCTAGTGAGGTTCTTTTGATTTTTAAATACATGTCGTGGTTAGCCTCATCCCACAGCTGGCCAAAAGAGTCTGCTCAGAAACTGTTTTCATTTTCTTCCTGCTTTACGTCTGCCCACATCTCTGCAATGTGTGACAGGTGTCTGTGGAGCTGATCCAGTCAAATCAGGATTAGAGCCAATTTTGCCTTATATTGGATATTTGCAGCACATATTAATGATTTGTTGAAGTATTTATGAGCATGTTTTTCATAGCTAAGTTGATTAGGTGGGTAATGGAAGTATTTTGAATCCTGATCTCCATGGAAGCCATTACTGCAGTAAGGTTCACATGTATTTGAATAAAAATATTAGACCTTGGAACTTCCTTATTAAAAAAAAAAAAAAAAAAAATCACATATGATGCATAAAACAGAACTAATCCCTATGAATCCCCTCATGTATTGACATGCACCTCCTCTTCACATACTGACCCTGAGAAAATGGACAGAAGAAGGGTGCAAAATAAAACTACCATTACATGTTCTCTTTTCTTATTTTAAATACTTTGCGCTAAATCCAGCAAAATGCTTAGACACCTGTCAACAATCTAGCTGAAAATTAAGACCCCAGGGTAGGGTCTTATTCTGGGGACTTCACTGTTCCTGTACCTAAAACATATATTTTTTTTTCCATCAAACTCCACATTCAGGCCGTGAGCCAGAAAAGTGTCAGCGAAACTCCTCTCAGGCTCAGAGAGGCACATGCCTGAACACTTTCATACCAGCAGCAGCATAACACCCTACCCAAGCAACGAGAGGTTGATGTTTCTTGGCACCTGCTAAATTTGCACCCATAGGTAGTCTGTGAATATTAAAGTAAAACATGTTAGTGGGTTTGCRTTAGAACAACATCTACTGTCTTTGYCAGCTAAATTGTAGGGAAGAAATGATGAGGTCAAGAGCAGGACATTTTACCTGATTAGTTGCCACTTTGTAATTTATATCTTGCACTACAGCATTTTAGATTAAGGCATATTGAATGGCTTATTTCCTGTAGAGCCAAATAATTAGTTCTTTTCTTTCCTATTATGGAAGATTATACTTCATAAACATCACTTAAACATTTTACACAGCTGTATCAGGTTACATGGGAAAAGTGTTGCTTCTATTTCCATATACTATTTTTTATAGTATAATAGCAGAGTAATGAACTTTGTGGAACATTTAGTTTACTGGCTTATTTAAATGGAATATCAAGAAATTTCTCTGAATTGGAAAAGCGTCCCTTAAACTGGCCAAATCTTTTTTGATTGGGTTTGACTTCAGCATTGACAGTTATTTAGACATAAAAAGATAGAGCTAAATCTTAAGAAAATAGCAGCACAATGATTTTAATAATATGTTTTGAACCTGTTGTTCTTTGCAGGTAAATGAATGGTTAGACACTGGGAATGGAATGATCAGCTTTGCTAAGGGCTGGAATGACTGATCTCATCTATTCAGTCTGAAATTGGTGATTGTTTTCTTCAGAATAGGCAGAATTTTGGAATTATTACCACTGGTCTGAGTTCTTCAGTACATCCTCAATTACATTGCTTCAGAATACGGAAAAGCTTTTCTTTCCAGAGCTATCATTTTATTATGGGTATCTTATTCCTTAATTTCAATCAGTACTAAATTGTAAAATCCATTAATAAATTCATCTATGTTTGGCATTAAATTTACCTTCAGCTAATTTCATTTTCGGTTTTTGTTTTCCCCAAGGAATTTAGTCAAGCAGCACATTCATTGGTTGCTGCTTGATATTAGCTTCTTGTCTGTTCTTGTCTGCAAACTCTTCAAAGTTTTGTTCACAATTGACATTGATATTTAGGAAGGTCATCTTATATCAATTTATATAAAAAATTTTAGGATTTTAGAGGTCATTCCTGTCCAAAGTTGGGCTAAATTCTGATGATGATGATTGTGATCATGATAYGAAGTSGGAGCTACTTTCAAGAAAGCCCAAMTGGGTCAACAGAAGCATTTTTATAGTTTTGGTATATTCCGTGTTTATTTTTATTTCATGTTAAGGTTACTTTCACTATCACAAATTACAGTCACTCTGGGCCATAATTTCAATTTGCTTTTCTTGAAAATGTCCAGAGTAATATATTTAGAGAATATCATGTGTTTTCAAACATATTTCTGGAACTCATCAAAAATGAACTTTTCCTATAGACAGCTTTAGTTTTGACAAGCTTCAAGTTTTCTAATGATGACAGCTGAAAAAGCTCCTAACTGTTACTAAAAAGAAATATACGGTAAATGTGTACTGAAGGAATAGCAGTCTTTCAATTTAGAAAAGAGCACAGAATCATCCTGGTTACACATATAGTTCCCATTTAACAAATCATTGTTATTCAAAGACTGGTACAATGTGCTATTACTGTCTTACACTAATTGACATTTCTTCCTCTATTTAATCAATTACATTGTATTCTGCCTTAAGGAAGAGGCATTATTCCGTACTGTCTTCTGACAGTTCCTCAATTTAATGCCTCCATCTCTTTCGCTTCTCGTGATTTGAATTCAGGCATCATATAGTAGACAGCAGGGTCCTGCAGACGGTTTTTCTAGGAACTTGTAAAGCAAATATTACTCATGTGTAAAACAGGGGCAGAATATTATCAGGAAGTGAGGCTTAACATGCAGAGCTGTGTCCCAGGGCTTTCCCTGCCTTGATGCTAYTGCTTTGGGGATGATCTGCTAGAGACAGGATGTTTTACATAAACTATTTCCCCTCCTTGGAACACCATTATAAATCCTATTCCATAGATTTTCTCATGCCACTTTCACCACTCTAGTATCTGAGCATCTTCTCCTATGCATGAAAAAAATGTGAGCAACATCTGTCGTAGGTRGTTTGTTCTTTCTTTCATCTTCTCCCTGGAGAGAGAGCTGTGCATGTAGTGGGTAAGGGCATAAATAATAGATTATTCCTCTCCACAGTCAAACTAGAAATAATAAATAAATAGTTTGATCCAAAATGATTTTTTAAGCAAAATGTTAAAAAAAAAAAAAGTCAGTGACATGTGAAGCTTTCTATTCACTTAAGAGGAAATATTTTTGTTGTGGGAAATAGGCACAAGAAATAGGAAGTGAAGGGTTATATTCATAAAACTTTGCTTGAGAAGATATTGATGGAGGRTATTCCTTGTCATGCCTAGCAGCTCAATGATTATAACACTGAGTCCAGAACATGGTAGATCATGGCTCTGTTCCCTCCTCTCTCCTAATCCCATCTCTAGAGGTCTGTCCCTTACTCAGACAGAAAGCTTTTCTAAGAAACATCACCACTATTGGATCTGTAGCACATTAAGAAAATAAGCATGCAAATAAGCATTCTGCTGTCATGATCAAGATGTCTGCAGTTTGGTGGTTTGGGTTGTGACTGAAGTCTTTGGACATGTGAGTTCCAGATAATGCTCACCGTGTAATTCATTGTTCAGGGAAAAATGAAATAACCTTAATGGGAGGAAGTGAAAACTCCCTGCCTCGATGGRTATCCTCTTTGGTGTTTATGGCAATTTCCTAATGCGTGCTAATTCCTTTTCTCRTGGTTTTAAAAGGCCTGACTCCTTTGTTTTCCATCCAAAAGTATATGACATCTTTGAGTAATGCATTAATAATTTCAAGATGACTAGAATTGCAGCTTTTCCAGGGAATACATTATCCAGTTGCAGAGGAAAGTTTTATTATGTTTTTAAGGTATATCTTATTTATATCCTGCCTTTTGGCTTATCCCTCAGGAGTTCCTGCATGGCTGGTTTTTTTTAAACAGCTCAGATASATAGCACCATTATATCTGGTTAATAAAATTCTCCTGGATCTAAAGCAGAGAATCTCTTTGCAGGATGCATTCTTGCTAGGAGACATTTTAATGCCAGAATGTACCAGTCTGTTATATAATTAGCACTCCTTGAGATTCGCATGAGCTGCATTTTCTTTATTCCCAGCCAGGTGATGCCCAAATAGGCAGAAAATGGTTTCCTTCTATTTAAAATAAATAATTTTTCGAGTGGTGGAAATAATAAAATCTTCCTTCTGATGGACCTTATTTTAYCTTTTTCTTATTCCTTCCTTACCCCCTACAACAAACCCACCTCTGCCCTGTATCCCTTGGATAGTCCTGTCAGGTTAGCAAGAGATCAKTGATGAGGTGACAGTATGTTTGGTTGCCACATTGCCCACAACTTATGCCAACCAGAAAACTTTTTCAGACGGATTCTTTCTGCTTTTTCCCCACYAATTTGAACCTCTTCCCTCTAACTGAGTGCTGACATTCACAAAATCCACAAGAATTGAATTATCTATTAAACTGCAGTGTTCCCATCAAATTTTGCTTAAATCCAGCCAGTGGATTTAAAGCCTATTGGCATGAAGGGGTGCTAACAGACAGGTGAATTGATTGAATTCGCTTTACTTGCACAATAAATTGGTCTAGAAATGGAAATAAACTCAACTCTCCCAAACTTATCCACAATTTTAACTGTTAAAAAATAACTTGGAGGTGCATACTTGTGGAACAGCAAGTTACGGCTTTTGAGGGTGCCATTGAGTTGTTAATGTCATATGTACCCTAAAAGCATCCATTATTAAATTCAGCATCCACTTGAGCTAATTTAAAAAGAAAGGTATAAAAGAACTTGAGATAGTGGAAACAACATTTTTATGGTTCCTGATATTGATGCTCAGTTTCCAGTTTCCATTCTCTTGGTGACTTTCCCTTGAACGTTGAGCAAGCCATTTGAAGATCCAAAGTAGGTCAATATTATGTAAAAAAAAYGTGGTATGGATCTATCCAAGCTAACTTAAACAGATTTTCTATTTCTTCACCACCCAGTCTTTTCTTTCAGAGATCTTTTTTCTTCCTTTTCCAGTGTGAACTTGAGTGGTGCTGTATACCTCCAGGCTGCTCTCTCAGATGTGAATGTCTCAGATTGCATTAAAGTTCTACGCTTCAGTTTTTATTTCTAGATTTTGGTGTAATTTATTTGTAAAATACTTTCCTGCGTTGTTAACTTTGTGGATATCTACCAAGAAAGAAGTCTGTAAAAATTAAGTCTCCTTGTTCTATGGCAATTRTTATTTTGATTATTTTGATAATCAATTATTTTGATACCAAACTGGGAGGAGCAGTTGATAGCCCTGAGGGCTGTGCTGCCATCCAGAGGGACCTGGACAAACTGGAGGACTGGGCGGTGAGAAACCTCATGAGGTTCAACAAGGGCAAGTGCAGGGTCCTGCACTTGGGGAGGAATAACCCTGGACACCAGTACAGATTAGGGGTGGACCTGCTGGAGAGCAGTCCTGCAGAGAGGGACCTGGGTGTCATGGYGGACGACAAGTTGACCATGAGGCAGCAGTGTGCCCTGGTGGCCAAGAAGGCCAATGGGATCCTGGGGTGCATTAAGAAGAGTGTCTCTAGCAGGTCGAGAGAGGTAATCGTCCCCCTATACACAGCCTTGGTAGGGCCACATCTGGAGTCCTGTGTCCAGTTCTGGGCTCCCCAGTACAAGAGGGATGTAGAGCTGCTGGAGAGAGTCCAGCGCAGGGCAGTGAGATTGATCAGGGGCCTGGAACATCTGCCCTATGAGCAAGGCTGAGGGAGCTGGGYCTGTTCAGCCTRGAGAAGAGAAGGCTGGGGGGSACCTGATCAGTGTCTATAAATACCTCAAGGGAGGCAGTGAGGAGGAAGGGGCCGGCCTCTTTTCAGTGGTGGACAGCGATAGGACTAGAAGAAACGGCCACAAACTGAGGCACCAAAAGTTCCACAGGAACTTAAGAAAACACTTCTTGACAGTGAGAGCRACAGAGCCCTGGAACAGGCTGCCCAGAGAGGTTGTGGAGTCTCCTTCTCTGGAGATCTTTAAAACCCACTGTGCCACGTGCTCTAGGTGACCCTSTGTGAGCAGGGGGGTTGGACTCGATGACCTCTGAGGTCCCTTCCAACCTTAAGCATTCTACGATTCTATTAATATTATGTAGAACATCACTCCTCAAAGTAGGATGTCTAGAAACATTTCTTCTATGATTATTGTAAATTATTCAGGGCAAAGAGGCTGCAAACCTGAAACAATAATATTATGGAAAAAATCAGGCAGAAAATAAATTTCCTTATTTTTTTTTTCTTGTTTTAGTAGTCCATAGATTCCCCCAGTGGAGATATTTTTATTGCACGCTATTGCACTACAAGATAGAAACAACTGCTGCATTCATTCTGAAGCACCTGAAGCAGTGAAGTTTCCACTATTACTGAACTGTATTTTGAAATAGAAGACTCCCAATGTTTTGTGGATCCCATATCCATGAATCTCAGTTTGGATATGTCCTTGATTGCCACAGATTGATGCTCTCTGGTCAACATCTTCAATCTGCAGTGCCAAAGTAGATACATATTTACAAACACAAGGAGCTTCAAGTGTAGTCCTTTTTTTTTTTTTTTTTTTTTCTGTCCTTTTTATTTACACTTACCTCCTGATTACAGGGGTGTATAATTTCCAGACTTAACATCAAATATCCTCTAGCAATATAAATCTTAATTACTGTATGCTGGAAGCAGTGCTAACAAACACACAAGATACTTTAAAAGGAAGAAAGTGTGTCCCTACGTACACGTAAAGAATCTCAGCAATTTATTTTCTGCAATTAACAAGATCTAAACCTGTTTAATGGTGAGCAATCTCCAAGAAGCAATATAACATGTGGATAATTATTCAGATCTTTGAATTTCTCTTCCTACTTTTCTTTTAACTGTCCAGAAGAGATTCATACTGTGTCTGACACCTATTGAGGTAACAAACTATTAGTGACATTTATCGGTCAAAATTATTCATAGAAAAACTTAGACCAGGTCCCAAAATTAAGCTCTGAGTCAGAGTTCCTGTATGCAGGAGAATTTCAGGTACAGATATGCTTCAAAGCTGTTCAGTAGAAATCCATCATCAACTCATTGCTTCATGTTTAAGGGAAATGTCACAGCTAATGTACTGTAAGACCATGATTATAATTTAAAATCATTATATGGGCATCCCTTACTTACTGAAAAGATGACAAGTAAAAGTAACAAGTAAAAGTAACAGTGAAACCAGTAGACTTGCTTGTATGGTTGCTGAGTCTTATGAGACCAAGGAGGTAATGAACTGAGTTTACTCAGGGCAGCTTTTGTGCGTAATGTCAAATTCAGTATTAAATAAGTAAATAAATAATCAGTACATAATATATGTACATATAACATTTWTATATATAAAACACACATATATAATTTTTATATAAAAGTTACCTATTTTTTATTCCAACTAATATTGACTCAGAAAAAAAAAAAAAAATATTTGTCCCCAATTAGCCTCTTTTGACCCTTAGTGGTTAGTTGATAGGAATGACAAACCCTGTTTTAGCATAAGTAATTTTTATACAGTTCATAAGCATTGATGAATTGCTGCAAAATATTTCTGATTCTTTTTCCAAATCTTGATGAGAACAAAAGTTCACCTACAGCAAATATTTATAGTCTTTTAAAGCCATTTTAACCTTTTTTGGTAACAGACAGAACTTGACTCTTTGCTCTACAGCTTTTCAGTACCTCACTTAAAATAACAAATTGGCCTCTTCTGCTCTGGGATTGCCTAGCCAGATACAGGATAAATAGCTCCTGAAACCCTCGGGACATTTCTCTTGTCTCTTTGGCTTAATCCATTACCAATCCTGTCATTATCATTCACTGCAGAAAATGTCAAAGCTAATGTACTGTAAGACCATGATTTTAATTTAAAATCATTATATAGGCACCCCTTTCTTACTAAAGACTGTATATCTGTATGTATAAAGTCTATATCCACACATTAAAAAAAAAGGAAATGCATAAATTGTCACACTATATTCAGTGGAGCTGCTTGGTAATTATGTGAGAATGTCTTTTCAGGGTTAAGTACTCAGATATTCTTCCAAATATCTGCTGGTGTTGCAGAGTACCCACTAGGTCCCTCAATAAGGAAAACCATGGTGAGGTTCCAAGAAGGACAAAGATAAAGGACTTAATAAAGGATAAGATGTGGGCACTTGCCTTGTATTCATATAATGTAACCTGGATTTTATTGATTTTTAGAATAAGCTAAATTATAAACTGATTATTTTAATAAGCCAGCATTGCTTTGTGACTATCATCAGGTAGCCAGAGATGCCTGATATCTGAGGGAATTTGGGGAATTTGGAAAAGAAATAAAAAGAGTTGGGAATGTTTCTGGATTATTTCATAGGATTATTTCATATTACTTCACTTTTTACCTCTCTTTTCTTTTTTTTTTTTTTTTTTTTTTTTTTTTTTTTTTTTTTTTTTTTTTTTTTTTTTTTTAAGACTCCTATGTGAAATTTGCCATTTGGGAAGTTAAATTTAGGCTTCTGTATTCTTAGCCTTAAGTAAGCACACAGATTTAATGTTCTTTTTAAATTTCCCTTCCCTTATTCTCAGCTGCCACAAATCTTGAGAGAAGCAGCCTGCTTAGCATTTCTGAGGGCCAAGGGCTAGCATAAGGAGTTTTCCAACCCATGTGCAAACCTAGCAGAGGGGTAATGATGTGCTTTATGTCCACCTGTGTCAACCGCAAGAGATACGAGGCTGTCACTGCTCCAGCAGTGGAAGCTTTTGCACGTCCTGCAGTAACTCATAGTCCAAGCCTTAATGGCCTATAATTTAATACCTACTATGTCAGTGGAAGCATTTGCCTTTACGCCCGCTGGCCACATAGTTTAATTGTGGTTTTAGCAAGGCTGGCTGGTTCCAGCCCTGCCTAAGTACAAACCTTTGCTTTGCAAAGTGAACCACTCTGGAGCACCTGGCTGGGCAAGTGGTTTGGGTCAAAACTAGTAAAATCACACTTCCCTCTCCCCTTATCATTTTCACCCAAAGATACAATAAATTGGCTTAGGATTACTCAACTTGAGAAACTGGTCCAGGCTTTTGCTTTATGAAGAAACACAGGAACTTAGCAAACATGTATTTCATTTTCGTTACCAGCAGTTTGCTTGGCGCTAATATTAAAACCTTTTCTTTCTCCTCTTATCTTCCAGTTGTCACCTTCCCGAGCAAGGCACCATTTTCTTTCATCAGGGCTTTAGAAATAGCGCCAATTTGTTTCCACCTCCTCTCTGTACAGCTGTGATCTTTAATCCCTGGTATCAATCTCTTTTTCTGTGGTTCCTGCCTCACTCTGTAACCCCTGCAACCTCAGAGCAAATGAGCCTATTTTTGTCCCTAGCGATTTGATGGCAAATATCACAGTTATTAGGGGCATCTTCTCCTTGCTCCGATAATGATGATCTGCCTTCAGTAATTTTTCCATGCCCAAATTGCCAGCGTGGCCAGAGGGACATTCTGACATGTTTTTTCCTCATTTGGCAGATTGCTGCTTTCTTCCCTTTTCCTTTTTATCTTCTGTCTGAGATACTTATTTATTTCAGTTTTAGTTCCACCCAGTTCCCTATTATGGCCTTCTTGTTCATGTGTAACTTAGCTGTCAAGGTTTCCACTTACACTGTTCAAATTTATTGCTGATCACTGATAGAGCTGTAATTTAATTTTGACCAAATGCCTTAATATCTCTCATTAATTTCTCTCAGTGTAGTTCTTCAGCCAGGGCCTGAGAAAGGAGATCCTTGATTCATGCCTAAAAAGTTGTCTTACCTGGATCAGTGGCTTTCTAGGAATGATCTGATATGAATTTTCTCCTCTGTATCAAAACCATGCAGGATTACAGGTGACTTTGAGATGAAGATCTCTCAGGTGACCAAAAGGCCCCCAATTTTTTAATACTTGAGGGCATAAGTTACATTTGCAAAAAAAAAAGAAAAACCATCGGCAACTCTTTCAGTATGAACATCATGATTAATATATGATCCAATTAGAAAGATTTGTTGAATATTTCAGTTTTGGAAGGATTTCCAGTTAGTCTTCTACATTCTCTCTAGCCTACTGGGAAGATGACATTCAGTTTATTAGGAAAAACAGAAGAAAAAGTAGAGAATAAAAACTTCTGTATATTGATTTTAGTAATACTTGCCTATYGTGAATCTTCTAAGGTTCTTCTCAGTTCAACCTACTAACCAGTCTGACTGATGGAATACTTTCTGAAGAAAGTCTGTTATTTTTGATTGCCCTTAAAATTACTCCCACACTAAATTTTTGTAAGACCTTTAGTAAATGTAGGCCTTTGGCACTGAAGAAGAAATTTCTTGGAGAAATAGTATTTCTGAAAAAAGACATACATTTTCTGAAAAAGAAGTACTCAACCTTTTGTCCAGTAACGGTTAATTAAAGCTTATATATATATATATATATATTTTTTTTTGAATGAGTAGACTTGTCTAGCAACACACCTTTTAACAACTATTATTTCTAACTCAGTAAAATGTCACATTTCTTTTTCAGTCATTACTGAAACAGAAATTTATCTTTACTTTAAGATTAGCATGTTTGCTCTAAGATGGGACATTCCTGACCAATACAGAGTGGGTTTACAGACATTTATGTCTTCAACACCACTGGGAACCACCAAGTTTTCTGTCAGACCAGCACTGCAGCCAAAAAGAGTTGATGACAGAGGTGGAAGGAATAAACCATGTTGTTCATAAGTGTTTTAGGGGATATAGTAGCAAAAAAAAAAAAAAAAAAAATGCTGCAAGAACTGTCTCATGGTCCTTTCAGAAAATTAAGGTTGTTAGTTGCAGTATTTGAGTTAAATGCTAATATGAGTAGCTGCATTTTACCTCCCTAAAGCTCATGGAAATTAAAAATATTAAAAGATAAATGGGCATACCTTTTTTTTTTTTCTTCTCAATAATGCATTCTATCCCCCAGTATCAATGGCTATTTCTTATATTGCTTGGTTCACTCCACCTGTAGCTGAACCAAGAAAAAGGGCATCTGATTCTTCCTCTTGGAAACAATTTCTTAATTCTCATTGTTAAGAATTATTGCAATCACCCTATTCTTTACCTTGATGCCATTTTACAGTTATTATCACAAAAAATATCTCTCAAATTYCTGAAAAAACATAGGATGTGGGGGATGTAATTAACCAGTGCAATTTTGACAATAAGAAAGGTTCATGTTTTATAGCAAATACTAGGACAAGGACAAGATGGTATATTACAAGGTACAGTTAGAGGTACTTAAAGAGTAAATCCACTAAGTGTTGGGTCACCACTCTGATGACTGTTAGCAAAGTTTCACTATCATCTTCCTTAGAGAATGGAAKACACTATTCTCTATCTTATATAAAATTATTGAGATCTGTAATATTTTAACTTTGAGGTCATCAAAAAAAATCCTTCATCCCTGGTGACGTACTTTTTAATAGTGAATATTTTTTTGCCAGAAGTCAAGCTTTGGATCTTTGCTTCTTTTTTTCCTAATCCCCTAACTCAGAGAGAACTGAATTGATTTTTTTTTCTTTTGCTTAGGTCCAATAACTCGCTCAACAGTGATTCTTCACTCTATGTTTGGCTGGGAATGGAATTTTAATTTTCTAATCAGATGATGTGAGCCATGCTGTTCAGACTTCATTTTAGACATATTAGGTATTTAGAAGGTTAAGAACATTTCTGTCTCAGCAGGATGCACAGCTCCTGATTCTCATTCTATCACACCAAGTTTGGATTATTGCCACTTTTCAACTTTTCTTGACCATTCACTGCACAAATCCCTGATTAGCAGAAAATTCAGCATCTAAAATGATCACTTACATACACCATCTTATCAGAATACAGCCAAGGATTCTATACTTACCGGCAAATGAATAATTACTTTCATCATACTTGCAAACTATTCACTTTTGTTTTCACTTACGTTTACCTCTCTGAACTGCTGATCAATCACTTTCCTTATAACTAAGACTTGTYATAACCCTTTGTGTTTGATTTATTTTTAATGAGGTACTTCCCATTGAGGCTATAAGACTATGAGAGTATGATTAAAACTAAACTTTTTTGAGGATTCTTCTTCCCTTTTTTCTTTTTTTTTTTTTTTTGGATGCCTAATCTTGACTTCTCTAGCAGAAGTTCTGTTTAATTTTAATGTAGTTTAAGTGTATAATGCCATGTGTTGCTTCTGCATGAAGTGCGCTATATAAATGCAAATCAGCTAATTAATTCATAACAACAAGTATTATAGCAACACATTGACTGTCATGCTCTGCAGTTTCCAATTGAACACTGCGTATATGTTTCGTTGGTAGAGGAGTTGCAGCAGGAGGGTTAATAATTTTAAACCTAAGTACCCTTGGTTGTTTATACAGACCCGTGACTATCTATCTGAAGCCGATACAAAATTGATTAACGGACTACAGGTTCTACCCTCCTCCTGAATTAATGGATTTCTTTGTGAATTTTGGAGAAATTACTTCTTCGGACACTTTCAGACATCACCCGCTCATGAACTGGGAATAACGATTCCTTTTCCCTCTGAAAGATTCACAGAAAGCTGTGGATAAATTGAGTCATGTAAGTGGAATGTACTAAACATGATATAGGTTCTCAATAAATCATGCTGGGATCAGCTTTAGGATTGCTTGAACCAGGATATAATAAAAACCATAATTACATGTCATGTTTATCATATCATAAAATCATAATAAAATTACTCCTCCATTCTCCATTTCTATTCCATTTCTCAAGGGTTTCTATATAAAGTCTATCTCCCAGACTTAAAATTCCCTGAAGTTTCAACAAATTATAAGTATCATATATACATGTATTATATATGCTACATGCACATATATAGTATACATTTGTATTTGTTTACATATACATATATCTATAAAAATATATGTATGTTTAAAAGTATAAAAGTATATATATATGAAAGTATATAAGTGTATATATATGTTAGTATCTGGCAGGTATAAAACAGGCTTACTTCCAAGATATTTCAATATTTAATGTCACTGAGTACCAACCTTTGTATATGTTCATAAATGTAAAACTTTTATTTTAAAAAGATTAATTTTAAACTTGTTGTTTGAATGACAAAAGTACTGAGATGAACCTGAGTGTTTGAAATTCTTTTTCTATGCTTCCAGTAGAAAAAAAATCCATGGGACACTGTATATACATCATGGATAAAACTCTGAATGCTCAGAGAAGAACTTCATAACTGAGTCACTGTCACAAAAGTAGTTTAAACAGAATTTCAACATATACAAAACCATTTTTGTTGAACTTTGCAGTGGAGAGTGCTGTCTAGCTATTCAAAAGGAAAAACAGATCAACAAATGACTTTCAAAAAATGGAAAGCTTGCAGGTTCTAGAAAATTTGCAAGGAAAAGTGTGCAGATCCTCTGTCCAAAAAAACCAAAGTTCTCAATTACTTTTTTTTACAATGATATACCCACTGATTTTGATAGTCTATAGCACGACGATTGACTGTCAAGCATTTTGGCCAATACAGTGATTGCTTTGCACAACAATTTATCATCATATCTCCTCCCCATTACATATCTCTGATGGAAGTTGAGACCCAAAATTCTCATCCTAAAAACAACAGCTACAACCAAGTACAAAAATGTCCTTCCCCTGTCTACTCATTTAAAGATGCATGAATCATTAAAGCTCTTGCACAGGAACCGAGCCAGATTTAGCCAGTACTAGACCCTCACAAACAGCAGTCAGCAGAGTACATCAAAATACTTGACATACACCTGGATCTGTAGTAGAACATCTGAGAGGTAGAAACATTACTTTCAAAGAGGACTTTTTTTTTACATTTATATCATTTTTTCTCACCAATTGAATAYTTCTAAACTCAGTATTGCTTCCTGCAAGTCTTTTTAAATAGTATTACAAGCTTTTCATCCCAAAATGTTTTATTCATCAACTGTTCACAAACTCATCAGTACTAGTCTCTGAGCTACCTTCAGACCTGCAAAGCTTTCCTCGATTTAATCAAAGTTATTAATAACCATTCTCCAACATAATTTCAAAATAATTGGATATTTGGTATGATTGTGGTTGATTAAATACATCTTTATGAACACATATCCATCTAATTTTTATACAAGTATGTACACGTATGAATGCATGTATGTTGTACACAGAACACATGCAGCTATGTATTTTTTTTGGAGTCACCCTGTTTGAACATACATAAACAAAAATTKAAAGTAAATTTTTCATGTTCAGACATAGATATTTAATAAAGCAAAGGAGGGGAAAAATGAAAAAAAAATCTTAAATTGCCCAGTTATGGAGAAAATTACCAAGTGAAAGATTGAAAGAGTTTCAAAAATATAATGCTGATTGTAGCTATATAACTATTCAAACCAGCATATTTCTATCTACTGTTTTGTTGCATAGTTAAATTAAATATATGAATGGTGACAAAAAAAATTATACCGTATGAAGGCAATTAAACACTTCAGATTGCTAAAAACATTATCTTAATTATCTGCATATTATGCTTAGAGGAAAATCATTAGCTTTCTCTTTATGGGAGTTGTCAGTGYCAAAAAATATTTTATTCCAGAAAACTAGATTTAAGGAAAAATTTCCAAACAATTCATACTTAAGCCATGAATAGTTTTATTCAGCTTTTTCATTTTAAACACATAAAAATTTACTTATGCAGCTAGAGATAGCAGAATACTCTTTAAAATGTCTGTGAACTTGAGGAAAAAAAAAGACTCCTTTGGTCATTTATTAGTAATAAGAGAGAGAGGCTGATGTAGGCAAAGATATTTCATATAAAGCAAATATATAGTTCCTAAGAAAACAGAAATGGGATGAGAACTGAAACCTCAAGGCATTACTATAGCACAACTAAGTCAAGTAGTTACTGTAGGAAAGACATAGAAATTAAAACAAAAACAAAAGCAAACATAAAGTTTGTGTTGTAACCATCCGAAACTGAGGTGTTGAGTTTAAGCTAGTTATTGACATTTTCTCCCTGGTTTAGTAGAAAGAGGTAGAGAGAGAATTCTAGTACTTGAATTGTTTTACCCTCATGTTGGAATAGAAAACAGGTATAACAACTTTATTCTTTGAAGCTAGAGAAGACTGATCTGTGTACTGAAATAGAGGACTCATCCAATCACAAAAGTCACATGAAAATAAGAAAAAAAATAGTCACATATAATCACAAAACTTGATATTAAATAATTAAATGTACAGGCAAGGGAAGGTCATTTTAATGCAGCAACTAAACTACATTGCTTCAAAGCATGTCTTGAACTACTACAAATAGTGCAAAGGTTAAGAAATCACAATCTGATGGTAGACATAAGGATTTAAATGAACCATATAAATTATCTCTATATCTAATATAACAAATTATATTTGTGAATTTGTTTGTGAATTCTTAGTTAATCTTTAAATATTTTAAGATTTTGATTAAGACGAGGCTTGACAACAGGATATAGGCACACATTTTGGCTCTGTCACTGATTTTTTGTGTGATTTAAGGCTTTTTAACATCATCCTTCCTCATGTGCAAAAGAAGGTGAAGCTGTTCCTTACTACTTTTGTTCTCTATCTCATCTATTGATGGCATATCACATTAACTCTTKCTTATATTTTCTAAGGTAGTTACTGTCTTCTCCTCTATGTTTGAACAGTTTCTGACACATGTGGATCCCAACTTCCAGTTGCACTTCAAAGTTTTGCTGCAATAAAATTTAGAACAGAATACTAGGTCTTAAAGGATTCAGTGATTAATAAAAGTAATAATAAAAGACTTGGGGCTATGAAGGCTCTCGCCTTCTMTACTAAGTGAGATTAAGCTAGCAGATCAGCCAGCCCTTCAATTAATGGCAGTGTTAGCTTGTAAAGAAAAAAAAAAGAAAGAAAGAAAAAGAAATACTGGGTGTAAGAAATTCAGACAATTTAAACTACTTATTTTTCAAGCTGTTGTAATGGAACCAAACTTTTTTTTTTTTTTTGCAAGATCAGACAAGGCAGGAAGAATGAAGGRATATGACAGGGTCATAGTAATGGCCCAAAAGATCACTGAACTGCAGAATTACATTCTCGGAAGAGGGGGAAGAGCTCAGAATTTGGCTTAATGGATGTGYTGTTATTAGCAGCAAGTCTGGTGTTTAGGAATAGCCATGGGTGACTGAAAACACATATACTGAATCTAGCAGGTTTGCAAGCTGTCCTTTGAGAAAGCAGAATTAGCTGAGAAATTCATGCACTGCAGTGTATTGGCACATCATATSCAGCAGAGGCCCCTGAGAAAGGATCTCTTGATGATCTTGATGATCTCTTTGGCATGTCATTTATGCYAACAGTCCTAGAAATAGCCTCTGATCTTGATATTTCCACAGGGCAATGCCCAGTCTAAGGCATCTGGGATRGTATTTCAGGAGTGGCAAGAACTCAAAGTCAAAACCAACCTCTTAAAACTTTGCTTTTACCTTCTGTCTTTCAGGACCTATGAAGTCTTCATTTTCACAAGAATTCTAAGGGTTAGTTAGCTTTTCATAGAATTCGATATGCAGGACATCAGGTTTGTTTTTTTTCATATATCCATTAAGAAAAATATAAACATAAATAATACATAGTTTGCAATACAAAGGAAATTCAGGATCACTGACAGGCAATGCTTGATTTATTCATTCATGGTAATAAAAAAAATTAAACAAATAATAATAATAAAAAAGCTTATGTTGTATGGAATGAACAAAGATCCTAAACAGTCTTATCRCTGGATATTTCTAGCTTTCCAGGGTATGTGCCATAGTAAAACATGTGTTATTTACCCAATAGACCAGAGCATTTTCTCTGGAGAAGATGAGCTTGTAATGGAAATGCTGACACAACCTCAACTATAACAGCATGAACGAAGACACTTTAATAACATTTTTATTGCTGTAACATCTTTTAAAAATGAAACACCTGGGACTTGTGCTTAAAAAAAAMCCGCCAAAACTGAATTTGTTAGTTCTATTCTCTTTATATGATGGGAAATTAATCCAAATTCCAAAGACTGAGATGTTAACTTACCCCAAAAATATTTAAAATCTTTGAAGGGAAAGAAAATTCATGGAAATATTAACATCTTTATCGGGAAATATATTACTATATAGGCTAATATTTGATATTTGAACTCGAATCTTTTAAAGTGGTGGTAGATTCTCCCTGTAACTCTGTAGCTGCAGAAAATACTGAGCAAAGACAGGAAATGTTGAATTTTCTCCCAAAATCTGAAAGTAAGAGTGGTGGGGGTTTTGTGAAACCCTAATACGAAATTTCAGGAAGCTCAAGAAGACACTAGTACATAAGAGGCTTCCTGCGAAGGACATGCTATTAGCAAAACTATTAGAATTAAACAATTTATTTTTAATAATTGTGCTGTATTGTAAATGAGAACTGATCTAACCACTACTATAAGTCTCCTTCCAGGAAAGTATCAACTCCAGATTTTAGAAACTGGGGAAAACAGAACCCAGATGTCATGAGGTCAGTTTGAATAAACTGGGSGATTTTTTGTTGAATATTTCCTGTACTTTGAGACTTGCATTTCTTAACAAATCACAAAAATACTGTCATGAAGGACAAAGCTTAAGAATGAGTCATGTGAAATAACCTTGTCCTCAGAAGTTCAACAAGCTTCCAGGCTAAAGCGTAAGTGTTGCTAGGCCCAGATTAAAAACTCCCTGTGCCTTAGTTAAAGTTTATAGTAAACCCTATCTGCTGCTGGCATAGTCTAAAAGATGAGAGATGCAGCCAAGTTGTTGACCCCGTTCGATGAAGATGCCATGCCAATAGCTTGTYTACAATGACAGAGGGTTAACATGAGCATTCATAATTAAATAATTAAAAAGTAACCATTTTGTGTGATATTCTTGATCTGTTAGAATGCCAAATTCTGTCCAGTATGAATCTTCAAGAGATTCTTGAAGATTCTTCTGRCATTTCTTAGTGATCCTTCCAAATTAAAAGAAATTTTAAGTGCCATATATTAGTGTCCTTCAGCAAGTAGGCCACTTCTAATGTAGAGATGTACCTAAATTTTGTGTAACACAGTAGCCTAAATTCTGATAATTCTGCTTTGAATCACCTTTGACTTAATTTTACTTCATTAGTTGCAAATTATAGTCTGTTTCAGGTTCAAGCTATTTAATCAAATAATGAAAGAGTAATTGAACACTTAAAAGGTAAGGATTATCCATGTTCTGTATAACTAGGTTTCTTCTTTTCTTCTCTCTCTNGTCACCTCTCTGCATATTACCAGAGTTAGACTTGATAGCTTTTCACAGAATCACAGAACGGTTAGGGTTGCAAGGGACCTCTAGAGATCATGTAGTCCAACCTCCCCTGCTCCAGCAGGGACACCCAGAGCACAGGGTGGCATCCAGGCAGATTTTGAAGACCTCCAGAGAAGGAGACTCCACAACCTCCCTGGGCAGCCTGTTCCAAGGCTCTGTCACCCTCACAGGAAWGAAGTTCTTCCTCACATGCAGATGGAACTTCCTGTGTTTCAACTCATTGCCCCTTGTCCTGTCCTGGCCACCACTGAGAAGAACTTGGTCCCTTCCTTCCTACATTCCCTCTTCATGTATTTACACATATTAATCACATCCCCTCTCAGCCTCTGCTTCTCCAGGCTAAACAGGCCCAACTCACTCCGCCTCTCCTTATACGGGAGATGTTCCAGTCCCTTAATCATCTTTGTTGCTCTCCGCTGGATCCTCTCTGGAAGCTCCACATCCCTCTTGTCCCGGGAAGCCCAGAACTGCCCCCAGTGCTCCAAGTGAGGCCTCACCAGAGCTGAGTAGAGGGGCAGGATCCCATTGACCTTCTTGGCCACACGGGCACACCGCTGGCTCATGGTTAACTTGTTGTCCACCAGGAGCTAATATGTTGTCAACCAGCTTTACTCCCAGTATACACTTTTCCTATACAAAAAGATCATTGGGCAGTAGAATGACTGCTTATGTAAAATTTCTGAACAGGAAATTAATCCATAAACCAATATTAATTCCAAAGTCATCTTAAAGAATTACATTTCCTCCAGTTAGGACTTTTACTATTTTTTTGTACACTATCAGTAGCAACGGTTTACTGTTTAACTGGCATAACAAGCCAGAAGCAGCCCTGAGAACCTGAACACTCCCATCCCCAAATGTTCTTCCCCAATGGAGAAAGTGAAGRATATCACAGTGTTTGCAAACAGGATCAAAAATACTGGATTCCATCATTCCAGAATATAGAGATAATTATTTTCTCCATAAAATCTACAGTCCCTGTTTATGATAGGACACAATAGAAAAGTAGGAAGGGTATGGTTGTGAAGAAAAGAAGAGGAAACAAAGTACATTTGCTGCAAAGAAAATGTTTGGGCTGAACAGTCGTAATAGTTCACAACTTTTATAATAGTGTCCAAACATCTCACAAAGCACCATTAACATTTCCCTTTACTTAACAAAGGCTATAGGTAAGCTAGCAAAAACRCAGTCTCCAACACTACCTACTAGCTGCTTGTGCCCTGAGGCCACTGGACTTCCAGTTACTCTGGGACATCTCCCATCCACAGGCCAATAGAGTTCATTCTTCCAGATAGTTCTGTAGTATTGGATGTTAATAACCACCCAGTTCCTGTCCTAACCCASGAGGCAGCAGACTGTTCATAGATGCTATGAAACAGCCCATATCCACTCTTTCAAACTGATACTCTTTGTAGACACCTAGATATTTTTATAGATTGTCTGTATATCTTGACTTTTTCCATCATAAGTACTTATGAATTTGCGTGATTTGTTGCTATGGAGAAGACCTTTAGATGAAAAATAAATGTGCTATGACTATACAAGTTTAGTGGCAGAAGGTAAGGAAATCTAACRAAAAGATCTTCTGAGATACTTAAGAACAATTTAGTATATATTTTCCACAATGCAGAACTTCTTTGCCTCAACACTGCAATTACAGCAGCTGTTAGTGTCATGAACTGAAACGAAAGCACTTTAGCTAAGATTAGCTTTTATTTTTCTACCAAAGATGAAATGGCTGAATTACAAAAATTTCCATTTTTTATTTCTGAGAACATCTATGCTAAACTAAACCTTCTTGGCTGTGCCTTTCTGCCCAGGAGGAGCCATGGTTTCAAATATTGTGTTAGGAATTTTATATATATATATATATAATGTGTATATATATATACACACACACACACACACACACACTTATTATATATGTTTGGATGTTTTATGAACATTTAGGATAAAAAAAATAGTAAAATGTATAAATGAATTCTTCAGGTATTGTACACTTGTCAAATAAGAAATATATTGAAATGCCTAGATCTCAATTCAAAAAGCATGAAACTATCCCTAATTATATGGATAGTTTAATTTAAATCATTGATAATAGGTATATGCTTAATTTTTTTTTTTGCTTTTGGTTAAACATCATGCTAAATGACATCCTAGATAAGAACTGCAACCTTAATTTGTACTAAGCACCAGACAGATAAAATCTGTGACAGAAATATGTCATACAGSAGTTCTTGTTATCTCCAGATATCCAAATAGATGTCTACTGCACCTGCTCAGTGCAGCGTTGAGCAATAACCAAAATCTTATTTACATGTGAGATGAAATGAAGGGATCCTTCCTGCTTACATCAAAGGTCTAGTTAAACCTTTCACTGATCTAGGTGAAGAGGAGGGCTGGCACAGATGGAGCATTGCAAATATATTTCTTATTGTTCAGTCCTCAATGGAATCCACTGACCAGTCTAGAGAAAAAGGAGCAGGTGACCGTGTGCATACAACTTAACACCTGTGTGCTTAACTTTTACTGCACCATGCTTTTAATGTAAGAAATATGCAAAATACAAATTCAGTGCTTAAAATGTTCCTAAAATCCAAGGCTATCACATGCAATGTTGATGCAATTTATTTGTGATGTCCAGCTCTGACAAAAGCCTGAAGAGTCTCAGTACTGGTCTGGTTACAAATGTATGCCAGCGTTCACTTGCATTTTAAATTGCAAGCCTGAAGAGTTTTATCAGATACTTCTAGTGAATTAATTTTTCTTTTATTATTTCCATAATTTCCTCTTTTGAGGCTGCTAGGCTCAGGACACTGAGGGAATAGTCATTATTTAATAGGTGTAAGCACTTCAATTTCCATGTGGAGTTTGGAAAAGTAGGGAATTTCAGCTGTGAAAGATCATAGATGGAAAAGTTATCCAAACATTCTGTGATCTTTAAAAAGAGAGCTTGATTCATTTTTATTTTTCATTATTAAAAATTATCTTGCCCTAACTGATCCTTCCTTATCTAAAGAGAACCTCTGTGGCTGTTACATTTATACAAGTATAATTGCCCACACATTATTGAAATTTTTGGGWGGTTATACTAATCCTGAGGGGAACTTAGTGAGTATCTTAAGTGCCCATGTTAGGAGAAAGAGAACTGTAAAATAAAAGAGCACCTCTTCCTTTGTGGTGATAATTAGCAGCATTAAATYGTTTCCAAAACTTCTTGCTGCAGCAGTCTGAACAAAATCCCCGAAGATCAGCAGATTTAGAGGCAGGAACAGTATTCTCAATGACTGAGAGCAAAAATACCAGCTCTTAGCCAGGAGTTTAAGACTGCCCTGCAATATTAACATTAATTGGGAGAGATTGTGCTACACAGATAAGTGTACGTGCACACATGTGCACACACACACCAGAATATATATATGTCTCRTGTTTCTGATATGGTCTATATTTTCTATAGATGATGAAGCTAATTTCCCTAATTTTATATAATTACAGTTTTTACTAGGCAGCAAGAAACTTATTTTATTGGAGTCAGTGCATATATACTAATGAATAAAATGTCCATCGAAAGGCAGAATACCATATTACAGTTATTATCTTCTTTACGTGATCAAAACTCATGAGATTTTTATTCATATATTGATGAGAGTATGATTTTTGCAGTGAAAGTAATAAAGAAATCTTATGAAGGGTTTGGAAACAGTGGAAAATTTTCACTGTGATTGGTCTAATAAATGTATGCCAACAGCTCCCTCTATGTACCATAAAAAGGATGTGGGTAAATGCATTGCCTGGAAAAAGTATTCCAGAGAAAGATATTACTACAGAAAAAATAACCTTTTAGAACCTTTTTGTTTTGTTTTGTTTTGTTTTGCTTTTTTTTTTTCTCATGTGTGTGTGTCATTAAATCTGTCTGCACTGAGGATTAAGAAAGTTTCAATAAAAAGCATCAATTGGCAGTATCTACCTAATTACAGTGATGCATTTTCCTGTTTAAAATTTCCTTGCTTATTTACTGTTTGACTCCAGTTGATTGAATTCCCTCTAATCCCATTTTATACACCTAGATTATTTAATACAGATAGTCCTCTGACTGTAGAAAACGGAACAGCGCAATAAAAGGATGGWAACTAACGTTAGCTGCATGAAGCTGAGAAATAGAAGCTGAGGATTATCTCTAATGAGAGCTGTATGTCTGCAAGAGAAAGAGCGGTCTACTATTAAGAAGAGAGCAGCAGTGTCTGGTGGGGAGAGCACTGTCAGAGAAGTCAAGAGATTTTCTTCTTCCAGCCCCCTGCTCCCTCTTTTGTCTCCCTCTGCACCTTCTCTGCTCCTCACATTGAAATTCGGGGTGAAATGAGCTTGCATTTTGTGCAGGTTAAAGTGTGTTGTTGCTGGTGCTCAGATGATGCACAGACAAGATGTTAAGCTGCAGAAATTCACCTGCAAATCTACGCACAGGTGGTGCCCACAGTGCCCAYCAGCAAAATTGTCTTGATAGATGCTTTGTGCCACCATCTCCTTAAAGATAACAACAGAATTCCTGTGTGCTTCTTGGCCTGAATTCAGATCGATTCCAGTCAGTACTTTTTACTTAACTAAGAGAATCTGATCTGCTTGCAAATCAGGGAGGAGAGAAATGCAACTGCACATAGTGGAAAGAAAAAAAGAAAAGAAAAGAAAAGAAAAGAAAAGAAAAGAAAAGAAAAGAAAAGAAAAGAAAAGAAAAGAAA
>NW_020456187.1:103492-200299 GCF_003342845.1 Nothoprocta perdicaria
AAATTCATTTATTCCAGAGATTGACAGTTGTTTATCAACCTTTGGGCACGTCTCCTTGACAAAGAGTTTAAAAAGTACATTAAGGAGTCAGAACATGACATAATCACTGTGTGGAAGTTCATGTGGCAAAATGAGTAAAAAGTATGCATTGCTACTATTCTGCTGAAGTTTAAAATCAAATCTTATTTGGAAGGGGAAGGGAAAGGAGAAAGRAAAGGGGAARGAAAAGGGAAACTAAGGGCAAGGCAAGGCAAGGAAATGAGGAAGAAAATAGAAAGGATAGGAAAGGATGTGATAGGAGCAAGGAAAGGAAAGGCAAGACAAATCTGATTCATATTCTGGTTTGTTTCTGAAATTGTTTCTGAAAATATGTTTGCAATTCAATCAGGAAAATGTGATTGTGTTCACATGGCAGCACAGAAATCTCTTCAGTATCAGAGATTAAGATGGGTGGAAAAGGTCAGGTGGGTCAAAGCTCAGAGAATCCTCTACAACTCCCATTTCCACCTTTGCTCTTTACTTTTTTAAGCGTGTGCTCTTTCTTTGGGACTTTATTGTTCTCTGATGCAGCTGAATGAGCAAAGCTGTGTCAGACATGTTCCTGTTACTCTGTAATAATCATGGCTTTCAATTTAGTAGCACCTTGATGCTGAAGTGGAATATTTTATAAATTCTCTCTTTTTTTTTCTCTTTTTTTTTTTTCCTTCCCCTTACTTAAAACTTGCAGTTTTAAGGGTAGAGTCAACAGTGAAAGGAAATGTTGAAGTCCCTATAGCTGAAGTATCACTGGATCCCTGACCAGCACAGTCCTGTGCTGCCAACAGTGCCTCCAGGTGCTCACAGAGACTCTACACATCCCACTGCACTCGAACCCACAGGGCCTAAAGCCCTCCATCCCATCCATCCTGCCCACACCTCTAATTTGGCTCCTTCCTAACCCCTTGCTGGCTTCTGCTCAATTGAAATAGGTGCCCTCCATGTCACATACTCCCCCAAAGTACTGTCTGTGTGGTTTCTTTCAGACCACTAATGTGAAGCTCTTGGATAGCCCCCTATTTACTTGCTTTGGAGCTGCACTTACAGGGCCCACCGCCTGAAACACTGCAATCAAGCTGACAACACAACCAATCAAGGTCTGACCTGCAGTCGTTTCCAAGGAAACCCAAGCCACTGCCACAGAAAGAGATTGTACACAGTGGAAGGAAACATATATTTTTTTGTGGAGAGAAAAAAAAAAACAAAATACAGCATTTCAGATTTTTTTTTCCATACTGTTGAGTTATTACAAAGCACTTCTAAAATAATAGTAATGAAAAATACTCTTGTTAAGAACGATTGAGTGGTGATGGTCATGTAAGTACTTAAAGCCAGACAGAGAGCCTCTGAGAAAGACCATGAACTGGGGCCGCTTGAGTGCTTGTTCCTGCTTTGCTGCTGAGTCACTTCATAGCCCTTGCCAAGTCATTGCAAAAAGATTTCCAAGTTGTTAAGTCCATAGCCAATAGAAAATAAGTTCAAATAAAAAGAGGTTGAGTACCTGAAAAAGAAAACTAGGAAGAAAGCAAGAAAATTATCATGGCCATTCTGGAAGCACTGACCAAATCAACAAAAAACAAGACCTCTTATCCTACTTGAGGAAATACCACTACCAGCACACTTTACATTGATGAGTTTACTTAGCAGATATAGTTATCACTTGAAAAAAGGTTTAACTTAAGCATTATTAATAAAATACTTCATTATATACTGAAATTTGCAATTTACTTGTATGATCTGTAAATCAAATTCTAGATGCTTGAATATAGGGTGCAGATAGAAGTAATGATATGTTCTGTTAAATTTCTGGGCAGTGTCGCAAAAATGTACTGCAAGCTAGGATTTCATGTTTTTAATATGGATGTCAGAATGAGGAGTGAGGAAAAGTTCCCAGGATGGTATTCACTGAAGTCTAGATATCTAATGTGATGAAAGAGTCCCCTAGACTATCCTAGACTGCCCTAGGTATAATTACTCAATTTCAGGGTAAGATTCATCTTGTCTTAAAGTAGATTTCAAATTAATCATGCTTTAAGAACACCTCTTTTTCTTCACTGGTCATTAAGGAATCCCAGACTGACTAGCTCAGAGGTGGATGTCTAGTTGTCCACATTTAGCTAGACAAATTCTACACATCACTGACTAAAAGAAAGTGGATGTGGGGAAAACACTGTGAGCATAAATAAGTAAAGAACAAACTCTTTCGGATAAGTTTTGGGGAGAATGGTGAAGATAGAGTTTGGGAGATAAGCAGCATGGTTGGAGAATAAAAGTCTCCCATCAAACTGTTGTTCTGCTCCACAAATAACTACCATCGAAGATGCAGGAGGCTTCCTTCCTTTTGGTGCTGATTATAGAGAAATCTAAGAGACAGAAGGGAAGGGGAGGTGAGGACTACTTCCTGTGCTCAGTGTGATTTCATGCTGAGTCTTTAAACAATACAGCTTCATCTCGTACATCCATAAGTTAACCATAATCTCAGTGCTTTATTGTGACCCTCAGAAGCCTATCCATATGTACGTGTGAGAGGTATAAAATCATAAAAGCTCAAACAATTTTCCCAGTGCAATTAAATACTAATGATTACAGGCAGTGACCAGCCTGTAGGTCCTGGGAGGATGCTAATGATTGATCCCTTGTCATTCATAGGGACCTGAGTGTTTTTTTACTACCTATTCTACCTTTGAGGTGACTTTTCATGGTTTGGAGTCCTTTACATTTAGAGCTTTGGAGCTTTGGAGCTTTACATTTAGAAAGAACTAGAAAATAATATGAAAAAGCAGAGTGGAGAATTTGGAGCAAAACTGAACTAAAACAACTGGCTATTTTTGCTCTGTTATTGGAAGAAGGGGAAATAAGAATTCTAGTTTGTCCAAAAGTGGTCATCCAAAACTTGCCTGAACTAGGATGAGAAATTGAGAGTGCTTTCTTAGCAGTCTTTGCTAGAAGGTAGCCCTCAGTCAGTCTTTGGGCTGGAAAGTGAATAGGAAAGGGCTGCTCTCCTATGACAACAGTGTACTTCCTTCTGTAAGATAGGGTCCTGTTGCTCTTTCAGGTCTCCCTTTCTGCTCAAATTTCATTTTCTACTCACATTTCTCCCTACCTTCTGGTGCTGTCTCTTCACAGCCCCCTTCTAMCCTGTAGTGTGATTGTAGTGCTCTATGTGACGATTAATCAGAACTGTGAAGCAAACCTTCTAGCTATGATGAGACTTCTGTGAAACAGCGAATAGATTTAATTAACAGAGAGGTTTTTGGAGTGTGAGGAGTCTCAGTCAGGCTGCTCACACTCTAATGCTAATACAAAGTTTATTTTAACAGGAACATTCCTGAGTTTGTTGCAGAGTTCTTCCTAAGCCTGTAAAATGTGCCAGCTGCYTTTTGCAGTGGCCATGAGATATATCAAATGCATCTAGGAAAATGAGGCCAATCCTGAGCTTTCAGTCATTCACTCATTTATATTTTGTATTAACACATGTCCTTACAAGGCTCCTGCCACCCATAGATCATTTTCAATCTCCAAGACTGTTTTTCTTTTTTTACTTCTTTTCTCAGTTGTTTTAGCCCCTYTTGGCTTTTTGATGGGATACTCTGCCTTTTTAAGTCTTCATTTTTATCCCTAATGTCAGCAGTACCCCATCATATATATCTCCATCTCAAACAGAAGACTTCATGCTCYGACTCTCAAGCAATGAAAACTCATTTTTCTCCTTGCATTGAGTATGAAATGGCTTAGAATATAAACTCTCTCTGTCCATATTTTGAAGTGAAGAACATTGTTAAGATACAGAACTGCAGGCAATGTTTTGGCAGTACCTGGTGGCAGAGGGGTAGGAAAAAAATCAGCTGCTTTGCAACTAGTGCTATGGATTTTCTTTTAAAGCAAAAGGAAGACACAAGCTGTTGTTCATGGACTGCAAACTGCTCAAATTCCAGTTATGTCAAACTCTGCAGGAGTCTATTTAGAATCTCACTGGCCTGGGAAAAGAATACCTGTGAAGCTACATCATGAGTCAGAACAGGCAATCCTAAGAGACTTCTTCGATATTATTATCTTGGATACCCTCTTATTRGAACATGTTGAAATATGAGGAACATGTATAGGCAGATGCTCTGAACCTCCAGTGGCTCCTGGCTGTTTCAAAAGTCCTTGAGACCTTTAAGAAGCATCTTCTATTAGTAGTAGTATTGTCAGCTCTGATATGAAATCATGGAGGATTTAGTGTTCATATCTATGCCCTGACAGCTGAAATCTGAGGTTCAGTTTCCTCTTTCTCCCTCACCTATTGATACTTAAAAGATGTTTAAAAACAGTGATGTTAGCATGTGCATCACAATTTGGATTGRTATTTAGTGACAGAAATTTGAATAACACTAAGAGACTAAATAGGTGTCTTAGACCTGGAAATTTTCAAGGCCCTCAAGTTAGACACCAGTCAKCATCATATCTGGATGGCATTTGCACACTAGGCCAGCCCAACAGACCAAAAGAGAGAAGTTCCAGATGCTTCATTTTTAAATTCAGTCAAAGAGAGTAGAAGAGAAGGTGTGGCACACTTTTTTTTTTTTTTTTTTTTTACATAATACTCTGCATATTAGAGCATTTTGTGACTCTGCTTGAGAAGCAATGCAGAAAATAAGGGCCAAGAAACACACAAAAGGAGTAAAATGGATGAAGTAAGTGGATGAAGGAGTAAACGGGATGAAAATGGAAATAGCTGTGGGAGCAGGTGGTTCAAACCAGCTTTTGTTTTTATATTACTATACCATGAAATCATGCAGTAACACATCTCACCTTCCTGTCTGAGACAGAGATGTAGACATAGGAGGAGGGATGGGATAGATCTCAGCTAACTCAATATCTATGTGCTTTACGAAGTGCACCAAGTGCACGTGCAACTTGCTGGTGAGCTTTAGGGATGAGAGCCTGTTTGATGCCTTTTGCATTTCTAAAGGTATTTCTACTTTTCTACTTTGAGTAGTATTTCTCTTGCCTGTCTTTAAATTCAGCTTTCTCCTTGGTTTTATCTTTCTGGGAAGGGCACCTTAGCTAGACAGACAAAACAAACAACATGTATGGTAGCTGAAGGTCAGCTTCCACGTACGTTTCAAAAGAGAAACAGGAACAGATTTGACCAAATTCCCATAAGAAAAAGAAGAAACAAGAACTCTCTACACTGTCAGTTGACTTCACTGTTAGCATTGGTGCTCTATCCACTGGACAACACTCTCTTTTCTTAAAAAAAAAGAAGGCAAACCAACAACAACAGCAGCAAAACAGTTCTTTGAATACAGCATTCTTCTTTCTTTGCTGAAATACATTGCTTAGAAGTGCTCCCAGGATATTTACTGTTATTATGTCCTTTTTCATTTTTTTGGGGCTCTTTTGCTGTTTCTCTAGTTGATAACCCTGTTATTCCCCTATGCTTAATCCACTCCTGAACTTTGCTTCTTGATTGTATGGGGGTGTTATCACTGATGATTGACTGCCCAGGTCTTTTATTCCTTTGCTGTTTGCGTGGGTGGGGGGTTAAATCGTTGAAAAGAAGGATTAGCTGCAGGATTGTGGCTAGTAACTCAGCACTTAGATGACTGACGTCATACTAATTAGATATTGGCAAATTCTAAGTAATGCCATTGCRTGGTTATCATAACAATTTTTAACCGAGTGTGTTCTTTGCCTACTGTAGCTGTTTGCAGAAGCCTTTTTTTCCTCTTTTTTAATTCTCCTATCTGAGTTCAAAATCTCTCTCCCTACTTGGAAATACAAACAATTTATACAAATCTCCATCTATGGCTGATTGTGTCCTAGTTACTGGTTTGCCCAATATTAGTCTTATTTCTTTTTTTCTTCTGTGGCGATAAATTCCCATGTATGTTGCCTGACCTGCTTGAAAGAAAATCACATTACCTGCAGACTGTCTTGGCTGCCTTGACACTAGACAACTATTTCCATGATTTTCAGGAATAGCTATTCACACATGGACCTTAACAGCCTGGCACCTACAAATCTATAGAACTTTTCTGTTTGTTTTTACTCTGTATCTGTGCATGGCCTTAGGTCAATGAGCAAACTACTGCTGTCTATTGTCTCCCTTTAACTAGTATCTCTAGAGAATAAAGACGAATCACAGCTACAGACTGAAGGTTAGGAAAATTCATTAAAAAAAAAAAAAAATCTCTCAGTTCCTAGGCACCAGTCCAGCAAAGATATTTAATTACATGCTGGTCTTTACTCACAGCCTCTTAGTGAGGAATGTGTTATGAACTTTTTGGCAGATTGGAATCAAATACTGTTTAAATTCAGCCTGCAAGAGAAAAAGAAAGACATAGCAGATGAGATTTTGGAAATGATTGTGGCAATATGGATGCAGAAAGATTGCAGCCATTTTAAGCACAACTATCTAATATGTTTGGCTTTCCTTAATAAATGCACAGAGCCAGTTTGTATCTAGCAGTGAGTTATGAATGTTTTTCTGTCACTTGGAATAGAGTATCTGTGAAACAATTTTGCCTATGTATACAGGTACTGCGTAGAGCTTTCTGGCTACTTTTTAACATTTAAAAAACAATTGCATTTTTATCACAAGATTGCCTAGGAGGTTTTTGCAGATATTGTCTCTACTAAATAAAGCCTCTATGAAGAAGTGAATGGGCAAACCCAGCAAAATTCTGCGGTGCTTAAAACAACAGCAACAAAAAAGCTCTTTGCAGAAGATCTCTGGAAATAGACCTTTTCTATTAGTCTGGGACTTTACCATTCTGTAGATACTTGCAGTGTTTGTCTGTAGGATATGCCCTTTGTACAAAATGAGAACCAGTGCAAAGAGAACAGAAACAACTGAAAACACCTCAGGCTAATGCAGCCTTTGAGTCAAATGCAGTTTACCAGTGCATGGGGTGCTCAGCTATGCCTTGAAAGATCTCAGGTCTTTCACTCAAGATGGAAACATCTAATATTTTCTGCTGAAGCTCCAGATATCTCCATCAGACAGAGTTACCTCCAAATCTATTATGCATTGAGTTCCTCAACTTAATGCATAATGGATTTGGAGGTAACTGTGTCCGATGGAGATATCTGGAGCAGCCTTGAAGGAGAGCAAAGTGAAAGTTGTAATATACAATTGAAATGCCTTACTGTTTATTAAAAGAGATTAAGGACTGAGAGATGCTTATGATCAGCTACACTGACTCCTCGCATGGGCCAGGCTTTGGAGAATCCTTGGTTTCAGACTAAAATCATCCCTTGGGTGCAGTATATTTTTCAAAGAGGTATGCAATCTTAATTTAATGATAAGCATAGATAATATCTCGTTGACGTTCTTATGTGAATTAAGGTTTCTTTTTTCATTTTTTTTATTTTTCCCTTGAAGTGAACTTTTCTCTATTACTTTTCTCACAGACAGTGGATGAGCTTCCTTTGTTATATGCCTTGAGGTTTGATAGTGTCCAGCAGCTGTTGAAACTCTATATTTCCAAATGTTGAATTGGTCACCTTCAAATTAACTCATCTTTTAAACATCGGAATTCATAAGCATTATTTCAGGCTTTGAACAGGCCTGTGTTACTTCTCTCAACACATGAATGCTACCACAATGCAATGTTATCAATGCTTACAAGAAATAGGGCATGGCTGTCCTCTTTTTTGATGGCATAAATCTCTTCAGCTCCTCCAAAAGCATCTGTATGTACTTCAGCAGATGATTTTGACAGTTTTGCACATCCCGATATCATGGCACATTTCCAGCTGGTGCATGTTTAGAATATAATATTCATATATTGCACACTTTTAGCATCTTTCTGTTTCTAGGAAGATAACTCTTTTGTCACTTGTTTTTTACCCAAGAAATTTGTTTGATATTGAAACAAAAGGGTTCATCACTCTATTAGAACCATGAATTCCCTGAAAAAAAAAAAATTGAAAATGCATAAACTACTATTTGTTCTTTTTTTATTTTGTTCTTCCAGTTAAGTCTGGTAAGAGGTTGTCTAACATCTATTACATGACGGAAGATAGGCTTAGATTATGTCAATACATTTACTTCAGCTTGTCAGAGCTTAAATTCTGCAGAAAGTTCTATTAGAAGGAGATGAAGAAGGAACAAAAACTAATGAGGAGAATGARTATTTCTTCTTGGTATGAACTATGTTTCCTAAGGACAATTTTTTCAGCTTTTCACTAGTAAAATATAAAGGATAAGAAACTTGCCAGGATTACCTGAGAAAAATGAAGATATTTCAAATGAGTGTCCTTGTCACAAAAGTCAGGAGTGGCTGCTCCTGCAATTGCTGCTGGGTGGACTCTTCACTTGCTGGGTGCTTTGTGACCTGAGTGCAATGAATTCAGCACCCACCAGCAATTACTGTGCTGACAGCTCTCTCCATTATATCATGCCATATTAACCTTTTGGATCACCTCTGACACTTGGAAGGGAATATGCACAGGCCGAACTCTTTTAAGATTCTACTGCAAGTTTCCTTCCAGGTGTATGAGCAGGCAATGATCAGCAACTAGAAGTTTGCATTGCTACTCTTCATGCCTCGTCTGCACTTAGGATGGCAAAGTCTTGGAATCATAGTGTTTGTATCTGTTCTATTAAATTCAATCATTCTCTGGCACTGAGTCTATCCTGCATGTAATGACTCACATTTATGCTATTAACCTCCTTCCCCTCAAAGACACCACATTCTGGTTGCCTATTGGAAAACATCCCTGGGATGTGCTAAATCCCAGGTTGAGCCTAGAAAAATCTGGAAGCCTCCTAGTCTGCGCTCATGTAAACCATGCCAAGGGTTGCTCTATAACAGACTGAGGAATGTTTTGTGGCGTTATTTAAATCACTAGCAGCAGTGTAGCAATCTTGTCCCTGTGGCACAGATAAATATCCATAAAAAGACATTTTGGAGGATATCAGTGAATTATAATGTCCCAAAGTTTTCCATAAAATTATTATAATACTTACATCCATGAAATACGTCTTTCCTATGCTGCGTGTTAAAGAAATATCGAGTAGTTTTGAGCTAAAGGGTCCGTTTATTTGGAGGAAGCAGAGCAGGAATATTTCAGTC
The DNA here is from genome assembly GCF_003342845.1 of Nothoprocta perdicaria. Classification (NCBI taxonomy): domain Eukaryota; kingdom Metazoa; phylum Chordata; class Aves; order Tinamiformes; family Tinamidae; genus Nothoprocta; species Nothoprocta perdicaria. Next base: position 112,597 of record NW_020456187.1, read on the forward strand.
AAATGAATTAGATGCCTAGTTAAGATGTATAAATTCAGAAATAAAGTGTTCAGGCTTGTTTTAACTGTGATCCTACATTTCATAGAGTTCTATATTTTCTAATCTAGATTTTTCTTCTTGAAGGAATGGTATGATGGTCAGAGGAAGTGATTTGGAGGTTACTAGAGGATGGTTAGAGGTCGCTTGCAGTTTCCCCATCTCCCCCTTTATTAGGTAAATCTTATTTTGGGGGATTGAGGAAGCAGCAGTGATCATAGCTGCCAGGTTTTGCCATAAATTTGAAAGTACCATCCTGTTTGTGAAATTCATGGAAAAGATGAAGATAGGATTAAAATGGGAAGAATATCTGAAATGAAAAAGTAGAAAATGTTTAAGTAAGGATAAAAGCTCTTCTTCCATAGGACATTAATTACTGTGTGTTGATGGGGAAGATTCACTTTCAGTGGGACACTGACACTAATACTTTCTTATGTTAAATTTCGTTACGCTTGCATCTATGTAATACCTATGGTTATCTACAGTAATAGACAAGAAACATAAGTCAAATGAACACTGGCKTTCCTTTTTATTGCAGGACTGATGACACATCAGTGTCTTATATATTTAAAATGCTCATCAGCCTACCTCACCTAAGAGCTGGAAGACATCTTCAAAGTTGGCCTTGTATAATGTTTGCTCAAGGCATCTCCGTTGTCACTGAAGAAAAAGATTCCCTGAAGGAGTTCCTCTTTAACAGCAAATGCTTTCCAAAATGGAGAATAAAGATCATACAAAACTACCAGATTGATCTATTAAAAAGAAAGYGTGCCATTTTGCCATCTTATGTACAGAACCAAATTGCCTACTGTGGTAGTTATGATCAGTAGTAAAAAGAGAAACAAAACAAGAAATGGCTAAATTAAATGATGAAAAAATAAAAAGGTTTAAAAAAATCATTTATGAAGCAGACAGATAGTTTTAAAAACCTTTTATACCAGGAATAGGGCACCATTACAATGAGAAAACCTTTAATTATGTTGTAAAGGTCTGATATTCCACTGAAATGTCATTTCAAAATAAACTTCTAACAGTTAATTATCAGTGATATTTAACTTGTGGGAAAATTAAATATCACCACGTACTCCTGTGATCATTTTATTGCTTTTGTAGACATTTTAATATTTTAATGGTTTCCAAGTAACAATGAAAAAGGCATGCCACCAAGTATGTTTTCTTGGCTCTCTATGCATAACCATATAACCTTTTCTCTGTCCTCTTCATACAGAACAGACCTCTGAATCAGAGCGGGACAGGAYTGAGGGGAAACCTTTTAGGAAAAAATATAGGAATAAACTGTACTACCATCCTCTTAGCCAGTATGATTCCTGGGAAAGAGGTTTTATTAACTGTTATAAATGGAAATATAATGCTGAGTGAACAAATATTGAAGCCCTCTTAGCATTCAGCTGACAAATCYGATGTATGCTCAGCGTTCCAGTTAGTGACCTATGCATTATCCAAAGCTTACAAAATGTACCGTGCAATTGGATGTAAGGATGCATGCAGTGACCCCCATCACACACAGACAGGGGGAATTGAAACAGGAAACTTCCCGTGCTGTTCTATAAATCAATACCATGCAAGTTAAAGGACTGAGACTCTCAGGAAAAGATAGAATTTTTAAAGTCAGAAAGGACTATAATGTTAATGACTATCCAACCAGCTATTCTGGTTGAACTGGCTGCATAAATGGACGAGTCCAATGGGTAGTGACTGGCTGTGTATTACACATCCTTCTCCAGGATGAGCCAAAAAAGGCATGACTCAATTAAAGGTATTTGGCTCAAGGATGTGGATTTGTCTCACAGTGCAATTGCTTAATTGTCTGCATCTAGCATTTGCTTTCAGTTTTGTTAGGGTCCTAATATAGTGTCAGAAAAACATCCTAAATAAATAGCAGTATATTTAAAAAATATTAAATTATCTCAAGATAAGCACTATAAAAAAAACATAAAAAACATAGGGCTTCCTAGTTTTTGTGACCATAAGAGACACATGGGTCTTACTGCTGGTTTTAATATTAACTGAAGTTCTCAGCAAATCCCCAATCTCCAGGAGCAGGGGCTTTACTTAAAGATAAAATATTTTGTAAAACATGATAAAAATTCAGGAAGCTGAAGATACTAGAACTTATCAAAGGCAAACCTTTTTTTTTTTTTTTTTTTTTTTTTTTTTTTTTTTTTTTTTTTTTTTTTACAAAATTTTTTTTTTTTTTTTTTTCTGTAAACCTACATCCTCTGAGAACTCCAATATCTTCAGAGATATTGAGAGGCTGCCTCTCTACATGGTAGCAGGAAATCCAGTCAATATTTCTTCAACATGAAATGAAAGTAAAAATGTCCCTAAGCTAGAGCTTAGAGCTTGGCTGATTTTTTTTTTTTTTTTTTTTTTTGGTGCCACAGGCCTCTGCATCATTCAGCAAGCAGCTTAGTCTTCTAAGACCATGCTGTTTAATTGCTTAAATGCCTCTTAAATTCTGTGCCTTAGTTCTTGTTGCATAAGCTGACAAATGTTCCACAGAGGCATGTCATATGCTAGTAAAAACCCAGGATACACAAGGTACATGAAGTTAACTGATGGACTGAAAAAACAGCCACTTTGACAGAAAATAATGTAACCAATGGAATTTGAATACACCCTGCACCCAAAAAATAAAGTTTTACAGAAGATGAGATATTGCTTTAGTAAGAGCTGTATTTTCCCTGGTGCTTCCTGGTTTTAGATCTTCTTTATGTTTTTATGTTCCTAGTCTATCTTCCTAATGTAAAATCTGCTCCGATTAAAACAATTGAGGTGAGTCAGATCATGTCTCTAGCACACATGAAGTGTCATCAGCACACTGACGGATTATTTGAAAATCCAGCCATTAAAACGAATAGCTAACTCTGAAGCACCAGGCTAAAGAAACTGCTAGATTACTTTTACTTTGCTCTGGCAAAGAGCTCTCGGTAATGTCTGGTGGTCTGCTAGGATTATCACAGCATTTTCTGCCTCTTTTGCTCAGATACAGGCCTGCTTCCAGTGTGAGATTAAGGATTCGAATGCCGTAGGAGTTCGTTGGTTTGGGCAGTTTCCAGAGCCAGCTCACCAGCTCTGCCGCTCTTCCCTCCTCAGATGCAACCCACAACATCTCCTTTCCTCAGGGGAGGAAACAAAAAAAAAAAAAAAAAAAAAAAAAAAAAAAAAAAAAAAAAAAAAAAAAAAAAAAAAAAAAAAAAAAAAAAAAAAAAAAAAAAAAAGGCCACTTTTTTCTCCTTAAATCTAGCTGCCAAGCTTTTGTACTAATCCAGATATTGATGTGGTGCAAACTAGAGTTAATGGATCTATATGGATTTTCCTCTGCTAAAGATTTGTTTTAGAGTTATTTATCCAACACAGCCACTGTGTTTTGTGTGTAGTGTGAAACAGTCTGCAGTGCGGGTGAAGATAGTATTCCTATCTACATTGTGTTATCTTCGACACCTGTACTGTGCTATTACTTCAGCAAAGACTGGCATTTTAAATCCAGCTTTGCAAAGGAATATATGACCGGGCAAAGTTTTGGTTATCAAAAATTATAAATTTACTTCTACAACCTCTTTTCTTTCTTTTTTTTCTTCTTTTAACTTCTTTTACCTTTGCAAAAGGTTTGAATCAGTTATCGTTCCAAATTATTACAGATTCATATCTCATGCTTTCAGTTCTTCAGCTCTGCAGATAAAGTTCTGTTGCAAATATAATGAGCAGCACAATTAGATATGAAAGACAGGGGAGAACCAGGCACTTACTAAGGCAGGGAGATGTTTCTGAGTGTTTTGAGCTAACTTGCTCTATCAAGGTCAAACATTTTAAATTTACAAAGAAAGTGTATTTTAAAAAAAATCTACATTTGATTTCAATCCATTTTGGAATAATCTCTTCCCAAGTCCTGCAAACCAACAGTGTGATATTTCTTGTGAATTTTATATTAAAAAAGAATCAAACAAAACTAACTAAAGAAATTGATTGTATTCTGACAAAAAAAAAGTTATTCATATAAAACGTGTTTTGCCATTCATTTGATTTTTTAAAGGGGAAATAATACTGTCTGTGAGTTGTTCAACATGTAACAAATAGTCACATAAACACCAAGAAAATTCCAGAATATTAAAGATTATATATTGGTGAAAACTCTGAATCATGGGGGGTCGGTGAAAGAAACCACAAACAGTTGAGCCCAATTACAACCAGAATCATYTTTCCTAACCTTCCAAGAGTTTGAGTGTGTGGTAAGGAATGAGTCAAATCATAATATTCTAATAGCAGATGAACAGTAACTGTGCTGATTCTCAGCTTGCTGAAGTCTTTGAAAGTTCTTCTGTCTCCTGGAGAACACTTAAATTCAGAAAAACAGTAATTGTTTTAGAAGTTTTATGTATACAATTACCAGCTCCACCACTATTGGTGTCATCTCTAGAGTGAAATTTTCAGGAAATATTGGAAAGGAAATGCACATAGTGCCTTGGTAGATAAACTGCTAGGTGAAAATGTTTGGCAGGTGAGGAGCAGAACAGACATCATGATTTTGCAGACCCATTCTATATTTAACATCTTGGGCCTGAATCAAGATTTGGTTGTGGTACTTTGTGTGAACTTTTATCTTCAAGTTGACACTTACACTTTTTTATGTGATTTTTATGTGATTAAGGAGCACAATGGAAACCCTTCAGAGTATAGTAGATGATGGAGAAGGCATCTTTAAGGAGGTGAGCTGATTTATTTTAAAGTAGTATAAGTAGTACAACTTAATTTTTTTTTCCTCCAATTTCTCTTATTTTACCCTAGTTTCCCAATCATTTGGGAAACCAGAAATAGCGGATGCAAAAGGAATTGGTCCTYTTATGTGATGTTAAAAATGAAAATGAAGAAATGTGTCTGCTGTCACGGTAAACTGTATGGGTACTCAACTGAATGCTAAAATGTACAGCCTACGTATCACTGGAGAGCATACACTGACAAGTCCGTATGCACGTATGCACGTGCATGCACACACACATAAAGGGTCAGTGGACCTCCATCAGATTTTACCAGTCATGAATCTCTCTTCTTTATCAGGATCCAGAAATGCTGCCTTACATTGCTCCCATTAATTCCCTAAGTAGCAGATAGCATAATTTTACTTAAGAAATAACTTCAATTTATATAGGAAAGAAATACCAAAGAGAACAAAGTGGACTGATTGGATTTTTTTTTTTTTTCAAAGCCTGTCAAATGAAAGATTGAAGTGAAAGAAGCAGCTGGTTGCTCAAGGAACTTGGGCAGCACTTCAGCTAGGCATGAATTATGCTGAAAAAAATATCTAGTTAAAAAACAGACGGAGCTAATGCAAACAATATTGGGGAAGGGCTAGCAGGAGTTTGGAGGCAGAAAGCACTGCAAGGTACAACTGCAAGACTCAAAGGGTATGAAAGAACTGGTATGACTCTCCATTCTCCATCTGCCACTCTGAACTCATATGTACAATATAGGTTGCTACTTCCTCAATAGGTTTTGTGGTTCTAACCTTCTGGCAAATGCATTAAAAAAATCCATTTAAAGTGAGAGCCAAACTCCTGTCAACAACCCAAGGAGAAGGATATAGCTCTGGTTTCTATAATTTTGCATACAACCCAGATGGAAGTAGAAGCACTTCTATACTGAAGTGCCAAATAACTCTCCCAAGGCTTATATTATCTTTTCTTCGTCTTGCTTCAGAATAACTTCCATGCTTCTGGGGACTCCGCAGCTGTGTGCACTCTAGTGAAAGACTGTGCAAGGCAAGCCAAGTCCTGTGAATTTGCTTTCCAGCTTCTGTAACAAGGCTTCCCCTCCCTTCCAGTCCCATCAGGGATTGTTCCAACCAGGAAATGCAGCTGCAGAATCTTCACAGTTTCTTTAGCACATTTTTTAAAGGTAAACTCCCTCATTTTCTTGTAGCAAGCTGTATTGAAAATGAAGGCATAACAAAGCAGTGAAGCCATAACAACCTAGGAGAAAGGTGAGGAAAACAATATGGAGAGGTTGCAAGGGAGAAATTGGAATTCAGCAGAGTTGATAGCTTTTAAACATAAATCTGTACTTTAATTATATTGTTTTAACCTTATGGCTGGCTTCCTTTGTTTTGAAGAATGTGAAGCTTTAGTTTCATGTTCCTGTAAGTCAAAGGATTAAGACACATAAGTGTAATATGGAATGATTCCTACCCCAAAACTATCAATGTCAAATATAATCAAGCCTAGAAACAGCATTTCATTAAATGCAGTTTAAGTGGTATTGGCCAATATTATCCTTTACTTCCTGACACAACTGAACATTGATCTGAGAAAAGAGGTGACCTCCAAGTAAGATCTATGTCAACTYAATCTATTTTATTTTACTGCCAGGATATGCCCTTTTCCTCCTCTGGAATAAATGTATTCCTTCTTAATTTGACAACATGATGACTGAGCTAGTAGTATTCAAGGGACGCAGAAGAGCAATGAAACATTACAGAGGCACTGATAGAACAGGTAGCTGTAATAAGAGTCTTGTTTGTAAGTGAATTTGTAATAGGAAGAGATTCCTGGTATATTGGTTAGTTTTATGTATTGGGTTGTGTGGACATTTCTTTTTCTGCATTCAAATTCAGATTTTGGAAATCTGCGTCTCCTTCAAATGAATTATATGTGGATAAAATTTCTTTTTGCCTTCAAATATCACAGAATTGGATGTAGCAGAGGAAAGGATAATCAATAAGATTTATGAGCTCTTTGGTACTGTATAGCTTACCCATTTTCTTGCTAGTGGTTTTGAGACTAAAATATACAGTTTCTACACCACCTATCTCTGATTACTTTGTCTCTGTAGATATTGCTATGATGAAAAGACTTAGCAATAAGGAACTCTTCACACCACAGTTTGGATGGGCCTGGAATATGCAGATACCTCGTTTTGTTCATTACCTCATTTTTTTTTTTTTTTCGTATCAAAGAAAACCTGGACTTTTTGTTGCAGTAGTTCTTCCTAAAAGAGTCTGACAATACTTGTTGTATGGGATTTATAGTCAGCCTGCATTCAGTCTGATCATGAGCTTTAGAAAAAAAGATACTATGGATTACAATTCAGGCCATGGAGAATGCCTTAAATTCAGAGAATAACCAAGATCGCTTTCCAGTATTATGCTGTAGATCTAACTATAGTGACCCTAAACATAAAATCAATAGCCTAGTCTACCATAAATTTCTTCCATTCCCTTACGCACAAGTTCCATAGGCTCTTTATACCTAGGGGTACATGTTAAGCTAGGGATGAAAGAACATGAAGAACATGTCCTTTTTTATTTTATTTATTTTTTTTTTTTAGAAAACTAGTAAGAATAAATTAATAAAAACTGTAAACTTCTTATATACCAGTCTGGGTTATGGCCAAAACAGATAACTATAAAGAAGATATTTCATTTATGTTTACATGGAGGTGATTTTGAACAGCCTGTTTTGATAAKCATTGATTGCGTTCAGTTGCACTGATGCACTTTTAGACATATGTGGGATTTAATTTTGTATGATTTAAGTTAGGTCAACCTACCCTGAGGAGTTGTTAATTTGAAATTTGATATATTAATCTAAACAAGGTTTCTTTAATGATGCATGAAGGTCTTAGGGTTGAATTACAAAATAGAAAATAATTATTTATAAAGGACAGACACACAAAAAAAGAGAACCCTGCTTCATTCTAAAGTGGTTGCATTTCTGTGCTGGACTCTATCACTTTTTCTTGTCTCTAGAAGTTGTAGAGTCATTTTCGGGTCACTGGATGTGAGTAGTGGGCACACCAGAGCAGAATCACTGTGCCACCTCCCTCCCACTCTCCTGCTTATTTTATCCAGAAGTACAACTTGTTTTTGAAGAGCATGAGTGACAGCTCTCCAGCTTCCTGCACACTGTATGAAACTTTCCCTACACACAGATTTTAACATGTAAACGTTAATTCTTATTTGGAAGTGTCCTACTGATCATTACTATAAAAGACATGCTTTCAGTGCATACCATCATTCATGTATAACTTCTGCCTTTCTATTCAGTGAAAGCCTATAGGCTGCTATAACTTACTGCTAACTGAACACAGAACTCATGATGGGAGTAAACCAAAGGAATCAAACTGAAACCTCCAAAAGAAATAAATTTTTACTCTCTGATGGATGACAGTAATCATGTATGCACAATTAGTACTACTTTTTCACCCTGTTAGGGTCAGTATACATGTAGAATTGTGCTTTGAGCTAGGTCAKGAATAAGAGGAGAAGAGTTTTGTATATAACAGCTAATAAATAAATAAGCCAAAGGATAAAAGTTGTCTTAGAATATCAATTACTAATAGMCATTGTATTCCAGACTCCAATGATCTTTAAAGATTGTTCAATTAGATAAAGTTCGAAGAAAAGTAGTGAGAATGATCAGAAGATACATGTAAAAATACATAATCTACAGGGACTGAATGAATTGGGCATAGAAAATAAAGGAGTTGGGAGGTACCTGATAGTTGTTCMAAGTTACATATTCATGGCAAATTTAGAGGGATCAGGTTTTTTTTTCTTCCTGTCAATGGCAGTCAGTACAAGGAGTAATAGACATTTAAGAAAGATTTAAATTAAATATTAACAGACTCTTTATAACAGTAAGTGTAATGAAGCACAAAATATAATTACTGAATTGGTTACAGAGTATTCATTGACCTCCATAAAAAGTCTTAAAAACAAGCTAGCCAAGCAGCTGTCAGAAATGTCATAAATATGGTTCATTTTACTCAGAAAATTTGATTGTCTAGACAGACTCTTGAGATGCCCTCTGGATTGAGTAGTCCATGACTGCACATGTAGCAAAACCAGAACTCATGCCACACTACATAAGGAGCACTAATTGCCACAACAACCATGAATCCTCTAACAATTTATCAGCTGAACTTCACTGTTCCAACATATATCTATCTTATTCATGTTGTTGGACATTCTCCAACTCCTTCCAGCAAATGGCTTGGAAGACAAAAATATGGGATCTGAGGGAGATTAAGAAAAATTTCATTACACAATTTTCCTAACTATAGTAGTGGCAGTGTTGTAGCCTTGGCAATCAAATAAGATAAGAATATTTATAGAAAGAAGTAGTGGTTTTAGTTCTGCAAGCAGAGACCGAAAGAAAGGACATAAGTTTATGGTCATGGAAGGAGAATAGGGAATACAAGCACCTTTTTTTCCCCCCTCTAAAATTTCTGGGCTAATTAAAAGTATTGTCTCTTCCTATAAACTTTATTCTCTTTGCAAACATTGACATCACACAGACATTCRTGCTGGTAAAAATTAAGAGTATTGATTTTTTTAGGAGTTTGCTTAGTCACATTGAATCTACTTAGCTGAAGCATTTAACTGCAGCATTAATTAGGGAATTGAGACAACTTTTGTTTCTAGGTTGCAYTAATGATACAAATTACATACACTCATAGAAGGTGTCTCAATCAAATACTGGAATGGTTGCCCAGAGAAGTTAGGGAATCTCTAGGCTCCATCTTCAAAACCTGACTAAAAATGATCCTGGGCGACCTGCTGTGGGTGACACGTCTTGAGCAAGGGGATTGACTGAAATGACTTCCATAGTTCCCTCCCAACCTYGACCATGATGTGATTCTGTGAGGCTGTGATTAACAGAACAAGACAAACAACTTCAGAGGATGTCTGAGTTCTGTTATGGGTTTTTCTAAAAAAAAAACCCAAAGAATCTGAGGTAGCTACATTCCTAATCTTGACATTTCAGCAAAATATCCAAATTTAGTTTAAATTAGTTCAAATTCAGAGAAAAACTTAAACTCATAAGCTACTGAGATAATAACTAATGTAGGTCCATAAAATATATGTAAGTAACTCCTTACAATGGGGTTTATAAAAGAAAGATATGAGGAAAAATGGATTCCTTCCAGCAAATAGCTAGAATTTCCATTGGTTGACATCTGCTAATCTTAGCACAGACAGTGTTAAAATCCAAGCAGAAAAAGCTAAATAACATGTTCAACCTTTCATTTGCTGTGCCTTACCTATAGCAGTCCCATAGCATGTCAGTAACCACAAAAGATGATTTCTTTGAGACAAAACAGATGGCATCTTTAACAAAAGGAAGATGAGATTCATAGAGACAGCACTCTGAAGGGCTGTCAAACACATTACCTGTGTCTGAAGCTGCTAATCAGTCAGCACAGATGAGTCCAGAACAATCTCACATTAGTCCTAATACTGACTGTGCTGTTTTCTAGAAGAGGATATATAATCAAAGCTTTCCCARTCTTTACCTCAGCCGATTTTGAGTATCAACACTAATTTTATTATGATTTTTGTTTACCAGAGTTGATTGCAAACAATATCACCGGCTTTCTTGCAGCATGTAGATCAGAGCCTAAAATTACCCTAAATGTTCAACTCTGCATGCAAGATGCTCCTTTGTCTTCTCTCTCCTTGATCTTCTCCAGYTCAGAAATGAAGTGAGTTCACTGGAGTACAGTTTGCTGATTGAGAAAGATGCAATACTCTTAACCACATAAAATGCCTCCTGTTTCTCTCTCCCAAGTTGGTCCTGAGTTGGTCACTACCAATGCCTTTTTCCATTTCTACTCTCTTCAGTTCCTTTGTATTTGTCATGAACTCTGTAGGAAGATTTGGATCACCCCCAGCTGCTGCTCAGTATTTGAAAGTGTAGATAAGTGCTTTCTGAAAAAAAGATTTGTGGATAGTTTGGGGCAATGCACTGAGCTCTCAGAGGCGATAACTTCATAAAGGAAAATATATGGTAGAATTTTCAGCATCTGTACAAATGGCAAAACAAAGTACACATTCTAAATCAGAAAGGTCAGGAGTTCTTGGAAATATTCATGTCTTATTTAATATTTTGGATGAGGGCATGAGAGGAGAACAAGAGCAAAAGTGAGCAGATATCATCATATGGGAACAGTTTATTTTAGTTACAACAGGCTGGGGGACTGATCCCATGTTACTCCTGATTTAAAGTTGCAATCAGCAACTCTGGCACTGACCTTTGTAGCAAGGCTTTTGTTTTATTTGCTCTGTGTGAGAAAGAAGGAGCAGATAGACTGTAAAAGCACCCTGCAAAAAATGCTTACACTATCCCCCATGTGGTAACAAGAAACAGCTGATCCCAGATGGTGCTCAGTTCCTGACAGGTAAAATAATCTCTGCCTAACCAATATACCACACCTATAAAGCTGCTATTCTTCCTCATACTTACATAGTCCTTTTTTTTCCAAATCTTACTCAATGGTACCTCAATTATTTCCTACAGCAGTGGTCTACTTACTGGAGGGTTACAGTGGTGATCTTCTTACTGGAAGGTTAATGATGCATTGTATAAATACATACATGTAATTACTCATTTGAAGGTTGTTGCTCTTCATTTTACCTAGGGTGAGATGGAGGAAGCTGAGCCTCCCAAGACAGCTCATCATCAGTTCTGAAGGCTTATTTTTAAAAAAAAAACTAAACTGAGACTTTAATTTCTGAAGCCCTTTTTCACTGTCATAATTATAAAGAGAACTTGCAAGTGAAGCCTGTTGTGATGCTGCTTCCTGASAGCCGAAAGCCTTCAGCTACAGCAGAGGAAATGCTGCACTTGGCATTTTCTGGTATCAGAATGTCTCTATACCAGCACAGACACAATCATCAGTGCTCAAAACCTGGGGCAGGAAAAACTGCTGTAGAGTATGATCCATTTTCGAGGTAGGAGTCTGACTGACAGGAAAATAGTTGATAGCATTGACCTCTAGGTTTTCATCATTAGCCTTGAGAATTTATGTGACTACAAAGAATAAAGGACCGCTGTCGATGTCCACCTTCTCATTCTACACCAAATTTTTGAGATGCGCAGTATCAGACCTCCACCCACTGACCACAGCGACTTCAGGTATTTTTGACATTGCAGAGACCAAGTCAGTTTAGACAACCAAGTTTTTCCATACAGGATTCAGTCCAGAGCTGAGGGTGTTAGTGACAATCTTGCTATTGATTATCCTGGCTGTTGGATCTGATTCACAGAGAAAAAAAAAATCCTAATTTCAGCTCAAGTGATTCTTATTCCTCCCTGAAAGGCAAAGAACCTGGCACAACCRAATTTCCAGTCTCTAAAAGGCAGAGTAATTTCAAGAGTGCTCACTTGAGCATGGCAATATCAGATTTTTCCTCACAAAATGGTAYCTCTACCATGTGAGTAGCACTCTCTCTGCTATATGCAGAAGTGATGTCCAAGGTGCATGACTCAGTATTTCTTGCTAGGGTAGGAAAGACTGAATATTGAAAACTTAGGAGAAAGAACTGAGCAATAAGATATGGAAAAAAAAGAAGGAAGAGATACAACTAAAGAAAATAGCTCAGGAAAAAAAAGAAAAACACAGGATACATGACCTGCTGYTCCTAATTGCATCAGTCTATGGGAAGAATGGAAATACAAATTTTTCCTGCTTTAAGTTCAACCCACTAACCCCAAAAGTGGTTATCTGAGATGTACTGAACCTAGGTGTGTGGCATCTCCCTCCAGTGCCACTGAAAGCAGCATTTGACTTGATTTTCTGGGACAATAGAAATGAGAAGGAAAGAAGCAGAGCAAGGGGAGATTTGTAGCAGGTCTGTTGCTCTAGGCAACTTTTTTCTTCCTTATCCCTAGAGTCACTCTTGGTATCCACTCTACAGAATTATGGCAGCCTATGTGATACTAGATGTTCTTTTTTTTCCAGCAAGGATCCTGGTTTAATGACTTCTAACATACAACGACAGAATAGCTGTCTAAATGCACCCAAATGCCAAGAAACATCAAGGGAGACAAGGGGGGATTTTGACTTAAGGCACTGGAATCATACACCTGGGATCAGAACAAAAAAGAACATTTCCTGGAAAAATGCACTCATTTTTTAACATTAAGAATATTGCTTATTTTCTGCAATTAAAAAAAGGGAAGGCTAGTTTGTTTCTTTGAAAGATTTTTTTTTTTGAAAATTTGAAAGTTCTTAAGGGAAGAGGTGGCTTGCATGTCAAAATGACTGCCTTTATAGATCATCATAATTTTTTTTCTTTTAACATTCAAATTTGTATATCTCAGAAAATATACTGGTATAAATCTGAATGCCAAAATACAACCCTTATCTCTCTACCTGTACCCCTTGTCAATTCACATTTCTAAAGCTGTAACGGAATAAGGAAAAAAATGACTTAGAGAAGCTCCAAGTTAATCTCTCTGCTATTACTATATATGTGTCTATATATGTGTATATTTTTAATTATGAACAGCTCTCCTACTAGCCTTATATCTCAACTTAATCAGGTGTATTCTAGTAATTCTCTTTCATAAAATCTCTTCCCATCACCACCCATGATTCCCATCACTTTTGTTGCCCTTCTCATGAACTTTTTATTTCTTTTGCTTACTTTTAGGACCATACTGAATGCAGTATACATGGTGAGTGAATGCAAGTGATTGCTATAATAGCCTTAACATTTTATCAATGAAATTCTTCAGTTAGTTCTTAATTTAGCCTTCAATCTCACTACTCTTTTTTTTTTTTTTTAAATCACAGCTAAACACTGAGAATTCATCTTTCACTGAATGCCCTAGGAATTAAGGCACTAAGTTTTATATAGGATTTGACACATTTCTACAAAATGTGTTTTTGTCAGAAATTCTGATTCATTTAAACCAAAACTCTTTAGAAGAAGCATGCCAGTTTTGACAAGAGGTAAATCTTAACTAGAAATTTGCATAGAGTCTGCTTAGGCACGGTAAATCCACACTCTGCCTAAACCAGCTTAGAGATCCTAGAGACCAAGCTACCCTCTGTTCCTCTGTCACCAAACTGAATGGCTACATRTCTATTAAGATTTCCTAAATTATTAATTATATTCCTATGCAGATTGTAAAAGCTGTAATCTTAAGATTTTCATGGGACAAGAAAACCACATTCTGACTAGCTTTTCTAACATTTTAATCTCAGAGCTGATTTTTTTTCTGTACAAATGGAAGGAATAACTTACAGAAAATCTATATTATCATTTCTTCTATATGCAGGTTAAACAGATGTTGCTGATATTATCTGGCTTCATATTAAGCTCTTCTCCATTGAACTGTATTTTAAATGTAGCTATAGGTGATTAAAATGTGCTGCTTTACAAGAAAAAGAAGCAAAAAACAAAGCCAAGAACACATTATGATTTACTTCCATGGGCTGCTGCACAGGCTTTTTCTTTAAACAAATACCTTTTCACCTTGTAAAAGAATTATATGTGTTTGTGTATTGGACTACATCTGCTTGCTGAACAAAACGAAGTGTTCTGTAAATCTTTTTCAACCTGTTAAACAGCGACTCACGTGCAAACAACGTGCCCAACATACTTGACCTTCCATGAAGCAGATTGAGGAGACAGCCTTTTGCTGTGAAAAAAGAAAAGGTGACCTTGTTAGCTGTGTAACAATATTCACCAACAACCCTACATGATTTCAGCTGTGAGAAGATTGTGCAATGATGCAGATGATTATATGATAAACTTTGTGTCAATAAAAGTGGAAGGTGCACTTCATTTTGCCTGTTTTTTATGGACTGAAATTATAGTGCACAAAGATTGCACATAGAATCATAGAATCCTTAAGGTTGGGACGAACCTCTAGAGTTCATCTAGTCCAACATCCCTGCACACGGTCACCTAGAGCATGTGACATAGGGACATCCTTGCACTAGAAGTGGCCTCAATTTATGTTTTTGAAACATATAATGATTCCAGTTCCTTCTAGTTCCTGAATTACACATTACACAGGGGCAGAAATCCTCTCACTAGTGTCCCTTTATGACTGGATGTGTCTTCCTTTTGACCTTGGCTAACTTGTGATGGAAGGAAGAACTTGAAAGTCATCCATATTTTCTGACTGTCCCGGAATTTTCCTCTGGAGCAAACTAGAAGTAAAGTGGAGTATGACAGTACTTCTAGGTCTTGTTGGCCATTCATGATGGAAGTTTGTCTACTACTACTGAGTTCTTCTGCACTCGGTCACTTTCTTAAAAAAATGTAGGAATTTAGGTTCCTTATGCCTCCATCTCTTCACAAAGATGCAGAAAATAACATCCAGCCCCTGTAAAATTAAGAAGCTAGTTAGCCACTTTCCCGTATGACTTTATCACATTGGTCTCTTTATCCATTGGAAKCTAAGGTGAAAAAAAAGTATGGGACAACTGTTTAGCTATTCAGATAGTCAGAATTGCTTATTTGTGCTGTGAAGAACTGAGTTCACAAACGCTTAGCAAAAATCGATGCCTAACTTGTAAATTCAGATTGCACTCTATGCATGTGGYTAGAGATGGGAATATGGGCATGGGAAGCATGACATATTAGCAAACAGTGATGAACTGAAATATTGTCGTTCACCTGGTTGAGCACAAAACGATTATGAAAATGATTTAAAAAAGCATTATGAACTCTTTGAGGTTCAGATGCGGAGCTGGAATAGATCAATATTGCTTTATATAACTATTTTGTATTACATCTCATCATCTGCAAATTCAGTCCACTCCTTTTTGCTTGCTTTTTTTTCTATATCAAAACAACTTGCACTTTTGTCTGATCTGATCTTGACTGTTTAATTGAAGAAAGAAAATGATTTCAAAATTTCTAAGCTTGATAACAAATTAAGTTTTGAAATGGCACCTAGGTCCTGCATTATTTGGGGAACTGAAGAGTTTCACTTCTATGAGTCCTGATTTCATCTCCATTTCATCTTGTTCCCCTTAGAGGGATAACTTATTCTGCTTTATGTATACATAAATGTCCTTTAGGGCTTTGTTTATTTCTTTCTCTAGCCATATAGAAAATAATGAGGTCCCCTAAGAAAGCCTTAAGGGTCTTCTAAATAAGCAGGAAGGAAAAATTCACTGTCTTATGAGCTCTTCTGAAAATAAAAATTTGTTAATTAATCATGGAAGTAAAGATTCATCACTGGAGAATTAAACTAGCCTTAGTCCATAGATAACAACAGGAGCACCTTCAACATGAAAGAAACATTAATCATGACAAGTGTGTAAATGCCATATAATGGCAAAGCATTAACTCTTTCTCATTTTATTTCATGAAGATCTTACTTACTTCATCAATTAGAACTGATCCAATGTCTTTTATCCAATTTCAAAAAACAGGGAAAGTGGTACCCTCTGAATTTAGTGACCATGAAATTTCTACTAGCCATCATTGTGTAAGCCTTTTTAAAGTGGGTTTGTGCCTGGATGTTTCCTTATTATCAGCATCATCTGAAATTGCTTTACAGCCCTGAAAGACGTGTAAAATATAATTTTGTTTTATGTGAGATAGTCAAACAACAATGGAGCTTATTTAAGAAGAAGCAGGTTGTTGAAAGTTGAACCCACAGTCAAAACCACAAATGTATAAATGGCCTTATCATCTTCTTATCACTAGTCTCCCAGTCATACATCTGGTTTTTGCAGGGTTACATTTTTGCCAGATGAGGTGCTTCAACCTRCTCCACTAGCAAGACTGTCCATGCAGGAAGCAAGGAAGGACTGTGTCACTTGGGATTCATTTGAATTCAAGATAGGTTACTGCATCCTTACCAGAAATTGCGCAAGTCCTGGTAATATGAGACACATTTTTATATCACTGAGGTGAAAATTATCATTTAGAGTATATTCTGTCTTTTAAATAGTGCCCTCAGTGTGAGATAGCTATCTTGGATCTTGTTATGATGCATAAAGATGAATTCCTGGGTAGGACTTTAGCGCTAATGTTTGCTGTGATTGCCTTTATTTCACAGGAGAAAATGCAGGAAGTAACAGTTATAAAGACACTCTTTCCCTGTGTATACATGGGTACTACATATTCAAACTACATATAAGCTTTACATACAAAAGCAAAATTAATTAAACAGAAAATTGAAAATAACCAATATATGTTAGGTCTTCTTTAAATTAAGAGGCACAAAGCAACTTTCACAGTTGTGCACAACAGCAATATTAAAAAAAGGAATTGTTTGCAAGCTTCAAGAAGAGCTTCAGAGTGAGGTAACCAGGAGCTGGAACTGGGGCCTTGGCAGACTGTGGGATACCTGTCCCTGAGATTTTCAAAATGATACTGGACAAAACACTGTGCAACCTGATGTAATTTTGAATTTAGTCCTAGTTTGAGAAGAAGGATGGACTAAAAATCTCCAGAGGTCCTATCTAATCTTAAATATTCTATGATTCTATAACTCCACAAACAAAAATCAAGTCTTCTCCCCCATCCCCCCCCAAAAAAAAGATTAAGATATTCCCCTATTTTAGTGACAAAATGAAGGTAGCATTTAGGATAATACTAAGAAAAATTGTGCTTTACCAATAGGAAAAAAAAGACAAATATATTAGTCAAATAGAAAGTTACGTCTCCCAGTTATATAGCGGGGGAAAAAAATCAAGATAAAATACTTTTTAGTCCACTAGAAACTAACATTCTAAAAATCACTGAAAGAGGATGTCAGGAGTCTGTGAAGATTCTCARTTCACTGATATAGGTTGTTTAACAAATTTGTAAAGTACTTAGAGAAGTTCAGAAGACTTCAGCAATACTTTCATTGCACTGCTATGTCATGAAATGTTCAGTAAAATTATAGGCATGCCACCATCACATCAGCTTTGTATAAAATAATTAAAGAATAAAAAAGAGTGCATCCCAATGAGAAAGAACTGAGAGGAATACCAGCCCCCAGAAAAACAATCAGCCTTTTTTTTTTTTTTTTTTTTTGTCTCATACAAAGCAGAAGTAGAGTGTACCTGCCAGGCAAACTCAAGGTTAAAAAAAAAAAAAAAGAAAATATTCAGTTTTATATGCCTCTAGTACCAATTTTTCCATTTCCTCCCCTTCACTCCTACTTCCAGACACTTTCAGCATTGTAAATAAGCATAGGAGAATCATACAAAGCCTTGTTTTCTTGGTAATATGAATACACAATTCAAAAAGAAATGGATTTTTAAACAGCCAGGTAGCAGCATGCCGGTCACAGGCTGAGAAACAGGCCTATCGGATTGATTAAGGAACTTTGTTCTGGACAGCAGTAAATGTGAAAGATTCCCATGCCATAATAGTCGAGTGATTTGCCCTGAGCCCCCATGGTGATGCTGCAGTAACAAGATTAATGCAATCTTTATGAGGACAAATTCAGCCCTGCAAAGCAGTAAAAGGGAGGTGAGCTGACTTGCTCGTGAGGCTGATTCTGCAGCATTGTTCCCATTTTAATGTTCACAGTTCAAAAAAGGGCGGGTGTTGCAGAAAAAAAAAGTGTAGAAAGCATTTTGTGTGCTAGGGAAAATGTGCAACAGGTAGAGACTCGAGCAGCTCAAGAGATATCTTGAGCTCAATCTCTTACTGCTAGTCCTGGGACCAGGATGAAAATGCTGGTAGAAAAGAGATAGGATGAAACACTTTATTTATTTGTTTACTTATTTGAGAGTGAGTGACTAATCTTTGGACCGTATTGCAGTGACAAATAGAAGACTATATAGAAGCAGATAATAGCAAATAACATCATACTTTAGTAAAACTACCATCTGGTCAACCAACTCAAGAAGTAACTTCAAGTCAAATAACAAAGTGTGAAATACTTTCTGTCATGTACCATAATATTTGATGAGAGCAATGGATTAGARAGTAGGTCTCCCTTTTAAAGAAAAGGCTAGTGTGCCTTTCCTGAGGTCACAGCAGAAATTATAGTACTATGTTATAAATTCCTGTGTTTGAAAGAGAGGAGTACCAGCAAGTCCAAATAGTCAAGATAGTGCCAGTCATTTATGTGCCCAGTTCTGCTTYGGGTACCTCAGTGGGAAAGAGACACTGCCCCACTATCCCCAGATAGGATGATGCTCTCTCTGTTTCTGTGGTCTATTTCTTTTATGCCAAGGTACTAGATTCCTACCTGTTTTCCTAACTTTTCTCCAGGGAACTGCGTGTTTCTGTCTTTTTTTTTTTTTTTTTTTTTTTGACTAGTATGTTGATCTCTCTTATTTCATGTGATAGGATCTACCTAGTAAAAGTCCATTCAACATTTTCACCTCCTACTTATCTTTTAAGGAATAAGCTTATTTTTTTTTTTCCACGTGTATTCCAGGCTTATAATATCCGAACTTYAAAGATTGCTTTCAAAGCAATGTCCTATCTCACTGCCAGCTCTGTGCTCCATTTCACACAGAACATGGAAATGTTTAACTGCTATTATCAAGATTCATCTTTCCAAAAAT
This sequence comes from Nothoprocta perdicaria, assembly GCF_003342845.1. NCBI lineage: Eukaryota > Metazoa > Chordata > Aves > Tinamiformes > Tinamidae > Nothoprocta > Nothoprocta perdicaria. The sequence continues at coordinate 131,917 of NW_020456187.1, forward strand.
CGTTAAAGAAAAACTAGTGGAAATACTTACCATGATATGAGCAGTGCTAGGAAACAAATGAAGCATTCTGGGCTCAGAGAAAACTTTGGAAAACATTCAATTTCTGAAGAATTCAGCCAAGAGAGTACTTGAGAAGACAGTTTTCTTTAGGAGTCCAAAACTTTTGCAGACAAAACTGCACCAAAATATTTATTTTCATCAAAACTTAGTTTTATTTTACTACTGTCCAGCCAGCAGAAAAGTACATGCCAGAATGTATGGAAAACTTAGGCAGGATTACAGTGGTCTTCACAGAAACCAGAGTTGCACAAGTTACCTTACTCTTGCATCATTGCTAATAGTAGCTAACCATATTTCCTACCTACTTTTTTTTTTTTTTTTTTTTTTTTTTTTGCTTGCCTTCATGGTGTGGATGAAATGCTGATCAATGAAATCTTTCATTGTGAAGATGGCACCTATACCCCTGAAATTTTCATCTTGAATTATCTTCACGCAGCACATAAGTATGAGTTAGAATATTTCTCTTTAATTTCTAATCTCAATTTTAAATGAACGTTGTAGGGATGTTGCTCTGCCCAGCTGTGAATTACAAATTTGTCTCATAGTCAGTTTTTTTCTTCATCATGTTCTGGGAAAAAAAAAAGACACATACACCAATTTTTGATTTCACACAAAGTAGTTTTATACTTCCACAAATGATATTCATTCATCTATATAAGAACAGAGTCAGGACACTGATTTAAACCACAGTTGTGCTACACMAGTTGAGTTGTGCTACACAAAAATATATGCATTTCTATCTCTGTTCAAATAAATAAACATTAATTATATTTAATTATATTGCAATCGGTCTTAGAAGAAGCAAATTATACTTTTTACCGATTTTTTTCAGCTGGTACATACAAGGATGGTAAGTTTACCAAAATGCAAGAGTTTTAGTGAAATTTATCCTAATCTATCCTGAAGAAGGTGAAATACGTTTTGAAGTTTCCTTGTGCAGTATTAATTATATTAGTCGGACTATTGCTTCTTCCAAGAAGACTGAAACTTTTCTAGCCCTGATTGATAWTGATACAGCTCGACACTTCCAAGTGGAACTCACAGATCATGCACAGATAATATTCCCAAATCACTGCAAAATCTACATACCATTATAATCCAAATGAGCTTTAATAACAAATTAATATTAGCAAATTTTTTACTGTTGACAAAGTGCAATATTGAAAAAAATGTATGTTTCTGATACACCAATAGATTTGGAACTCAAAATCTGCAGGAAATACTGGTATCTCAAAATCTGCAGGAAATACTGGTATTTCAAAATATGATTACTTTCCAGAACTGAATTAATCATTCTATCTGAATAATGTTTAGATTTAGTTTTTAAAAAACAGACATGACTTCAAGCCATTTCCTTTTTGTTCAGGATTTTTATTTTGAAGTGAGTTCATAAATACTTAAGTTATCATTTCATAGTAGTGACTGAAACTTTACAAAAACAAGTAAATCAAGATGCCAACAGGTCTCAATGCAACATCGTGCATTCTAGCAAAAGATTCCACTTGCAATAGGGTAGTTTCTATAAATATTACTGAATGGAGGAAAATACTTTTTTATTATGGAGGAAAACATTTTAGGACAAGTCTGAAACCACTGTGTTGATCCACCCATTTGCCTCCCAAAAGTGATGAGCTCTACAGTGTTATTTTAACTGCTGCTTACCTCCAAGAGTAGAGAATGTTCAGAACAGATTAAGAAGTTYATTCTGGTACCTCACCATCCTGGTGGATTTTTTTTCCTATTATGTAGCTAGACTTTTTTTTGTTGTATTTTTTTTAGCCTGTTTTATCCATCTTTATCAGTGTGGAAGACATGTTTCATCCCATCTTCTTTACAAAATTCTTCTCTATATGATTGAAATGAGCTCTCTTCAGTTTAAATAGATGCACGTTTTTTTCACAATTGCTTGCTCAATCACTCTTATCTGAAATGTTTAGACCATTTCTATTACCATGTTTAGAACCTGTTAAACTATAATTCTGAGATGTAGGTAGATCACAACCATCTTCACCTAATTTACAAAGTTTTATTGCTTTGAGCACAAGGATCCAGTTTCTAATGTAACACCAACATTKCAGTTGCGTAGGATATAATTTTTTCACTGTGCTGCAGTACAAGAATATTTGTACAGCAATTTTTAAGAAATATACTACTGACATTTGAAAGCAGAAATAGGAATTTAATATCAGTTCTTAGTCTCATTAGCTCACACTTAAGTCAGTGCTATAAATTCCATATAAACACTGTGGAAGGAAGAAAAAGAAGGCCTAGCAATGAAGCAGAAATTTCTATCAACTCTAACAGGCCTCAGATAAAGTCTATAGACAAAATTTAGGATACTGGAAATTAAAAATAAAGCATTTCATTAGCAGGTCACTCTTTAGTAAATGGGATGAAATAAAAATGACTCTGATTCTATTTCTTTTCAATCTTGATAGTGCAAAGGAGCTGAGACTCATGAGTTAAACCAAATCTTGAGGTAACTGCTGTTTTACTTACAGCCTTGACTGCTAGACACAACAAATCCCATATTCCATATACATAATTTATTACAGAAGAAAACTATTTAATAAAAAAATCTGTCTTAAATGATCTCCAACATCTTAAAAGCAGACTAAAAAGAATAACTTAGATCATGATTTAAAAGTAATATTTTTACATTGTGTAGCCCCTCCCATGTGGGGAGGATCGAGGTATGATTTAGGTTTCATTTAGTATTTTGAATTTACAATATAGAATAATAGATCACTTGGGTGAAAGAAAAAGAAAAAAAAAAAAAAGATTACATATTTTCCTCATCCCTATAAAGACTCAGATGAAACCCTGTCCTAAAGAAGAAAATCACAGTTCTGCCACTGATTTATACAAGTGCTCTATTTCATTCTGGGTATGATTGTAGACCATTACTCCGAAGTATTATTATGTGTGCCACCTCAATTTTTGCATTTTATGGTGGGGAGGGTTGAGCAATATATTGCAGAATGTTATACAGCAACAAGGTGAAAATATTCAGAAAGAAATACAGGCTAGCTAGTAGGAGAAAAATAAAAAAATAAAAAATAAAAAAAAATAAAAAGACTTTTGTTCTTTTATAGAATGAACTTGTTTCTTGCTTTYGAGCGTGTTCCTTCTAAGTGACAAACAGGAAAGACTGGCAGATTCAAGCTGGGGGTTAAACAAAGGGTAGCTAACAAGAACAAGAATCAACTACCTCTGTTTAAAAATGGAATTAAAATGAAGATAGCAACCTGAGGGAATTGACATGAAGCAGATTATAAGGAAATTGGGAAGGCTCTTTTATTATAGTTAAAACACAGAAAGAATGAAAAAAAAGTGCCTGCTTTACAAGATTCCAGTTCTGCCTTCAGCCAAGCAGAAAAGCTAGTTGTATCAAAGCAATTAAGATTAAAATGAAACTTGAAGGCAAACAGAGATTGTCCATCTCATGATCTCCTTTTTTATGTGTATCTTATAGCAATGCAAATGTGCAAAGCTTTATAGGATGCACTCCTTTCCTGCAAGATAGGATGGCCAATTAAAAGGTTAATGTGCATTAAAATTTTAGAATTAAAGGAGAAACTAAGTAGTGTTTTCATTGCAATTAACTTTAAGAGTTTGATTATTATTCAAATTAGTCTCTCTGGCACAACTTCCCTTTTTCATTTGCAAACCGCTTTTGATTGAATACTGATGTCAGAAGAGAGAATGCCTTTCAAGTACTAGCGAGGAGGATAAATGCATGGATCCTTCAGGAAGAGAAGAGGGAATTTAGCAGAGCACTGGATGCAGTTACCAGCTGCTGTTAAACTTGTTCGCTACATGGCTTGCATATTCTGATTAGTCCTGGTACTGATAATGACCACTTGGGTTCCACAGTGARGACCATGGTTGATTGCAAATAATCCTATTCATCGTGACTCAGTTAGCAAATTATCTTTCAAAATCAGTAATTTATAGACACAGTCAAGCAAGAGTCTTTCCTGGGGAAAATTATCTTTCTGATGAAAATCCTGAAGCTTTAGTTGTCTAACAACAATTGAACGTTTGAGGAGACCAGACACTGTAGACATGCATTTAATGAAAATGCAATATTCTGTCTAAAAAAAGTTAAAAGAAAATACTTGGCAGGCCCTAATCCTTTCTTGCCTCTTGTCTAACTTTTCTTCTGAGGTTTTACTGAGAAAGCAGTAAAAAGAGTATTCTGGCTCACTGACTGGGTTTAGCAGTAGGTGCAACACATGTTTTTCTGCAGTTCATAGCATCTAAGAATATATAACAGATAGCAGAAAACGATCCTTTTCTCTTAAAAACACTCCTTTAGCACTGGTAACTTTCAGGACATGAGACGCATAACAGCATGGTTTCTCATGCCCTGAGATGTTAAATGATGATGATGATGATGATGATGATGATGATGAAGAGCTACAGTTTTCCATTCAATAAATGGGGGTTTGGGAAAAGTTTCCTGTAGCAGTCTACAGGGTTGCTTTGGACTGACAGATCAATAGTTAACGATGATTTGAGCTATTAGCTATCACAGTGCTAGTGCTAAGTAGCTCAAATTTTTATCTTCATGGATGAGATTGGTATGCAGATAAAAAATTCAGATGGCTGGTAGTTCTATTAGAAAAAGCAATCTGATTTGTGTACATAACTCTCACCACTTTGCATGTAATTTGTTGTTGATCTTTGAGATTCTAGAAGCTGCTATTTCCCATTTTAACTTCTTTATAACCATTTGTTCCTGGTCTAGATATTACAATTTACAATGATCTTTGGCATAAAACATCTTAATGCACTAGTTCTCGGACTATCTGAAAATCACTCAAAAATTGCAGAGATCTGTGCCCTGTTAAATACCTGTTTTTAAATACCTATGTTATCTAATGAGTTCTATCATTTTCCTGCTTTCTTCTGTGTGTGCATCAGAATACCAGTATAGACCAGTAGGAAAAAAAAAGAAAAATAAAGTGTAAGTCAAGTTTAATGASAGGATAATTTTTCATATAAACCACTGGTTACTTTTGCAGATGATAGACAGTATTAACTCAAAGTCAATCACACCAGCAATAAAAAAGATGAACTGTTGACAGCCTGTTACAATGATATGGYAGGAATAATTAGACTACAATTAGACTGAAAAAAATGGTCAAATGATGCCTTATTTATGCCAAAATAATTAATTTAGCTTTTAAAGAATCCAGAATATTTGTTGTTGTGTCCCAATGGCTTTCTGTAAAGGTAGACGCTCTCATGGTCGCTTCAAAAAGATAAAGAAAAAGAAAAAAAAAAAAAAACTTCCATGACTTCTTGTACTCAGTCTAAATATAGAGGCAAAATAGTCATTTCAGAATGGATGTCAGAAGGAGCTTGACTGGAAGGACTCAAGATGCAGTACATTCTTTATCTCTATTCTCCTAATAAAAAGAGTCAGAGATGTTATCCATCAAATGAGCCAAATTCTACTTTTTCAATACTAAAGCAGCACTTGCAATGACATCGACGTGAAGTACATGATCATATCTAACAAGAAGATAAAGAATGTTTTATGCTTGTATAAAATGGACCTGTTCTGCCAGACAAAGACTGCTGCGATAATAGCTAAAAGCAAAGATGAGCACGTGTTAAAATATGTTTCTCCTCCATGTCTCTTCACATCCATCTTCACTGTAATAAAAGATTGTTCTTCTGGTTGGGAGTAACTCTGGCTGGCAGATGGTGCCACTACTCTTAAGAAATGGATGAACTTTAGCTATATAATTATATTAATCTAAGGAAGATGATCAAAATTTTACCTGTGGTTCTTCCTTTATATATCATTAGAATCATATGCAATTGAATATTGCATATGAAAGTCATTAATGTCCCATATAAAATAATGGAATCTAAGTAACAGTAACTCTGTATAAAATGAAATGTAAGTCCACTAAGTAATTGAGGGGCCAATGTTCAATGCAAGTCCTCAGGCACTTAAGCCTTCCTTCTGTGGGGGATTCCTAGCACTAAACCAGACATTAATGAACCAAATTCATGAGCAGTTTAATTTCTATTACTGCCCTTGCTTAATTGCTGCACTTCTAGCAGGAAGGAGAAATTAAAAAAAAAAAGAAAAAAAAACAATATTGTAGGCAAGATTAACAAGTTAGACCTCACATACTCACATATGAAATATAGATGTTATTTAAGCCCGAAACCTGACTGGAATTGAATGCCTGAAATCAAGGGATACCAGTTTCCTACTCTCCTGTTTCATGCATGGAGAGGAATGAATATAGACTAATCTAAATTGTAATTTCATAGGTTGTTTATGCTGTATAAATAAGTTACAGCAGCTGTTTGAAAGGCAATTTGAACTAAAAGATCTCTGTGTTGAATTCTAAAGTATTTATATTCATTTTTTTTTACACAGTTTCATTTCCAGAATTGTTGGTGAATCTGTTAAATCACTGCTGTATTTGCTAAAGTTAAAATAAACTCTAATACTGCATGAATACTAGCCATCCTTACAATCCCTCCTCCTTTCTACATATTTATGGCTAGATACAAAACCTTTGACACAGCTATCTTTACTGAACCAAAACAAACTGCAATGAATTCTTGTTTAACCTCCATGAGCCATGATGGTTATACTATATTTGCAATGAAGCAAGGCCACTTAATAACACTGCAAGGACACATTTCATCGTGTGTAATAGTTTTCACTGTATATATGATTTCACATGTCATTAGCCAGACTTTTCAAATGGGTTTCAAGTAGCTTATAGGAAAAACACTAACATGCTGAAACGAGATTATTAGCAAAATCAATATCACTGAATGGGCAATTATTTTTTCCTACTTGCTATTGGTAGGTACTCTAGCAAGACCAGAACAATATAATATTAATATACTGCCCTGGATGCCTGTAGAACTGAATAAGAAAATCCCAACCATCACCAGATGGGGTGTTGGGTGACGGGGTGGATTGTATTATGCAATGTTGGGGTTCAAGTGAAGTTTCTCTGAAGCTTTTTTTTTTGTCTTTCACTGGTGTGAAATAATAAGAAGAAATTATTTCATTAGTGAAATCTGAACCTCAGGATGTTCCCCTTTAAGGAAGGTATCTAATTCATTAAGCTCATGTCAGATTTGTCTTATCTTGCTTCCTTTCAGCCCCCAACTCATGATCTGGCTGAAATCAAACAGACCAGACCAGACATTTAGCTAAAACATTGTGAGCACCTCTTTCCTTATTTTTTTTTTCTGATTGTCTCCTTCCACCACTGTATCTTTTACACTCCTAAATGCCCAACTGCATTGCTTCAGCAACAGATGATGGACAGTACCCAATTCCTCTTCTCCCTCCCTATCTTTTCCAGCTCCCAGAGCAAGGCTCTTGGCTGGAAGGAGTCATCTGAAAACCAGAAATCTGAGCATGGTTTCTCACGCTTATGTCTGTGTGAAGGTTTTACCCATCAGAATATGGATCAATAGGAGGACTGGGATGCTTCATAGAAAGGAGAGGTGGCATTGATGAACAATTGTAAGCTTAGGATCTGCAATTCCTCATTCTCATGGCAGAAAAGCTGTAGGAAGGAAATAAAATCAGATAGACTGTTTTAGACAGAATTTCCTACCCCGGGGAAACACTTTACATCTTTCTTTGAGGAAAGCAGAATTGAATTTTGAGAGTTTATGGAGGTAAGAATTGGTAGGAAAAAGGTTGCTAAGTAATAGTTTTGGAGGTTTACTGTCAAGTTAAAATCTGGGAGACCTAGGACAAGCAGCACAAGTAAGGTCTTCTGGTAACTATTCTGCCTTCTGGTAACTATTGTAATAACACCAAGACCAGAGAGAAGACTGAAACTTTTACCTCTGACTGTTCATAGTTACTTGTCTGATTATGTGTGCTCCTTATTAGAAATTCTGAACTTAGTATTCTCTGAAAATTATCTTTGAATATTGATTTTTTCTGATTTTTTTTTTTCATTCGAGACAATGCTAATATATTTTGCCTTTGGGTGATTTTGAAATATTCTTATTTCTTACCAGTATTTGTGGTAAATCACTGTTGACTGCTTAAAACATCTTGATACGTTACTTAAATCTTTTAGGATTTTTCTTTGATTTCAGGAGGTCTAGAACAGCACAGAAGAGTTTTTTAATCTTCTGCCTTTGGAAGTTAGTAGTTTCCTSAAGTAGTAGAAGGAAAGCCTACCAGGTGTTAGGAAACTTGTCCGAAAGGACGGTTTTCTTGGCTATAGCCTGGCCTTGCAAAAAATTATGAATTAGTTTAAATTCCTACATGTTTGCAATCCCTTTTTATGTCCACAAATAGGAAGTAAAATTAAGATTATATGTTGCTATATGTAAAACTGGAAAATTGGAAAAAAAGGTGGTGAACTGAAAGAAATATAAAAAGAAATAAAAAGAAACAAGGGGAGATAATCATCTTTACACAGTTTWTCTGGAAGATTTGCTTGGAAAATTGGAAATTTTAACAAGAAGCAAATGAGTTGCTTTTTCAGTTTTCTGCAAGACTAATACCATGAACCTCACTTCAGATAAAAAACTATATCATTGAGCAAAAGTTTGAAAGTTTGACCAGCTTTACCCTAAAAAGTGTGAGACTTCTACCAGAATAATTACCAAAAGAAAAATACATACTGTTTGAGTTTCAACATTGTATTAAAAAAAAAAAAAAAAAAAAAAAAAAAGGTAGAAAGAATTCTAATGTACCCATTTAGGTTTTATTTGATTATAGATACTTGTTGCACTTTCAGAGTACAATATAGTAATATTCTTTAGGACTGATTCATGTCACTCAAAATAGGTGTCATCTCTCCGCAGATTACTCTTCAATCTTTTAATATGGAGAGAAATAAACAATTCTAAAGTGCAATTCAGTCTACTCTGAAGTAGATATTTAAAGTAGACTGGAGGAGTAACTCCCTGAAAGTTTCTRTTTCTTTGTCGTGACCACAGAGGAAGTTTGGAAATGAGCTTTCAGTGGGCATACTGTACATGTATTGGTACTGTTTCTGGATCTTCGGTAGTCAGGTAATAATCAAAGTTCACACTCTTATGACTGGAAAGGCACATGTCTTTTACTGGGCTTATCTGTCCAGTACTTACAATATAATGACCTATATGCTAATTACTACAAAACAGTACTTTGTTTTGTTTTTATTTTTACTGTATCATGGTTCAGAATTTTTTCACAAATTCTATCATTTTTTATATCAGATCTTCATTTTCATCTCTGACAAGACTTAAGCAAGAAGTAGAATTTCTTCAGGTTAGAGCTACCCACACAAAAGTCCAGGGGTTAACTCAGTTTCYTAAGTATAAGTTATTTGAAATATTTTAGGGTATTCTTCCTGTCCTCCAGATGCTACTGCAGAAGAACATAATCTTTTGCAGGTCCTGTTGTATTTGTCAACCATGTGTACATAGATCAGATACCTTAAGATATCTCAGACAGTGTTAGGCCACTGGATCAAGTTCTAAGTGTGTCATACTTGCAAGTGTCAAGATATGGACTTTTGACTGTTTTGTTTAGATCTTTATTCATTATGAACTTGGATACATGAGATCTGATTAGGTTGTTTCTGCAAAACTCCCTAGTGCACTTTGATTGCTGCATGCTGTCTGAGACGTCCTCCTGGGACTAGTAAACACCACACAGTCTTCCATTAAATCCGCACTTCTCTAGCATGTCAAAAAGAAGCTTCTTAAACTCCCTAAAGAACTTCTGTGTACACTGAATTAAGCTGACAGACAGATCCCTGGATTTATATAGCCTAATCTAGGCCTGAATTCCATTCCAAAATTTTTATTTTGTAATATTTCAAAAAACTTCCAAGAGAAGAAACTTAAGGAAGGGGAAAATAAAACCTTATAAGACTTTATGGGACTCTACATAGTGAGTGACAAGATGCAGCCTTCAGCAACATACTGGGTGGTTGCTCATGTCCAGCCCAGCAAATTGCTGGAGGCTGCATCTTGTCACTGCCTGGATGTTTAACATAAAGTAAACAATCAGTTACCTTGTTGACACTTAGCAGGAGTCAAAGACATTTTGGAAAAAAAAAAAAAAAAAAAAAAAAACCATGATTAGTTGTAAGTGTAATTTAGTTGTCTAAAGATAGATATGTAGTTCCACCTGAGACACTCAACAATTTCCCAAACAACTACCCTTCTGCAGTGGCAGCTGGGTACCAGGTGAGATCCCCCAGGGCATCTCAAATGGCACTGTGTGCTGACATCCAGCCAAATTAATCACACCCCCTAAGTCTTCAAGAAAATAAAGTTACCATTCGAAGCATTTAGAAATAGGAGGCTTTTTTGTTCATTCTGTTTATCACTTATTATTTAAATACAGCTTAACAAGGCAAACAAAGAAGAGTGCCTGTATCCCATTATCTTTTTATACTCTGGAAAAAATAGACAATCCACAAAAAGTGTCTAAAATTGAGCAGCTTGTGGTTATGTTGCTATAGTTACAGGATGATCAGAGGCTTTACTAAGCCAGGAAAAGAAATGAGCAGTTTCAAATAGTTTTTCACCCAGTCACTGCAGATAGAGCTACATTTTCAAGCAAGCAGTTTTGGTCTCCTTTGCATTGGTGGAAAGCTAAGAAGCCATTTGTCTCCTGAAATTTCTCAAGAATATGAGTCCTTTGCACTGTACATCTGGGAATTTCCATGAATATTTCAAATAAGAACAGCAATTGCTATTAATAGAGATGGTCAGAAAATGGTTTTGCTTTGTTTTTCTCAGAATAATTCCTTCTCTGCCTTTCATCACAATTTTTGTGGATAGAAATCACTTTGTTTTCCAACTAAAACCTGTTATCAATAATAGCCAATAATGATGATTAATACATTCTCTTTTAAAAATTATGCTTCACAAGAATAAATACMATCATATGGAATGGTTAACTGGAGAAAAATATTTTCATAAGAAAAGATGCTAATAAATATTTCCTCTTTCCAGAAACTATTTCAATATAAATGATATGTAAAAATGTTCACCCAGAGACATGTCAGTTTTCAGGAGATCTCTAGTAGCTGAACTGAACCAATAATCAATACAGAAGCCGATCAGGTTTTAGTTTTCTATGTCTAGATGTCTAGCATCATATTAGGTATTCTGTGATAATCTATCAGGCTTCCATTTGCTGACTCAGAAAGTGTGGATTACTCCTGAGTCCTGGGTCATATCTGACAGTCTTTTATAAGTATAAGGGATACCTTAGATTACCTGAAATAGACCAAGGCGCCTATGCTTAAGAAATTAAATCCTGCCCCAGATCTCCAATGACTACTGAGAGGGTTTAGATGACATATTTGCCCATGAAAACCAACTTTGTATATGTAGTGATAGATATCTCATCTGCACTCTGGAATCTACCTTTGATGATTACAAAGTCAATTTGAAAYTAATTACTCTATCTTTTCCTAACAGGTGATAAAGATCTAACGCCATTTTTAAGGTGGTCGTTTTACCTCACAGTAGACCTCTAAAATAGATGAGAAAAATCATTCCATGGTAGTGATGCAGTTTCACTTGTGTGAGCATCTACTGCCATTAGAGACGTCTCAGGAAAATACATGCGATCCCTAGCTACTTCTGAAGAAAGCTACTGGTAAGTCCTATGTGCCATATGTGACATATACCTKTCCTGTCCATATGTGAATGTCTCTGATGCTCTAGGTATTTGGTATAATTTGGTTATTTGAATACTGGTCCCTTTCTTGTCCAGTCCTAAATTTCATCAGACAGGATATAGATGTGAAAAGAGAGGGAGAACTGTTCAGTTTTAGTCTGCAGTATGTCCTAGGCTGCTAAAGATGTTAGACAAATGACAAGACTAGATGATGAGATCTCAGAGAAAATGCACAATGGTTTGCAGGTAGAATAATCATTTATCTCATAGTGTTCTTACACTTTCTAAAGATCTTCACTGAATGGAAAACTGATCGTATTCATTATGCATGCATTGCAGATTTACCATTAGGCCRGTAATTTTTCTAGCATAGAAAAATACAACTAAGGAATCCATATTTCAAAGGAGATATAAGACACCCTGCAAGATTCATCAGTGGGATAATGTACCTTTAGGGAGTGGTGGAGAGAGAAATATCTATGTCGTATTAAGAGTAGAGGTTGCTTTTTTTCCACATAGCCTGGATGTTTCAAGATCTCTTAGTATCAAGTGAGTTAACTCTGATATTTGAAAAAAAAAATGTCAGTTTTATCATATAAATGCTTATATGCTTGAAAAATACTTTAATTTCCTTGGTATGCTTTTGCTTCTTCATGATTCTGAGAAAAAACTACAGGAGCTGAAACAGAACTATACAGAGTTACATCCTGCCAATACTAAATCAGTTTGTACAGCACTGTGTTGATTATAGTCAATGCACCTTTTTTCCAAGCTAACTTTTCATCTTAATCGGAGATTATATTAAAAAAAAAACACAATAATAATTTTGAAATAAAAAAAAAAAAAGTGTGTGTGTCATCCAAACCAATGCTCAAATTGTTCTGTTGGACTGTAATTTCTTAGCGGCAGTTCTGCCATTCTACAAACCTGTTATTTATAAGTGAATTAAACTGCATCATCAAATGACTTAACTGACTCAGAAATTGTAGTATGGGCAAAAAAGCAGGAGTGAAGTGCTAGACTACCAATTGAAACATTACTGTAACAATGTCTGAGACATTCGGAGAACAAAAATGCTCCATGCTTCTTCTCAAAACTATCAATTAGRGAAAAATAGATTATTCATTAACATAAGCACATATCTCTACTTGAAAATGGACTTTTTTGTTATTGTAATGACTGATGCAAGTTATCATATTGTCATTGTCATACTTACCTCTCCTTTCTTTATTTCTATTCCTTCTTCCTAGGTGCTCCCCATATTAATGGTTYACTAAGGGATGAGTTTGCAGTGGTATTTTGCTTCCTAACTCCTTTAGATACATAAGATGTCCAATRTGCTACACACACCATTTCTAGAAGCTCAAGTCATCTGTTTGTTAGTTCTGAGTAAMATTAACATTCCTGAGTAACATTCCCTAGTGCAGGAAGATAGCCCAAGACTAAAAATAAACCCCACATGCTTTGAGCAAGACTATGCTTCATAATTAAGAACAGAGAGAAACAGTGCAGGCATAAAATATCCTGCTCATGAAGACAGGGATCTCCAATACAAGTTGTGTCATTTTGGGGAAAATATCTCCAACAACCCAGGGTAAGATAAACCTTTKCTTGGGTATCTGGATTGAACTCAAGTATCTTTGCATAACACTTTCTTTATCGGAGAGAGAGTTTTGGTAATATCAAGATAGACAACTGTCTTTGGCAACAATGTATGGCACAGAAAAACAAYGAAGGCTGACATCTATTGCTGCTGATAAAGGAGGTGTGAGGGTTTTTGAGGTGATATCTACCAGAAGCTGAAGACCTTTACCAACACCTTGGCAGCAGCATGTAGCAAACCCTGATTCACCTCCTTAGCTCTCATGTACTCTCTTCCACCTATCATTCATTTTGTCAAAAGTTATCCGGCCCTGTCCTCTTGCCYCTGTGATACAACAAAATAAAACAAAATCCCACAAAACCCCAAATCTATATTTCTGCAACATCATGAGCTGACTCTGCTCTGTTACAGTGTAATGACAAAATAACTCTGTTGGATTCTCTAACAAAATGTACCCTACACTAGTGTAAAATTGACAGCCTTAGATGCATTTATGACATCTAATACTATAAAATCTGGACACTTCACATACTTTATGATATCCCACAGAGGTAAAGAAGGAAGAATTATTTTACAGCTGGGAGTATGAGACACAGAAAGGCAAAGTGACTTATCTAGGATAACAAGTAACATCTGTGACAGAAGGAAACTAAATCCAGGTCCTTTAATTTCTAGGCTCATATTCTAGCACTAGATAATACTTCCTACTCCAGTCCGGCAATCTTGGTATTCTCATCGATTCTACATATTTTCAAAGTAAGATTTTCAGAGAAGATTTTCAGGTTTAATACTGGTTGAACTCTCTCCATCAAAATGAAAATGYGCTTTATCAAAGTAGCCACCATTGAAAAAAAAAGGAAAGTCTTCACTAATTTATCCTGAGTTAAGGAAAAGCTCAACSTCATATTTCCTGTGCACACACCTGCCTCACCAGAAAAGTAGGACCCAAAGAAAGTCTACTGAAATGTTTGTGTTTTTCGGAACATTTTACGGGCTATCAACATTTTCTAGCATGATTACTGCAGTTGCCAGTTAATAGCAAGCTATTGGTTATACTTGCTGCTTATATAAAGAAAGCAGCAGGAGCTTGAGCTGCCTTTGAACAAATATATAGTATTGGTTGACCTTTAACAGCCAGCCCAGCATTGCAGTAGTCACCAGCTGACAGCCTGATATGGCTGTCCAGGGTCATCTCAAACCATATTAGAGCCCATTTGGACACTTGACCAAGCCCTCAGTCTATTTTGATGGTTCAGTAACCAAAAGAAAGGGCAAAGGAATCCCAATAGCCMTTATAGCAACAGGGTCCAAGTGGCATCTTTTAGTTAGACTCCCAAATTTAGATTGGCATCACTGAGAAGAGTCTGGTTCCATCTTCTTCACTCTGTCCCCTTAGGTATTTACACACATTGACAAAAGCTATGAGCCTATACCAGTGTATGGGGTTATTCCTCCCTAAATGCAGGACTTTCTTTTGTCAAACTTCATGGTTTTCCCATCAGTCTATCTCTCCAGCCTGTCCAGATCTCTCTAAATGGTAACACAACCACAGCTCCAGTTTTGTATCATCTGAAAGCTTGCTGAGGATTTGCTCTACCCCATCATCCAGGTCCATAATGGAGATATTAACTAGTACTGGCCTCAATATATATTCCAAGGATATAYCACCAGTGGCCCTCTTTGTTTCATTTTTCATGTTCAATTTTTAAATGAACCTTCAAGTGAGATTTAGGTGTTATCTGACCTAAGTCTATCCCTCTGAAAGTTAGCTTTCTTATCAAGCAAGGGGTCTAACTTCTCTCTGAAGGTATAGGAGAGAGTCAGTATCTGTGTAGGAATTGTGTTTTCCTAAAAGGTAGTAGGTACCCACCCCATGAAGCTATTTCTCTCCATTGACTCAAAGTTCAAACTTGATTACTATGGTCAGACAGATTTTTTTTTAGGTAATTATAGGTTGGTTAAAAGTGAATCTTAGGCTTCTTTAAAGAACTGAGAACTAAAAGGACAGATTGAGAAAGTCCAYATCACAGTATCCTGGCGGCATAAGCACCCTTCAGGATCTTAATCTGATTTGAAGTGTGCTATCCTAACAAAATGCTTTTTGAAATGAACATGTTTCTCTATAATTTAAAAAAAAAAAGACAAAAGTCACCAATTCCTAGGAAAAATGCATGCAGCATGTTCTAATAGTCAAACCAGTGTATTCTGCAGAAAATATATAAATCTACTTTAGATAACTTGATCTTTAGCTATGTCCTAGCAGTACCATAACCCAAGAGTAAACTTTTCAAGTGGTCTTAATCCCCATGAGCTGTCACTAAATGGGTACTAATAAGGATTGTGATCAGCAAAGAACAATATTTTTTTTTAAATTTTGAAATGTACTGCTTGACAGATTACAGCAAAAAAAAAAAAAAAAAAAAATGTTTTGCACCATGAACGGTTTAATCTGTTGATAAATAAGCCAAAAATAAAACAAAATGAAAAGCAAAGTCCTACCAAAATGGAATTTGAGAACATCCCAAATATATACGCTGTGGAAAGTTGGATGTGTTTGAGATAAACAGCAGATGGCATTCTCAGGTGGTGGGAAAGACAGAAACGTGAATTTAGAAATGTTAGGAGTTTTGCTGAAAAAAAACTGTAACTGTTGGAATTGAGCAACAGATAGTCAAAAGGCTTGTTTGCAGCTTTGGGGAGCGCAGCTGCTTTGCATCTTGCATCACCTCAGTGGAAATCTAAAAGCATATTGGACTCTATAAACCAAATATGAGCATCTGTTGGTCAGAATAGCCTCAAACATCCCCAGCCATCCGCTGTTGAATTAAAGCATCAGTATAGGCTATATAATTTTTTAAAATCTTATATGAAAAATAAGATTATATTGGATTACCTTCATTTGGAATTAGCTTAGAATAAAGCAGCAAAAGAGAAAAGTTAAGGTGTCCTCTAAGAGACCTACATTGTGCTTTTCTCTGTGAGTGCTTATATTTTCTCAGCAGGAAGGTCCTGGAGGTTTAAAGGTGTGGTGTAAAGAAAACAAAGCTGTATGTGTTTCACAGCTGGCACTCAGTTTTGTCTCTGACTTTAACTGAATCTCATGCTATGTATTACTTCATCATGTTCAGTCTGAGGAAAAAAAAAGATTGATGTTGAGACAGCTATCTATGAGCAGGGTTATGCTTCAGATCAAAACCTGAATAGATCTTGCTTGGAAGAAAAAAAACATATTTTTGACATTCTCTCTTTCTCTTATTTTTTTCTTTAAATAAAAAATGTGCTTACTCTTATCACTTTCCTTAGAAAATCTCTGAGTAGAAGAATAATGTATTCAATGCTAATGGTTACTCCTGAAAAGCAGTCTGATGCTCAGTGTTAAAGAAAAAAGAACAAAAGATATATATATATATATATTTGGTAAATCTCAAAGAAGTTTCAAACTTCTTGAAAATAATAAAATAAGTGCTGATATTACGCAGTCTTTCAAGTTGGTACCGGCCATCCTGGCCTAAGTGAACCAGGCTGTGAGGTCTGTCTCCATGGTGGTTAAAAAACAGAAATGCTATGATAAAGGCAGACAGGGTGAGTAGGGGRAAAACCAAGACTGAAACCTGCCTTGTGTAAGGAAACTGAAGAGAAGATAAACCTAAAGAGGAAGAATTCAGAGAAAGATAAGGGTTGGTTTTACTAACAGGCAAATGGGGAGGTTTACAAGTGGAAACATATTTTGGTTTATTTTTGTTATTAGGATAATGGTATTTAAAAGAACATCAATGACAACAACAACAACAACAACAAATCTTTTTTTCTCAGACTGTCAAATTTAAGCAATGCAAAAATCTGAACAGAATCTTGAGTGTCCAAATACTAAAGAAGCTTGATAACTCTCAGGTGTCTTTGAGGAAAAACAAATACACAAAAGACCRTCACAGAGGATTCATCTGCCTATGTGTATTAATGTTTAACAGATGCTAATACTTACAGGAGAGCTATGATAATTAATTAAKGCATATTGCTAAAAGTAATTTGAAGAAGCATTTTTTTCCTGTACAACAAATGTATCAGAAAAGTTGCACTTTTGTTGTTTTTTTTAATTTTTGGCTAAGCAAATCATAATCTTGGGTAGAAATGCAAGTAAAAGCACTATATGTGAAATTACAATAAAACCTGCATGCAATGTAGTCAGAATTGTGCATTTCAATGTGTTCCAGAAATATAAAATAGCTGCATTTTTTAATTGATTTTCATGAGTATATAATAATATAAAGGCATCATCTATCACTTACTGAAAATAAAATAAGAAATTTATCTCTTGGGAGGGAACTTTTAGTTCTGTGAGGGGAGAAGCCCCAGTACACCAGAGTCCTTCTGCTTCACGGTGGTTACTTTCTTCTAAACTATGAATAGTAACAGGACAGCAGTATAATTTCTCTGCCTCAGTTCTTCTTACCAACTTTTGAYGACTTCCCAAACAAAAGAAAATCAACTATGGATATATTATAACAATTTAAGAGTAATGTGCACATCCTAATTAATATGATTTTTGCACATGCTTCTCCATTTTGATTGTCCTGTGATTCAACCCCCGCTTTCGATAAAAAAAAAATGTCACTGGTGATACCACGCTCCTTGCCTCTTTCTGTCCAGGCAGGTAACACTGTGACATGGTTAATATTAAAATAGTTACCACTAATGTTTGTTTTTTTGTTTGTTTGTTTTGTTTTGTTTTGCAGCACTTAATGCTTCTCTTTCATTAGTCAGAAGTAACAGACTCCAGGGACTGAGAGTAAGATTAAGCATCAACATTGACTTGGGATTCACACAGGTGACTGGACTAGCCTGCAGCAAACTGAGGCAAACAACAAAGCTTGGGCTCTAGTCCGAATCTGGAGTGTCTGTTTTGTGGWGCAATTAGCAGTAACTTTATTTGTTGCATAAATGAATGTTTGGACTCTGGGGAACAGTTGCTATAATGGTTTTAGAAGATTCTTCATTGCCCTTTTTAATTCCCACTCTAATTCTTTGTGAAGTCCCAGGGATCATATACGGCTCTAAGGTAAACCACCAGTTTTGGAATTCAATCAAAGCAGTTACTAATTGTTACTATTGCAGGGAGATTTCTTTTGAGATGGGATGTGATATATTTATAAATACATGAAATTATTCTTCACAGTAGTATTACTGCATGACATTTTATCGTCTTTCTGGGTGGTAAATATTCCCCTCATTATTAATGAGTAACAAGAGTTGCTAAAACCTTCCATGCAGTGACTTTTAGCTCTTGCTGGCAAGCCAGTCTCTTCAGGAAACCCTCATTTATTTAGCTGCCAATGACCCTTTGACACTACTTGCTGCCTTTAGATCTCTAACAGTACCATTAGAGGTGGTTCAGAATTGAAACTTGGGTTAGAAAAGAAATTCTGATATTTCAAATGGAATCAAAAGAAATATAAAAGGTGTGTGATTAAGACTTACTCTTACATGGGCCTTATTATAAGTGAATATTACAAAATCATGGGGAAAAAAAAAAAAAAAAAAAAAAAAAAGACCATGGCATGTCTACTTACTTCCTTAGTCCTCACACAAGTATAGTATAACCTGTCAGTTCTCACAAGTTCTCTTTTATTCTGATTTGATCTTAGAAACCTCTTGCTGTTGATCCTCCACACTCTGCCTATGTAAGCTATTCCAGTGCTTTCTTAGCCTTCCTAAGGTTAAACTCTTTCATTTGTCTAACCTTAATTTCCTCTACTTTATTATAAACCTAGTGCTTCTTGGGGCATCTTTGAACATTCTTGGGGTATCTATCAAAAATTAATGAAAAAAAAATTCTCTTTCTCTCTTTTTTTTTTTTTTTTTGCCAATCTTTTTACTTTTTACATATCTGAAGACACTAAGCTAAAGAGGTTCTATTCTTTCTATTCTCATATTTTATATTTTCAAGACTATTAATCTGTTTTGTTCTTTCCCACCAGAGTACCTCCAATAAATCTTCTCTTTCCTGACTCTAATGATCTGGGCAACAAACAGTGCTCCAGCTGAAAACCCATAAGTGATAAGTGAAATAGGAGGATTATTTCTCCTTTAAATAAAACATGATCAAAAATTATATTGTAATTGGTGATTTAGTTTGGTGAAAATCCAAATGTGAAGGAAAAATCAAGTATTCTCTTCTGAAGAGATTAAAAAACTCTGTACTTCATTCCTAAGCACTATTTTGTTGAGAGAGGCTGTTTGGAGAATTGTGTTGAATTTGACAAGTCACTATTTTCAAGTTGCAAGTCACAAGGAAAATAATCTCAGAAAATGTTACATTGGGTCAAACTGAGCAAATTGATTGAGCAAATTCAGCAACTTAAGTGAATAAATTGATAAAGTATATATATATAAAAGGGAAGGAAAGAGAATATAAGCCTGCTGAGAATTACCCCAAGAATATTTGACTCCAAAGTGAAAGATTTTGTTGACTCCGTGGTGTCCATTACTATTTTACTTCTATTTTAGACTTTTTGAGAAAAGGATTCAGCAGCTGAGCTCTTGGGCAGCTATATAAAACAGTGAAAGAGAGCAATGTTTCTCACTGTAGTTGTCCTATACCTCTGCTGATTGTATTTTCATTTAGCAGGCCAACTTCAATATGAAAACATTACAGGTTACAATGATTTGACATTATTTCTTGCCACATTCAGAACTTATTGTTCAAATTCCCTACTGTCTTACAATAGTGCACTTTTATTTATCTAAAAGCACTACCTAGGGGCCCAAATAACAATTAAATTGCTTGAACATAAAGAGAAATGTGGTACTTGCCCAGAAGAGTTTACAATATGTTAGTCAATACTGTTTTCTGTCGAGCTGAGGTACTTTAATAGCAATGTTGCATCAGATAAAGCATCCTCAAGGACAAGAAAAGGCATAAAGGGCTTTGGATTTTGAAGATGAGCCCRTATAATTGATTTTCCCTTCCATTAGTCAGTCAGTTGAATATTTCCTTTAACCTCTGCTAATGTTGTGTGTCTTGTATTGTCTGGTCTTTAAGCATACTATTTTTGCAGGGAATTTGTAGGCAATTTGAGCAGGAAACTTAAAGAATTTCGGTAAGCCCGCAGACCCCAATAAAATATTAAGAAACAAGGAAGAATAATGTTAACAGCCATAACAATGCTCATTTCTGCTACAGTAAAAGGACTATCTTTGAGTTTGCAATGGTCAATGAAGCAACTAGTAAAATTAGCTATTCTGGTAAAGTACCTCTGAGGAGTGAAATCCTGTGCCTAGCATAATAATAAAGAAGCAGGTAGTCAGGATGGGGAAAAAGTACAAGGATGCTGAACATCATTTCTCTATAGAATGTCACTTGTTTATTATATCTTTTGTCCCTCCATTATTCAGACTAAACTCTTTAGGGGATGTGTGCTGTACTTAAATAGCACCTATTGCAACAGAGGCTTTATCTTTTGGTCAATAACTATCTCTATAATAAGCATGTTTGAAAATAGAACAGGGAGTTTGGTTTAGTGGATGAATAAAGCAAACATGAAAGTAAAAAGAGAGAAGGGGAAAAGGGGGATATTTTTTCAGGGTAAGGAAAATGCATTTTGAAAAGGTGCACAAAATCATATATGATCCAAAATGATTTTTACTGGAATTCTTTAAACCCATTTCTGCTCAATTTTTATTTGATGTCTTTTTAAAACAGAGATACATTTATCCTTTTCTTTTTTGTTCAGCTGCAACTATAGCCTAAATCCACTTGTGGAGGCATATATTTTCTGTCATCTTAAAACTCCATTTTCCACTGAGTTTTCTGTTAGTAGAAAAATGCTATTTAATTCAAATAAAGATTAAAAATAGTAGGTTCTTAATTTATTAGCTGCTATTCCCATAGTCTTAGGAGTCACCATCTTATGCTCATGAGTCCCATAGTGTCAATCAATGTGGCAGAAGGTGGACAATAGGAGTGTCCCTATTGCCTTCTGCACATGCTAGAAGGCTGGTGTACTACTCTAGTGCCCATGGAAATCTCCTGCTTATTCAGTATGTAATGTGATGAAGAAACTTGACTTTCATTTTACCCTTTTCTGCCACCCCTAGCTTCCAAGGATTGCTCTTCCTAGTAACACAACAGTATCCAAAACTCACATTAAATCATTGCATGCATCTGCAGCCAGCCTCTGTCTGCAGTGGATTGACTGACACAAGAATGTCATTCCAATTCAGTAAAATACACGCAGTTTACACTTCCTATTGATCTTTTTTGATTATTTTTCCTTTTAACTAAAGGAAAAAGGCTTGTCAAACTGCCAGCAAGTGCCTTTGTTTCTGTGCTGTAGAAGAGCTCTCTAGAATACAGGGTAGACTGACAGTTATCATTGCCTTTCCCTGCAGACAGAGCTGATAATATTTCCCAGCATTTCTTGGTGCTAGAATGATAAGAAGAATCATAGTCAACTATTGAAAAGAAAAGAAAGAAAAAAAAAAAAAAAGACAAGAAAAGAAAGCCTGAGATTTAAGAAAGTCCTATGAGTTATGATAATTTAAATGGGGAACACAACAAAGCAACAGATTAATCTTCTGAATGCTGGCAAGAAACACAGATGTGATTGAGGAGTGTGACTGTCTTGAAAGGGTGAACGAGGGCAGATCTGCTAGTGAAGACAGCAAGATCTAGATCTCGTTGTTCACTGCCTTATCCAGATGCCACAGTGAATAAAATAATAACACGCTTGCTGCTTTGTACTGACTGATCACTAACAACTGCTTAGCATCGCTATGAGCTTGATTGCTGCCAGTATCCTCTTTTTTCACAGATCAAGTGAGATCTTTGTGCTAGGTTGCCTTTAATCACAGTTCTGAAGCATACTCTATCACTTGCCTTTCGAGATTAGTTCTGCTAAAAGTCAACTTATTTGTCCATTTGCACTATCAGCAATAGCTTTTGGCACTTGATACAAGCATAGGGTGCATGAAAACATAAATCAAACTTCCTTTTATTTTTTACCAGATTTTGGGTGTACATTCATATTGAAGTCAAATTTTGCCAATCTGGCTGAATAAAGAGGTCTGGCAGAGACTGCAGTTGTTTCCTCGACAGTCTGCTCTCAACAAGCCCTGCAGTCACTTCTGAATTGCCTCATGTTTATTGTGCAGAATGGAGGATATTGCAGAGAAATCTCATTCGTTCGCATTTAGCAACTAGTGTGCATCCATGTTTTGAAAATTGAGTCCCTCGGGGCCACTTCACAGCTGAAGCACATTGCAAATATTACTCGCTCACAGGCCAGATTTCACATGCAATATGTGGGGTTATATTCCCCCTCTCTCTTTTCTTCTAATTTCACTCAGATATGAGATACCAAGGTTTAAACCTAGCTAACTGAGATGATTTGAACTCACATATCCCATCTTTGAAGGAGTTTTCTAACCAAGAGTTCCTAGGAGAGTTGTGCAATTTCTGACGCTGGGCTGTATGCAGCTCTCAGTGCCATTCTCCTACCAGCTTTTATCTCGGGAATGGCAGAGGTTTATGCTGAAGAGTCACAGAATCACAGAATCACAGAATATTCAAGGTTGGAAGGGACCTCTAGAGATCATCTAGTCCAACCTTCCTGCTCAAGCAGACACACCTAGAGCATGTGGCACAGGGCGGCATCCAGGCGGGTTTTGAAGACCTCCAGAGAAGGAGACTCCACAACCTCCCTGAGCAGCCTGTTCCACTGMTCTGTCACCCTAACAGTAAAGAAGTTGCTCCTCACCTGGAGACGGAACTTCCTGTGTTTCAGCTTATGCCCTGAGTCACCTGAAYCTCTGAACTTGAGCTTGGGAGGAGCCTGTGCTTCCCAAACTGACAAGTTTACTGCAATCCGATGACTGCACTGATATTTTCTCAAAGCTCTACTGCTAAGGTATGATAAATTCATGCTGGCAGAAATATAAACTCAGGGGAAATTTGCTCAGCCCATGGGTGGTAAATCTGGACATCTGGAGGATGGCTAAGCATGGAGAGCATGACCATGACCTGCAGGACTACAATTTGCATGCCTAGTAGCATCAGATCCCATGTAAGCAGTAAGAGATGGACAAGAGGCTGATGCAGCAGATCCCCAAAATGCAGGATTTTACCAAAATCAGCTGCTTTTGTCACTGCTGGTTAGATCTGCTCACGAGTTATTCCAGGAAAGATGTTACAATGAGATGGCTGTGATCTGGGTTAACTTTCCTGCTGTGCTCCCTGCAAGCTGTAAGAGGTTAAACTACTGTAGCCCATGAGAAAAGCTTTCTAGGAGAGGATATGGCAGGACCTTAATAGGGTAAAGCAAATTATATCACATATAGGTGTCAGCAGGGGGATGTCAGCTAAATTTGCTGTGGTCACTGCGTGGCCTCAGTTTTAGACGTATCCTCTTTGGAAGACTATATCCTTTCCAAGAAGGGAAAATGGACTTGCTGATCTAATAGATTTTCTCCATCTCAAAATATTATGATTCTGTAATAATACAGGCAGTATCTACTGTCCACAAAAATAATTCGTCTCAGAAGAGAATTTATGGCTCAGCACAGTGCAAAAGATAGGAAAAAAGAGCAGCAATATTTGGGTTGATATGCTTGTTAAAACTCAGGGGTCATAAACTATGATGGATGCAAATTAGGTACCTTAATATTTATTTATTTATTTATTTATTTATTTATTTATTTATTTATTTATTTGTTTATTTAATTAATTAATTTGTGCTTGGAAGAAGTGAGCAGTTGAATAGATTTCTTTTTTTCTTCTGAAAGGTTGCCCAGTTGTTCTGTGGCTTCCTTTAAGTAGTGCTTTATTCTTTGTAAAATCCTGTTTCAGGTAATTTCCTCTCAGCAACAGCACAGCAGTGAATCATAAAAGAACGAAGCAGTGACAGCTGTTGCAATGTTAAGGATGAAGCTTACTTTCCAGCTTAATCTTTGTTTTAGATATGTCTCTCCTTCAAGAGTCTCTGTAGTTTACTTTTTAGGCAATTCATTTCATGTCTCTATGTCTCCTTTTCCTCTCCATCAGCTGAGTCTCACTCTTCAGAAGTGAATYGACTGCTCTAAATGGACTGTAGTCAGTAATGCTCTGCTGTACTGCGAGAGCATTATCAAATAGGTTTGTGCTAGTGACGCTTTTCAAAGATGATTTGGATGATAGAATTGTAAATTCTGTTATAACTGTTGGGAAGGAGAAAAACAGAGGTTTTTGAGCCCTGCAGAGAACAGGATTAGAACAATTTGCACAAAAAGAATTTGGAGAAATATTCTGAATGGTCTGCAGAATATTTTAGCATTAATAAAAACAGGTATAGCCTGATACATTTCTAAAGGAGAAATCAAAGGATGCAAGTGAAAGTGAGGATAAAAGGAAAATAACTTACTAAACAGCAGTGTGGAAAGAAAAGATTGGAGGAAGTTGAAATCTTACTAAGATGAAGATAAATGGTGTAATCCTGAAGCAAAAAACTATATTTCCTTCTGAGAAGTAGTGGCGGTATTTCTGTATTTAAGCACTGGTTGACAATTATGCTGATATGCTCAGTGAGGTCAAAGCATCAGCTGCAATTCTTGGGCATTGCAAATAAAAGAAAATGAAAACCATCAAGATTTAGGCTTCTGTCACAGCAGTCTGCATACCTAAGAAGGCTGGCTCTCAGCTTTTCAGGGTTTTGCAAGAGGCACACACCAGGTTCAGACAGAATATGAGCAATAAGACCAATGTTGCTAAGAGCAACAAGTGATCTTCTACATTACATTGCTTTTTCAGRAATGTGATTGGAAGTTCATGTGGATCTTCATCAGAAAAAAAAGTTGGAAAATGGGGATCTAAATTCCATTAGATTAAGGCCTTTGCTCTGTCCTGCTTTTACAGATTTACAGGATTGAATTTGTTGTTCTGTGCTGCTTTTGGAAAAAATAAGTAATTTTTTAGGAACTTTATCTGAAAGTACAGTCCTCTTTCTTCACGTTCCCTCCTTTTCCTTTTAAATAGTGGATTGAATCTTAAATTGTGGCTATAGATAGATTACTGCATCCATCTTGCCTCAGCTACACATTGCTAACTCTCTGACACAATTTATTGTTCCATCCCTTCAGAAAAGCCATCTGAACTAGTCTTGCTGCTGCTTTCTAACCCGTTTAGCCAAAATGACCTAGATTTAGAAAGTGATGTAAACTACCACATCTGCAGTGATATCAGGAGCAAAAAAAGGAGGTGCCTGAGCTGGGCAGTGTTAACAACAGCATCAGTTCAAGGTGAGAAAGGAGAAACTATGACTTGCTATAAAAATGAAAAATAGCTTATGGATCCGTGGGGCAGGTCCTACCACTGTTTTCTGAAGTCCTTTTTTTCACAACTTATAAATATCTAATAACAATAAATAAAAGAGAGAGCATCAAACAGCAAGAATACCAAAAATCCCCCACAAAGATGTACCTGTTCAATAGGTGAGGAGCACTAAGATGTTCTTGGGGAAGAAGCTATACTTTTGCCATATACCTCCCAGAAATGTTTTTTGACAGCTGTGTAGGATGTGACTATATCAGTATTAATTAGTCTTGTGTTTTTATTATTGAAGGTACTTTTTGGGTTAATTTTTCTTTCTAAGAAAAAGTTTTCTTTTCTTCTGCAGTGAGAGGATTTGGGAAAATGSAAAAATAACTGTGAATCCCCTGCCTTCTTACAAACTGTTAAAATCTATCAGCAAAGCAGAAGAAGAAGACAGGAGAAAAGAGTGGAAGTTTCTGAGTTGTCATTCCTGTGTCTAAAGATGCAGAGAGAATTCAACACTTGGCCAATTCTTTCTCATGGGTTCAAGGCTAAGGTTATTACCCTGAAACTGCAGTTATTATGGAGGACTAGAAAGGGCTTGAGGACACAATATGTGGGATGAGTTTCTTGTGACTACAGAAAGCAGATATTTGTGGACCTCATTTTTTATATTTTCAAACTAGAGAACTTAGAAATGCTGAGCTTTAGCCACTGGATGAAAGATTCAAAAAGGAGGCAAAAGATCAAGAGCCCCCCCAGATTCCTCTGGAACTACCTAAAGTCATTTTTTTTTTCTGAAAATATAGACTGTTGCCATGATTTTTTTTCCACCTTGTGTGACTCATTAAAAAAAAGAGAATGATCACGAAACAGGAAATGTTCAGAGGAAGTCCAGCATTCCCTGAGGGGCAGATCTCCAAGAAAAGCTTGGCATCATTGTGATCTTGAGATTGTGGATGTGATGTTTGGTTTATGGCTGCCCAGAGGACAAGTATAGGTGTTGATGGAGGTTGCTAGATGACATTATGAATAAAGACACCGATTACATCAGTTTTGCAAAGCTGAGAGTCAAGTTTGGGAGAGGAGTAATGAGGAGAAAGTGAGAGCATGGACTTGAAATTGTGTACTGAAGAAAGAAAGAAGGAGGATCAGCTCATGGAGGTGTGAATGGAGATGGGGAACAGTGGGGAAGTTTTGATTTGAGAAGGTGTAAAAGTACTGTGAGTAGACAGGAAGGATTTTGAAAGATGGCTTGTGGAATCAAACAAAATTTGTGAAGAATAGGAACAAAAATGAGTGAAATTATATGACAACCCTGAATTTTTCTTTTGCAGTGAAGGACAGCCAGTAAGCATGCTTATAAGCAAAATGAGTAATTATTTCACTATGCACAAGTTTTTCTTGATTGACTGATGTTCACTTTCCTTTTGAAATGCTTACAGTTTTGTAAACTACTCCACAAAGAAAATGAAGACTTGTATCCTCAGCTCAGAATACAAACTGCAATCAGTGTGACACAACATGAATGAGAATCTGTCCAAAACATTTATATTCAGCTGTCCAGCTGCAGGTACGTACAGAGACCTATGCAAGTTCTGATAGTTTTTTAAGCAACTTGGAGACAAGCTTAGTCACATTTGAGATGCCCTGCATTACCTTCCTCCTCTATTTCCAACTGCTGCTTCAGAAAGAGATGATGTACCATAGGGCCCATGTCATCCCTGTGATGCAATGTTGTTTTGGATGTTTTGTGATGGCTCAAGTGGTACTAGAAGTCGTTTGAATCTAACCTTAGCTGTCCATCTTAAAATGAGGAGAATTATTCTCTAAACTTTGTCTACTGCCTTGATCAGATCTCTATTGATTACAAAGAAAAAGCCTCTAGATGCCTACACTGGACACCAAAATATGTCTTTATCTCCAGCTGGTGGGTCATGGGGCTCCCARAGCTCCTGTGCTATTTCTGCCAGCCTTGTAAAGACTTCTTGGCTGCCTTACAGCATTTCAAATGATACTGAATGCAGCTAAATTGAACTATAAGTGTCTAAACAGTGGAGTGATTATTTATTTATTTTTAATTAGAAGGATTATTATTATTTTCAGCTGATGTATATGACATTTACACAGTGAAAGAAATGACTGGAAATGGGTGCTGAGTATTTTGTATATTGGAAAGGGAGTGACACTTCCAGAAACACAGAAACCCTAACAACTTCCTGGAATAGTACTTCAGGTAAGCACTTCTCCAGCAGATGCAGGCTCTATATCCATAGGATATGTCTGTTTGTTGTTTTAATGTAAAGACTCACTACTGTGTAGGGTAGTTCCTTACAACGATAGGAGAAGATGGATAGGTAGCTATGGCTTGTGATGGAGTGCTTTGAAAAGTGGAAGAGCATGTCTTTGAAGGACACTTTTCCCAAGAAATCTGCCTATGCCAGAGTCACGATGAAGCATGAGAATGATTTCTCTACCCAAAGCGATAAAGGGAGCCAATCTGTCACATCATGCATTCACCTGTCTTCAGAGTAGGTGCTTTCTGAATGACTAATAATGAATCAAATCCACCTTATAATTTACTCATTTACTCTTCAGCAAGCCTGTTTCTCCACCCTGATACCACTGAATAGACTTTCACAGTAACAACTAACACAGAGAATGGCTTTCAATCAAAGCTGGAGACTAGTGCAGATTTTTATTGATCCAGGAGCTGCATGTGAGGCTGTATGTCATGTACGAGTTTTGATGAAAATATCAGAACTGCTGTCACTCTGACTAACATCAAAGACGGGTCTGCTGATCTCTAATCAAAGTTTTTAGGCATGCTTCAATGACAAGGCCAGTAATTCAGAGGGAAAGTTCTCCACTGGAGCCAATGTCATATCAATCTTATTTAACATCTACTTAAATGCTATTCCTGCTATATACAGTCAGTACACAAGTTCAGCTATGCAGACAGACTACATCCTTCACCTTTTAACTACTAGATCGTGACTGTGAATTCTTATTGTCATTTTTCCTTTGCCCTTACTCTTGTCTGCCTTTAGACATTTACTGTGCCAAGCTGAGTTTAGTCTGAATACCAAGTCTGAAAGACAAAAACATGATCTTGCTTTATGAAATACCTTATGCAGTTTCGGTAGGTAGAACCAGAAGACCAGCATTTGCTTTCTGAGGATGTCTGGTCTATATGACAACAATACAGTATTTTGCATTCACTTCTTATCCTTCCTCTTATGCTTCACATGAAAAGTGAGACCATGATACATTTTGTCAGCAGGGAGTTGATTTGATAAATACATTTTTGGAAAATGTTTGAAGTATGAAGATTACCATGGAAAGGAGCATAGAGTTGTTTGCTGGTGGAGAGAACTCTGCTTGTTGACAGTACTATCCAGAATGGGAAAAAAAGGATGGGAACTTACTGKTTTTTTTTGCACAAGCAAAGGCAAGAAATTTATGTTAGTTGTGTGGCACTAAAATGAACCTTCAAAATATCTCAAATTAAGTGATTTTAAAATTGACTTGATTATTTGCACTTACTGTACTCTGGTGGAAGGGAAAAATTATTCTTCCTTCTTTTCTAGAGAAGAAGAAGAAAATGTATTTCTGTTAAAGAAACACATTTTACAAATATTTTAAGTTCCATGTTTTCAGTGCTTGTAAAAGAGTGATATAGCCTACCATATTTTTTAAAAAAAGTCAAAATCAACAAAATCATAACTTTTATTTTACTATTTACTGTAACCCTAAAAAATTAGAGTTATTGACAGGTTTTGCATAGGATATATTGATCCTCATTAAAAATATGAATTCAGGTAAATGGCTTTGTTATTACTGCAAGTGTTGTATTTATCCTGATTTTGCAGTTACAGGTTTGCTGAACAATATGTTAAAGTTACATTTATGTTCAAAAAATGTTTAGAATTCTTCCAATTCAGAGAGTACTCTTCCACATTAGTCACTTCATGTCCAATTCATCTTGTGTAATTTTAGAAATCTAAAAGTTAAGTAGCTAAATTGGATCCGGTCACTCTTAGATCTCTCGGTATTCAGTAGTGTAAAATAGACATCTTCTTTAGAGAGTGATTCACAAAATATGTCTCATCGCCAATTTTGGAATGTAAAAACAAGCTTCAATATTTCATCTTTTTCTTTTCTTTCCTCCTTTTGTTTCCTTATAGGGAGAAGATCAGGTATAAAACAGCCTTTTAAGAAGTCTCCATTACGGTAAATGTATCCCAACTCTCAATGATTTGTAAAAGTTATTGTGAAGTGTGCATATGCATGACCTAAATTTTAGCAATAAAATCTTAAACAGTGTCTCCAAAATCTATGTTCAAACAATAAAATAAAATAATAATAATAATAATACTTCTTAAAGGAATAATATTGCCTGAATAATCCTAAACCTGGATTTCTGAGGGAAAAATAAAGGCTAGCAGAAGAATTTTGGTTTTCTTTGTTGTGGAAGTACTTCAGTAGAGAAAATAACAATTATCTCATATAAAGAATATTTGATTTATGTATCTTTTTTGTGTTTTAATCATTGTTGTTTATACAGTGATAATTCGAACAAGGCCTAGAATTTACCTCTTATTAGCACTTAATAAAGGAATGAACAATTCAGAGCCATAAACACATAAATAAATAGTCTCTGAATTTAAAAAATCCATGAAAATTAGCAAACCAGTTTAAGAACCAGGCTGTAATCATCTACTTGAGCAGTTTAAAACTAACAATGAGATGAAAACCAAGTTGTTATCTAATTTATTTTAGGCCAATAAAAGGAATGATTTATTTTTAATGCTGTTGTTTTCATTAAAAACTGTTAAATTCAAGTGCCCAATTAATTCCAAAGAGAACTTTGGGCAGAGACTATAAAATGTATTAGTCTTTCCTACAAGTATCAGGAGTAGCAGCAGAGTTCTCTTTGGCTGAGAAAATGGTACTTATCACAGTTTTAAAAAAGATAATCCTGCCTCAAAGAGCTAAAAATCTCAGTGTAAAAGGTGAGGCAGAGGTAGAATAGATAGGTAGAAAATAAGCCAGCAATAACTGGAATGGTATTAGCATCCCCAAGGCAGCACAACTGTTGTTAAGCATTTTTAGGCACTGGAGAAAGCAAACTTCTATTTTAGAAATACTCTCACCTTCCGTAAAATCTTGTATCAATTTTTATCGTACTAATTTGTAGATACAGAGGTTGCAAAAGACCTTGAATAGAATATGCAGTCAGCAAGGACTCAAGTCAGTGAAGTCAACAAGGAGCTGTGAGCTCAAGTCAGTGAAGCTGTGTACCAAAATTTCCAGACTGAAGAATCACATCCGC
Source organism: Nothoprocta perdicaria (assembly GCF_003342845.1). Taxonomy (NCBI): domain Eukaryota; kingdom Metazoa; phylum Chordata; class Aves; order Tinamiformes; family Tinamidae; genus Nothoprocta; species Nothoprocta perdicaria. Next base: position 162,845 of record NW_020456187.1, read on the forward strand.
ATTAGCTTCATCCAATATTTAACTCAGCTCTCAGGGGTAAATATCTGCATATAGATATTTATTCTTCTACAAATGGATATATAAAAAAATGTTACACATACTGGGAGGGCTGTGATACACCTTGTCTTTTTGGCAAATAGTCCTATTAAGTTTGAATTTATTGTACCATATGCATTGGCCTTCTATACCGTCTATTTACTCACATTCACAAAATTGCTATTTTGCCAGCAAGAAAGTTTGAAAAAATGACACCTGAATATTCTTTGAAAAACAAAATTCTCACTCATACCAAAATAGCATCACTGAGTTCATCGTGTTTTTTAATATCCAGCGGAGTCATGCCTAGAGCTTCACTGATTTTGGAAGAACAATTAAGCAATGATTGGAGACTGGAAAAGATGTTTTTTTAAATGTAAGTATGACATTCACATTTTATGTGTTCTGGAGTTTTCCTTTAGAGTAGCTGAAGCCTAGGCCAATGGACTGAACATGTTTTATCAGCTGGTGTGCATGATCTGGCTTAAATTCATCGAAAAAGAATTTGGTTTGTGTACTCTGAAACCAATCTATGCTGCAAATCAAAGTGTGGTAAGATGTCTGTTCCTTATTAGAGATCCACTTTAAAAATATACTCATCTGAAATGAAATGCTAATGTGGATGGATGTGCAATGTCTCTGTACTACACATAAGGCCATCTACTTTCATCTAGCTTTTTCTGTGATTCAGTTTACACACAGAAATCTGTTTTAATTCCTCTCTACTTTTTTTTTTTTCCACTGTGCATTTTGTCTTTAAACTTTAATTTAATCCAATTTGATGACAATGTGGAGAAAGCATCTGGAGAAAGAGACACCTAAAAAGTCTATCTCCTTGCTATACAAGGAAATGAAAACTAAATAACAAGGCTATTTCTGAAAACCTCCTTTTAATTACCCTGGTTTTCCATTTGTAACCTAATTAGAGAAATACAAAACATAATCACACACTTTTTTTTTCCCTAAATTGTTCTAATTATATTAAAATGTTTTGGATGCTTTTACATAAGAGTCTTCAGTGATCTGCAGCAGCTCCAATTTAGCAACTGGCACTCTAAATATATTGAGCAGTTAACCCAGGCAATTCCAGCATTTTAAATAAAAAATAGCCATATAATACTTTAAAAGTGTTTTCTTCTTAAGAAGTTTCTATGGAGAAAGGAGCCTTTACTTCACAAAATATGTGATATGTATGGCGTGTTGGATTAAGAGAGTGGAGAAAAGGATGCACATCTCATTTTCTTTCAATTTTTCATGGCTGGGCCACTGTGACTGAAAATGATGATATAAAATCTTTTGATCTTCTGCAAGAGTACCAGAGTACATTAATGGTTTGCAGAGTACTATTGCTTTTAAAAACATGTGTTTTTAAAAACTACTTTAGGAAAAAATTAAAAATGCATATATTTATGTATTTCTCCTTATGTCTACCACTTAACACTTAATTTGATATCTCTTGGGTTTTTGTTGTTGTTGTTTTTCCTCTCATGGAGAGAGCAGAGTATTTCTAAATAATTAAATTCTCTTCTGCCTTACAAAATTCTAGCTTTATGTGGTAGAACATAATCACTAGGAAATGACTATAAAATTCTACTTAAGTTTACATGTTTGGAATATCTTTCCATATCTGATGCTCTCTCACTTTATCTGCACAGGATAGTTTCTTGCATTTTTAAACTGTATAAAGTGTTAGGAATGGCTTTCTCTAGTTTTTGAACAGCTTAGTTATACTGACAGTTATTTCAGTGAAATACATTCTTCAATTAGGTGGGTTCTACTGCGAGATAGTCATTTGAGTGTCATTGCTGACCTGTATAAAAGCAAGCAGAAAGTGTCTTTCTGGAAGCCTCATGCAGAATATGCAAGGTCTAATTAAGGCAAATATACCGAATTGCTTGCTGAAGTTAATGGAAAGGCGAGTTACAGGGTCAAAACAACACTTCAAAGTCTGAAGTGAAAGTTAGACAGGATTCCATTATTGAAATTCAAAAGAACAAACAGCATAAAGCTCTATTCAACTTGTTAAGAAAACATAATTAGATGTCTCTAACTTCTTTCTCTGTGTACATYCAGTGGAACAACTCTCACGTGGTGGTATTTTAGGTATTTCTGTTTGTCACTTAGAATCATTTGGGATTCATTTGCCCAATCTTACTCAGCTGGTCACAGCCGAAATGACATAAAGTCTCTGAAACCTCTGTATGATTCTGAGCATAAGACACACAAGCTGGAGAGAAAACCACACACTTCTAGAGCTGCCTCTGGAGATCAGACTAAAGGTAATAGAGACATCTGTGCAGAAGCAACTGAATCCTACTCTTCATGTTCAGCCTGGAGAAGAGGAGGCTGAGGGGGGACCTGATCAGCATGTATAAATACCTCAAGAGAGGCAGTGAGGAGGAGGGGGGCGTCCTCTTTTCAGTGGTGGACAGTGATAGGACTAGAGGAAATGGCTTCAAACTGAAGCATCGGAAGTTCCACAGGAACTTAAGGAAGCATTTCTTCACTGTGCGGGTGACAAAGCACTGGAACAGGCTGCCCAGAGAGGTTGTGGAGTCTCCTTCTTTGGAGATCTTTAAAACCCGCTTGGATGCAGCCCTGTGCCACGTGCTCTAGGTGACCCTGCGTGAGCAGGGGGGTTGGACTCGATGACCTCTGAGGTCCCTTCCAACCTTCGACATTCTATGATTCTATGATTCTATGATTCTATGTCTTTGGGAAGATTCAATTCAATATATATGTCATCTTGATGAATCTTTATGACTAATCAAGCCTATCTTGCAGCACCAGTGGAGCTATTTCTTGGGCAACAGCACAGTAGGCAAAGTCTAGAAAAAGGGGGACTCTTGAATTTGAGGTCCTCCTCAAGATGATTTGCTCCATCTTAAGAACGACTAGGGAAACTGCTAAACCTTTTCTGCTGAACTGTGCTCCTGTGAAGAAAAAAAGAGACATTAATGGGAACAGAACTCCCCAAGGAAGGGTTGTCAAAATAGCTGTGTGTTTTGGGATTAAGTACAGTACATTCAAGCCCCTACTGTGTAGAGGCTATTGGAATTTTATATTAAAAAAAAAATGGAAAGGAAGAGATAAGAATATGGAGGGAGGAATAATGAAACAGAGGGAAGGGAAGAAGCAAAAAAAAATGTTAAAAAAAGAAGGGAAAAATAAGAATGGATAAAGGAAAAGGAAGGGAGGCAAGAAATCAGGTATGCCTAGACACCAAAATTTATAAAKCATCAGCTATTTGACTGAGACATTTTGATGGAGCATTTCTGCCTGTGCTGAGCAAAATGTACCTCTGCTCTTTTTTACTTTTACCATGATTATTCTTGTTTTGCTAGCAGGTCTTATTGTAAGCTATTTTAATGTTTATTTTATCTAACTTTTTGTATCTGTTCCTGTGTTGTAGCCAGTTTTGGCTTATTTCTTCCCTTTTACTCTCCAGTGCTGGTTTGTATTTGTCTAGTCTGAAAGTCATATTTCTTTCCATCATGTCTCTGAGTCCTTTGGGTCTCTTTCCATAATGCCTCTGTGCTCACAGATGCTGGCGGCACCTCCCAGTTCCACACAGGTGGTGAATATCCTCAATATATTCTTTATCTCTCTGCCTCATCATTACTGAAGAAGTAAGGCCAAGTCTTGTGTATATCCCAGTTAAAATCCTTCCTGATGCTGCTATTTATCATTAATACCTTTGTCACTTTTCTTAGGAAAATCCATATTGAAATAATATATCTCTCTGTCTGTAATTTGTATAACTGGTGATTCACTTGCAGTRTTTACCTAATGTGGCTGTATAGATGGAAGTGGTCATAATCATTTGGATAGTTTCCACTGAGACCTTCCAATAGCTGCCACAATAAATTGTGACGATAGAGTGAGTCTTAGGTCTACCAGGGTTTGATCCAACACACTGGAGCTTTTGGGACCATTTCTATTATGCTAGAAACAAACTCTGAAATGACATCCGAGGCCAGATTAGTTTAATTTAAATGAGAAATCAGAAGCTTCTGGGAACAGGACTATATTCTCTTTACAATTGTAGAGCACGCTTCCATTTTTCTTCAATCTATTTACATTAAAGCTGAAATAGCTAAAATTTGCAAGGCTTTTATTATTCCTGTTTAATCACTCTTGACAATAGGAACTGTCAAAGGTYTCATCTGAATTTCAGTTGATACTTATTTTATTTTCTATCTGCCGCGGTTGGTGTTTCCAAAAGTGGGTATAATCTTTTGTAGGACTTCTGGTAATATCTTGACCTATAAGAAAATAYTTGATAGTACCTTTTATTTATATGTGAACACATTGGTTATCACATCAATCCCTCTGAAAGAATAAGAATTTTAATGCTCATTCCTCACTCACTTTGCACAATTATGGGTTTATGCAAGAATTTGTTATGGTTTGAAGGGGGTCCTAAGGAACTTGATCCTGGAAATGCTATTTGAGGACCTGACCCTACAGTACTCAACCCAAGGGAAGCTTTAGTTTTTACTTCCAAACCTTTCTGCATAACTTCAGTCTGYCTCAGCAAGCAAGAGCTTTGGACTGCTTCCTAATCCCCATCTGGAATCTGATTCAAAGACCAATGAATTCATCATTTCCCTCCAGGAGCTATCAGTCCAAAGTTAGGTATAATTAAATGCCTTTAATCAGATTCATTTTAAAACCATTGCTACAGTTTTCATCGAGGATAATAACTAAAACGAAACAAGAAGTGTTTAAAACAACCCCAGAAACAATTTTTACTTAATTCCTGACATCTGGATAGATTTTTTTTTTAGATTGTTAGAGTAGTCATTTCCCATCTACTATAATATTTTCTATAACTTTCTGCACCGTCCTTCACTATGTTGCTTCCATGTCATATTAAACAGTTTGATTTACTGGCTCGTTATGTTAAACATTTTAAGAAAACTAGGTTGCTTTGACATCAGGGATCCAGCCAGACATAATGGATTTCTGTAAACAAGCCACATCTCAAAAGAAAATACAGAAATTTGAAACTTGCCTTAATTATATACATATATATGTATATACACACATATACATGTATATGTATACATGTATATGTATATGTACGTCTTTTAAGTAAAGCAAACAAAGATGTGAGCAGAAATGAAAGCAGATTCTCAGTTAAGGCTGAAATCCTATCCCCAGCATTCAGGAGCTGGAAAGCATGTCCTAGAAGTGGATTATGATGCCCTGAAGGTAACTCTGCATACAGGATGTCTCACAGGGAATTATGGCTCCAAATTTTGGCCTCAGAAGTGACACTGGATAGCTTTGGCTTGGACAGCCTGACCTTTCCATTACTGGTTCAGTTACATGTGTTATTAGTTTGGCTTGTAAAAATAATCTTGACTCATCAATGCATGTAGGAACTCAAAACTTTGTTGAGACTAGAGGAGTCCCATGGGCCCAGCAGCTGGGAGGTGAAGAGGACACAGGGAGTGTCTCGTCCTCTTCCAAGCAATGCACTTATTTTTTTTTTTTCTTTTTGGAAAATAATAGGAGTAGACAACGAAATGACTTTGTGTTTTGCATAGTGAAGTCTGGACTCCAGATCTGCTGAGCTCATCGCCTTGGTGTTGAAAGCTCATGTTGATTTAAAAGAAGACAGTTCATTTGAACCAGAAAAATAAAAGAAAGCAAAATAAAAATAAAACAACAACAAAAAATACGCAGTATGTGCTAATGGGAGACACTTTGATCTGCTGGTGAAAAAGGTTTATGTATATTTTTACTATTTTTTCTTGTTGCTGCTATGGTTGTGACCAGGCTTTCATGTTTAAGAGGAAGAAAGATCTTTAAAAGAGAAGATTTATTTAGGATCAAAGCTATCAGTGTTACACTATGGTGCTATAAGGACAGAAGAAAAGTGCCTATCTTCCAAATACTACTGGTATAAAATGACTGTTTACCAACTCCATATCACAAGCAACAAATCAAATAAATAGGACAAAAAAATGGAGCAGTTCAGCATTTCAGAGAGTGAGGGCGTAAGGGACCCACCGTGATCACAGAGTTCACCCCTGCTAATTCTTAAAGGGCATTACATCCTCCAAATCCATTTAGCCATGATATTTCTTTGAATTCTGCAAGAATCCACTGACTCAAACCATATAAACTCTGAGTGAGAGACTGATACAACATCTATACTCTGATGGAAAAGGAGAGAGGGAAAGGCTTGTTTAGTATTCTAAAGAGGGGTATGCAGCACAGCTAATACGGAAAGCAGAAGATGTCAAAGACCCTGTCCATCCCACCATGGCAGGCTCATGCTTCCACTTCTGCCTCCTTCCTGCAACTCTGAACAAGTGACCTTGTTTCTCCCTCCTGCATTAAACCGGCCTGGTGCTGATCCTCCACTTTATTTTCCTGCAGCGCAGCACCAGCTTAGTGTTTAATTTGGCTTCATTAGAAGGAAATTATTTTTTAATTATATTTCATTATTTCTCTTAATATTTCAAAGGCTGGGGTTGGCAGAGGCTTAGCAGAACCCAATCCCTTTTTCATTAGAGAGCATCTCTCTGCATTCTCCTCACATCTACATTGCAGCCTGGCACGTGTCTTCTGCACAGCAGTAATGGCCTGAGTAGGCACTCATCTCCACAACAGCGTTGTAGTAGAGGATAAACACAAATCGGTTGTGTTTGTCCATTTCCAATGTGGGCACTGTATGTCTTTCCCAATTCTGGTGGTAAGTGCTGGGTGACTTTTCCTTGCTTACTGCCAAACTGCTGCTCTTAGGAGAGGATAAAGCTTGCTGAAATAGTGTCTCCCCTACAGCAGTTCCTCTGCCCTCTGTCCAAATCCAGCTCTCCTAGAAAGTATGGAGGATTTGTTATCTGAACCAATAAGTGTCTCATACTTTCAAAACATTTGGAATCTGCCTGAGATTTGACATTTGGGTTCTTTTGAGGCTTTTATGTTAGTAGAATGAGATTTGCTGTGATATTGTGTTTTCTAAGGTTTCTGAAGAATTCTAGTCTCACTCAATTTCATGCAGGTCACAAGGAAGACCATGTCCTTATCTTCTTTTGACTCTATCCTGATCATCTGTGGATTTCAACCTTTCTGATATGTTGTATATGACAAAAATTTTTGCTCTGCACACTCTCAGCACTTCTACCTTCACACATTCTTTTTTTGCCACATAACTTTGAATGATGAATGCTGTCATGATGGCAGTGTCTGGCTCCCACAATTTTTTTTTTCCAGCATAATATAAAGCAGAGCAGTTATCTAAATTTAAATGTTGAAATGAGAATTTCTTTGCCAAGTGAAATGGCTCCAGTATCTGTAAAAGATGCCAAATCACTAACTCATAACTCACTGTACAATGTGATGTGATGGTAGCTGGCTGCCACATTGCCGCCTTACTCAGAGGAGCAGTAAGCGTGCTATTACTATCGAAGGAATAGCGTGAATATGATAAGCAAAGTACTAGGACAACGTAGCATATTGTCAAGCATTCTTCAGTCCAACATATAGCAAATATTAAGCTTGCTCCTAAAATCATTGCTTAACAGAAGAGCTGTGCTGGAATGGAAGGAATAAAATCCCCACCAGATTTGTCCCCATTTTGAATCTYGTTTATCCATGACTTATCTCGTTTTAGGATTGAAGGGATCTCCATGTGTGAAATAATTCATGGCCCAATTATTTGAATAAATTCATTTTTTTCAATATTTGATGATAAAAGCCTAGTGGGTTTTTGAAACTAGGGAAGAGAGAACAATGATCTTAACTACAAGGCATAGTCAAGACTGTGTTCAGTTTGCTAAAAACATTATAAAGGACTTTTTTCCATCAGAGTTGTTGTAATGGCTTTGCAAAGCTTCTCTCCRCTTGCAGAAGTATAAGAGCAAATGATACCTTTACTATGAAATAAATTTCAATTTAGATATCTAATTTAGTTGTTAATTTAGATGTTAATTTCTATATTGAGAACTGGACTGTGAACTTCTCTATGCATATTAGTGATGGGAATGTTAAAGCATCAAAGGATTCTTGGAACAAAGGAAAACAAAGAAAAGAAGTTCCATTTTTTTTCTCTTTTTCCCTTTACCTCTTCCTAAGGGCAAGAATCAGTGCCCAAAATGTTATGATGTTCTCAGTATACAGATGCAGCAAGGAGGAATGTTTTTTATTTTGACTGCTTGCTCTTTCACAGCAATGTTCCCTTATTATCTGTGAGGCCAGGAGAAAACCAATATAAATCTGAACAATATTAAATTTGCAGTGTGCCATTTTCTCCCTAGATTTCTATGTAGCTTTGACTAGCTTGACAATAGTTAAACAATAAGTACTGTCAAATTTATTTTAAATAATTATACACCAGAAGAGTTACACAAAGAGGAGAACACCTATAATTTGTGCTGTGCCAGTAGCTTTCAATTAAATCTCGATTTGATCTCTTGGAGCATCCTGGCCTAAATTCATAGCTAATTCTATCCTGAGGTTCMGAATTTAATCAAGCATCTAAGGGTGAAGAAAAGCATTCCTTTGGTGCTGCAATGATCTTATAACCTTTCACAACACTGAAATATAGCAATGAGAGATAGGACACAACAATATATGTGTATGTGTGCGTGCAAGTGTTTGTATGTCTCAGTGTGCATACAGCCAAGCAGGCCAACATTCATTATGGTTGCACTACACATCAGGACCTGTATCTCTAACTGAAAACCTACTGTAAATTCCTAGATCTTATTGGGAAAGAAGGCAAGCTATTTTTCACTTTCACATCTGCCTCATTAAAACATGAGATTTTTACTGCTGGACATCTAAATCATAATGCTGTAGAAAAAGTGCAGAGCTAGAGGGAAAGCATAAGTGTATTTCTACAACCTCCTGGAATACAAAGGTGTATTTCAGTAACCTAGTTAGAGGAGTCCATAAGCTTTGAAATAATCCTTTCCATGTTGTTTTGTTGAAAGTTCTGCTGGGGTCAGTCCAGGTAACCTTATACATCAAGCATAGAGGTAGATCTTCTGTGGTCTTCAGATAGCTATTCGTATTCTTTCAAAATTCATCTTGAACTGGTCTTACAGTGGTTCACTACATGTTTCCTTTCAAGACAACTGACAAAAAATTCTTTCATACTAAGGGACATTTCAGAAATTCATTGATGTTGATGGAGAGCATTTAGTGAAGGTCAAGTTAGACACTGAATGCAACTTCTCTCAGATATGAAGCTCTGTCAGAAAAATGAGTAAAAAGAAATTGTAGAAAGTGTTTCAAAATTGCAACAGATAATTCTGAATTTGTAGTGCCTTGTGGCATCAATATAACTCTTTCATCTAAACTGAGGATCAATAGAAATCTGAGGCACGTGGGATTGTGGAAGAAAATAATAAAAAGTTACAAAACTCTCATGTATTGTCTACTTTCTACTGAATATTGAATCTACTTTCCCTATGCAAAAGGAAACATTATTACTGTATACTTTATATTTGATTCTGACTAGTGAGAGGCAATAAAGTAATTTGAGGTGACCATATGGATTGACAGCATTTTTGTTTGTGTGAGGTATATCTGTACATCCTTACATTATGTGTTTCATGCTGATACACAGAACCACTCAACGTTGTACTGCTGAGAACCTTAATATGTGATGAATGCACAAGTACTTCTGTGATTGTCTGTAAAATATGTTAGAAATATTAAAATAAAATGATATTTAAATATAAAGGGTATTTTAAAGGTTATTTTTGTAATCATCTTTCTGTCAGTTTGGAGGAAGACTGGTGTTAATAGGAGTTTTGTGATTTTATTTTTTCAATGGTTAATGGCTTGTTTCTGTGCCAAATGAAAGTCTTATTGGTTCAGGGTCCTATCATAATTGTTTTAGATTATTTGTGGAGTACAGAGAATTGAATAGGAAGTTTCTACATGCTACTAGATCCTGATTTACCACCCATTTACGTACAGTTCCAAATGTGTGTTTCTTGGCAACATGTGTATGTGTATGCACATAATTTTAAGGCTATATTTTTTCCAACTAATGTGATATTTCTTACAAGGATTATAAAAATGGCCAAGTTTAAATTAAATTAAAATACTGAATACACTTTTTTTTTTTTTTTTTTCACTCTTGGGTGTCATTAAGAGAGATCTGGGAAGGATATATTTYCCACTGGCAGCATAATGTATATTTTTACTCAATTCTTAAGGCATCTAGGTTGTTTATTCAGCAATTATAGTTCTCATCTGTTATGTTTTCTTTTGGCTGCTCTGTCCACCTTATATAATACTCTCTTTGCACACAATTCATTTCAAGAAATAGCATATATTCATCTGTTTCTGATTAAGTCTTCATTCAGTGCCAGCTCTTGCTATGCTGAACTCCAGATATATATGGTTATTGAGTAAATGCATGATGACCTTCAGCTGGTAATAGAAAACCATTGAAGGCTGCAGTATGGACTAGACAGACCACCAAAATGAGTGGGTGATGGAAGTGATTTTCTAGTCAGCTTCAAGATGGCTCGTATGGAAGGAGGTTTAGAGAAAGCCCTGTGCATTCTTTAGTGCCTATGGAATCCTGTATTGATTCCTCTTATCCAACATGTGCCATCCAAGCTGTACATAATCAGCAGACACAGATAATAAAAGGCTCATGTCATTTATAATGTAGCAATCTATAAAAAGACAGCTGAATCAAGCTGCAAGATTGCTTCTTTTTCCTAAGTTAGAGCTGAAGTTAGACCAGGAGAATTCCATTCCTCATATCTCAACCCTGTCCAAGCCAAGAGTCACTCTAAATAATAGCTGTAATAAACAAAACCATTATTGCCACCATTTAATGCAGACAGTTTGGTTTTTATATAGCATCTTTCATCTCTCAAGAAAAGACAATCTTGACCATCTTGAAACAAGCATCTCTTAGATTCATATATCCCATGTGATAGGATTTATTATTTTTATTATTAATATTTGAGCAGTGATATTCCAGTTCAGGCATCCCTCCAGCTGAAGAAACTTATATAAACATATCCTGAAAGCATTAGGTAAAAGAGTGTTCGAAGGAGAGACCTGTTCAGAGTCTCCTATTGACATTGCATCATTTTAATAAAATCTTCATACTCCCTTGGAAAATAGGCTAGAATGCAGATATTTGACTTCTCAGGAGAATGTTTTATCAATCTGATATGAAGAAGTTCTGAGGTCACTCTTCTTCAGTTCTTCCCACTAGTGCTGTTCTACTTTGAATTAAATGAGAAAAGTCTTCTGAGACAACAGAGGAGAATGGCTCCTTATTTGAGTAATCAGGACATGTGTCCTTAAAGTGGGACACCATTTCTTTTTTTTTTTYCCYTTTTTTTTGTTTCTGCGCTAATGAGTATTTAATTCACATATAGTAGGACGCCACCCATGGCTGAAAGCAAAAATGGATAAAATCTTGCTAAGAGTGGGCTAATCACATGAATGTGCACACTCAGTCAAGACAACCAAGCTCAATTTCTTTTACCTACTGAGGGAATCAGATCTCACAGGTTCTATGATCTGGGAGATTGTCCCTGCTAGTGGACTATGGTCAATCTAGACCTCACTTTTCCTTCCTTTTTCAAGTTACTGTTCAGTAAAAGATAATAGCAGAATGCAGCTTTTTCCAGTCCTTTCCCTCTTGTTTAACCTTTCTCAGTTCAGCAGCCACACTGAAATATCAAAAATTTTAACATGACCTAAACATTATGTCTAGACCACCAATATGGCTAAAGAAACACTAGAGAATCAGTTTGGACACACCACTGCCACTAAGGAGATGTATTCCATTTTCCTAAGCTTATGTTAATATTGTAGTGCTGGGTTTTTTTTTTTTTTTTTTTTTTTTTGGTGTTTCTGTGAGAATTTACCTGTAGCAGGTCATGTGCATTAGTGATTTCTTTTATGAGTTGTGAGAATATGCTCCCTAGCAAGAAAGTATAGAAAGGTTAGTATTCTGCATATGCAAAATGTTACCTTTTGACTGCTAAGGAGAGATTTTATTGCTTATCTATATATTATTTACTATTTTTCTCCTTCGTTTTCTTTCTCTTCATTCCTAGCTAAAATGAAAATTATTCAGAAGATAAGAAAAAATGTCAACACTTCAGTGGATTTCTGCAGAACTGTTCATTATTACTTAAAAATACAGCTCTTCAAATACACATTGGACCTACTGAGGATATATGTTAGAAAAAAAGCAAATTTTTAGAAAGAGAAGAAAAGAAAATAATCTTACTGACATTTTCATGAAAATTGCTTGTTCTCTTTATACAAACACAGCAGACTGGTTTCATTACTGAGTGCCAGGGGGTCATAAGACAGCAAAAGATTCYACATGCCACTCAGTCTGTCCCTCAGCATTTCACTAATAGAAACTTGCATTCTATAGGGGGAGGAAAAATATAAGGAAGTACTGTGAGGTTAAATGAATAATGAGCATGCAAAAAAGTTGCAAAGATTCTCTAACATCTTTATTAACTGCATGGACAATGAGATCAGAATATACAGGTCAAGGCTTAGGAAACAAGCAACCCATTGCCATATTTAAAAAAAAAAAATACATTGGAGCGAGATTTGCAAAACCATCACAATTTTTCTGTTTCTACTAGCTAAACACAAACACAATGTTATCTCAACTGTAGGTGGATGATACTGCTAGATAAGAGACCAGTCTGGCTTTATAGCCTCCAGTTTGAGGTTTCAGAGACCAGTCTGATAACGGTACCATTAAGCATCCTTTCTGGGAAGATTATAATTACAAGAGAATGATGGATTTGTCTTAATGACCGTTGGAGGCAATCTTAAATAATTCAAGTCAAAAAAAAAAAAAAAAAAAAAAAAAAAAAAAAAAAAAAAAAAAAAAAAAAAAAAAAAAAAAAAAGGAAAGAGAGAGTAGAAAATAAAACCAAACCAAACTCTCCTGGTTTTCTTTATCTCTTTCCCTTATTCTGTTGCTTTGGTTTTATTCCTATTTCTGCCCTTAACCTGCTATGTGACTTTGATCAACTTTCCCAGTCTCTGAAATTATGTTTAAGATCCATTTAATGTTCCTTATGATTTTCTACAGAGACTTTTGACATCTACATGTGAAAAAGTGTTTCATAAAGCGTCACCTGTTATTTGTTACTTTTCCTCCTTACATCTAACAACTGCCTTTGACACTATGTGACTTGTAATGGACTCAAAAGATTTGTAAACAATTTTCTGAGTCATTATATTCATTAAGTGTACTCTGTCAAGGACCCATATGTAGCAGGAGGGTTTTTTTTTTTTTTTTTTTTTGATGACATAAATATACATCTGACTCAAACACAGCTTGACTGTGTATCCAGCAACTTCTCCTGTGCTCAGAACCCAAGAAATGCAGGTGTCTGCAATAAGTCAGCTCTTATACAACTTGTTCCTTCCTTGAAAAGACTAGTAAAATTCTCTGTTGTTTCYGAGAGAACCTCAACACTGTTTCCAAAACCTGCCATTGCTCGGCTCYCCAGAAATGGTATTACTCCACTGAGGTGCTATTTGTGGGCACTACTCCACCATTTCTCTTAATACTTCCAGTACTCCAAGTTTCAGAAGAGTAAATATTTGGAGGTGAGCCAAATTATGTTCAAGGTACATGACAGAATTTCATTTCCAGACAGGATAGGTTTGAACCAAAACACGTTTAAYGAATAATTTATTTGCCAAAAAAGGGCATTCTGAGTCAGCATGGTTTGCTTCCGTATTTGAAYAGACCTCGGCAAAGAATTTCAATCAAAAAAAGATGGTATATAATTTTAAAAAATAGATTAAGACTCTCCCCAAAATGAAGACAAATGTGTCATGTTGAATTAGATGTTTTATTTAGTAGAAATAATTATTTGTTCACATTGTTCACCCTGGGATTTCTATGACAGAGCCATGCTCTTTAGTGGAACCCTGATTTCAATAAGGCAAGACATTGRACCATTTTACCAATGTAATCACAGAATCACAGAATATTTAAGGTTGGAAGGGACCTCTACAGATCATCWAGTCCAACCTTCCTGTTCAAGCAGGCACACCTAGAGCACATGGCACAGGGCGGCATCCAGGTGGGTTAGAAGACCTCCAGAGAAGGAGACTCCACAACCTCCCTGGGCAGCCTGTGCCACTGCTCTGTCACCCTAACAGTAAAGAAGKTGCTCCTCACCTGGAGACGGAACTTCCTGTGYTCCAGCTTGTGGCCATTACCCCTCGTCCTATCGCTGGCCACCAGTGAAAACAGYTTGTCCCCTTCCTCCCTGCATTCTCCCTTCCTGAACTTATACATATTAATCATTCCCCTCTGAGCCGTCTCTTCTCCATAGAAAACAGGCCCAGCTCACTCAGCCTCTCTTCATACGAGAGATGTTCCATTCCCTTAATCATCATGGCTGCTCTTCTCTGGACCCTCTCAAGAAGCTCCACGTCCCTCTTATACTGGAGAGCCCAGAACTACACACAGTACTCCAGGTGTGGCCTCACCAGAGCTGAGTAGAGGGGCAGAATCACCTCCCTTGATCTGCTGGCAACGCTCCTCCTGATGCAGGCCAGGATCCCATTGGCCTTCTTGGCCACAAGGGCACACTGCTCACTCATGGTTAACTTAGTGTCAACCAGGACTCCCAGRTCCCTCTCCGTGGAGGTGCTTTCCAGCAGGTCGACCCCTAATCGGTACTGATGCCTGGGGTTATTCCTCCCCAGGTGCAGGATCCTGCACTTGTCCTTGTTGAACCTCATGAGGTTCCTCTCTGCCCAACTCACCAGCCTGTCCAGGTCCCTCTGGATGGCAGCACAGCCCTCCGGAGTGTCGGCCACTCCACCCAGCTTGGTATTGTCCACAAACTTGCTCAGGGTGCCCTCTGTGCCCTTGTCCAGGTCATTGATGAACAAGTTGAACAACACTGGGCCCAGTACTGACCCCTGGGGGACACCACTGGCCACAGGCCTCCAACTGGACTCGGCCCCATTTATCACCACCCYCTGAGCTCTGCCATCCAGCCAGCCCTCGATCCACCACACCGTGCACTCATCTAGTCCACTCTCCTGAAGCTTCCGTATGAGGATATTATGGGAGACAGTGTCAAAAGCCTTGCTGAAGTCAAGGTAGACAACATCCATGGCTCTCCCCTCGTCCAGCCAGCCTGTCATCCCATCATAGAAGGCTATGAGKTTCGTCAGACATGACTTCCCCTTGGTGAATCCATGCTGACTGCTCCTCARCASCTTCTTCTCCTCCATATGCCTGGASATTCTCTCTAGGATGAACCGCTCCATCACCTTTCCAGGGACAGAGGTGAGGCTGACCGGCCTGTAATTGCTCAGCTCCTCCCTTTTGCCCCTTTTGAAGACTGGAGTGACGTTGGCTCTCTTCCAGTCCTCGGGCACCTCTCCTGCTCTCCAGGACCTCTCAAAGATGATGGAGAGAGGCTGAGCAATAACCTCGGTCAATTCCCTCAGCACTCTTGGGTGCATCCCATCTGGGCCCAAAGATTTTTGAGTGGCCAGTAATCTTAAGAAACAGAAAACACTGAAAATAAATATATATGAAATAGGGTGAGCTACCACAGGAGTGCTTTAAATAATAATGAATTAGTAGTAAATAGGTTCTGTTTCATATACAACATGTTCCTTGAGCTTGATATGGAAATCAAAATTCTCCTGATTCTAAAACAGGTTCACCTGAGTCCTCTCCTGTGACAGGTGATGAATAGATCAGAATCTGTCAACTCATCTGAGTAAATAGCYTCATTAGCAACAATTTCCATTTACAAAGCAAAGGCTTTAGTAAATGCACATGAAATGGCAGCAGTTACTCAGAAGTTCTTGTTATTGCTTCTCCTTTACCTCTGAGGTAACCCTTCAAATTTTGAGATAAATTCAGGATTTACTCACAGGTGGAGATACTTGAATGTTTCCTGTCTCCCCTGTGAGATGTTGGTGGGGATGCCTTCTCACAAGTCAGCAGGAGCTGTGGTTGTTCAACCTCTCTSAATGTTCCAGAGTTTCTAATTATGTGACTTATGAAGTTCAGTATATGACGTGATGCATTTACAATACTGAGCCTTTCAAAGTCAAGGAGAGCATTTCCTCTACCAACATTTGCATCAGGCTTCTAAAGCATAAATTAAGTGCTGACTTTCAAAAGTGGTCATAATATATTTAAGCACCTGGTCCAAATCTGCCAGGGAACAAGTTTAAAAATCTGGCCTTGGGCCTAAATGAAGCTAGAAAATATGTTCATAATTTACCAAAGCTGTTATACACACAAGTCTTCATTTTTCCTCTTAAAAATCTTTATTAATGGAATTTGAAGCTACAGCTTGTTGACTACTTCCCTTAAATACGTTGCTATTGTTTTATACATGAACTTCCCTTTTCTAGTATCAGCAGCATGGACTACTTTGAAATACCACTGGCTGTTTTGGCTGTTCCACAAGATTATATCAAGTAGAACAGGCAGAAAGTAGTTGGGTGGGCAAACATAATGGCTAGCAGACAGATGAGTAATCAAAACAAGAGCTTGTGTGTTATGTTAGCCTAATATCACTACTTTGTCTTTCTATTCTATCGGCATTTAGAGTGAGAAAGGAAATTCTAAGCAGTACTAAACTATTCACAATCACAACATAGTTCATGAATACAAAGTGTTTCTGCCAACAAAGCAAAGATTGGAGTTTATACAATGCAAATGAAGAATTGTTACAAAATTCTATTGTTCATGAATCTGAATAGCTTTAGCATATCTGTGGGGAATATTTAACTTTGTGCGGTGTTTTCTTGAGTTTTCCTTCTCTCCTAACACATTTTCTGCAAGATATGTAGGTGAACATGTGATTTACTTGTTTTAGAGTCTGTGTGAAACTAGAATAGTATATACCCTGACTGTAACTCATAAACTTCAATGCAACAAGAAGAAAAAAAAGAGAATGGAGATTATTTGGTAAAAACACATTTGCACATCAGATGTTTCATCGCATAGCACTCATGGATTACTTTGTCAATTGGTTCCTTGTGAATTTAGGATCTATATATGAAATTGAAATCTGATTTTATGTTCATATTTATTTTAAAATAAGGATAGGTACATCGGCTGCCTAAGAGTTTTTGGTTAAACTTGAATTCTATAGTCAATTTTTATCCAAAAAAAAAAAAAAAAAAAAAAAAAAGAATGAGTTAAGAGTGGCAAAATTTCAGAGCATTATCAAAGCTTAGAAGAGCTTATATAAAATACATGAAATGCTACCAATGTTTAAACTATAATTCAAATTATGTCAGTTGAAATAGGAAGGAAACATCAAATTAAATAGGAAATTCTAATAAAAAACTTAAAGCCAGTTACTATTTTACCATTCTCTTTATCTACTTAATTAACTGAAATTTTTCATTTTTGTAAGTAAAATTATTCTGTTCTTAGAGGAAATGGAACCCCAAAACTCCAGTACAATTTTTTAAAAAAATATTTTTTATAGTGATAGATTTGTTTTTAGGACAGAAAAGCATTTTTGTAAATAGTGTTATTTGCTGAAAAGAATTACTTTATTTAGAAAAGTAAAATATGCAGTCAACCAGATTAAAAATCTTGATGTCTATGAAATTTATTCATGATCATCTAAGTACTGATCATGTCAGCCTCCAAGAAACTAAATATAATACAATAAATCCTAAAAATAAAAATATGTGCTGTTCAGTAGAAGCTGGAAGTCCATCAAGAAGTCACTGCTGAAGATTCAAACTTACCATGAGATCATGTAAGAGGTGGGGGGAGAGGATGTCCAGTGAAAGYTTTGCTGGAAAGTTCTAGCTCATCAAAACTAGTATCAGCTTCATAAGAACATGGCAATTTCAATTGGGACAAAATCTTGCGTACCTAATGGAATTACTTTGTTTCATAAATAACATGCTTCCCCTCCAATAACATTTTGTTCCATAAATAACATTCTGTAGCCTGAAGGTTAGGTCATTTATGAGGGGAATTAATCTCATGTTGTTGCAGATGTCTGTTACATAAGTGCTTACATTTGAGGTAATTGAGCTTCATTGTTAATATAGATCGACAAATACTCGCTTTACAAACCTGACTCACTAGCTCTATTTTAAAAGTATACTCTAGGATGAGACAAATCATTCTCAGGAACTCTTCTTTATTGGTTTTACAGGCAATTTAGACATGTAATTCAAATATTGGAGAATGTTAAAAGAGACAAAGATCACTGTATGTTTCTCCCCATATCCAGAAAGAATCAGGAACTTGGACCAGCCCTTAGTCACTTAGAAATATTCTGTTCTACCTCATACTGTTAAATATTGTTTTGACTGACTGACAGAACAGGTTTATTGGTACTTGAGATCCATAGGCTTCAATGATTTCCGAACTCCTAGCAAACATATTTTTCTTATGTAATTACTCCTAAAGAACATCATTTTTGCTTTTGGTAAGGTCCATTGACCTTTGTTGAAAAATCTAGATTGAAAAAAATTAACTGGTATTTAAACTATTATTCTGTCCTATRTTGGGTAGCATGTGAGTTGTCACAAAAAAACAGTATTACCACTCTGTTTACTGACTTCTTGATGGGGTTGGTGTTTGAAAATAAATGTTTCTATTGCACAGTCCTCCTCTATAGCCATGCAAATCTAATTGCTTGATCACTGACCAAGTTTTTCTCTTCTCATTTTCACTTGTTATTTATTTATATGCCCAAAATCATGATCATTTTCAGTGTAATTCAGAACACTGAGTCATTTTAAGAGTTGACTGTGCTCAAAAAGAAGTCATGTCTTTTTTCATGGTTAGTGGGTGGCACATGAATACTTCATACAAGCACAGTTGGTTTCTGTTACAGACGTGGTCCCAGCCACAATCAAGCATTGCAGAATAAAGGAACTTGGCAAGTGTATGAAGTTAGTAATGGGAGTGGTGGGTAAACCAAAGAAAAATTAAAATCAAGATTAAGAGAGCCATAGAGGTATCTAGATACCATGATTTTTATCCTCTAACTGTTGAAATAAATCAATATGAAATAAAATAAATAAAATAAAATAAAAATTCAATTTAAAAATCTGTAGTACTTTCCAAGGAAGCAACAACAACAAAAAAAGAGTTATATAAAAAGATTCACTGCATTTGTCACTTTTGCAATAATTCAGTCAAGCCTGATCTACAGTTGCAGAGAACAGATTTTGCATGTATTTTTGAATCTAAATACGTCAAAGCCTCTAAAAATTTTGGCATACATCTGATTCTGAGTAGCAAGCCTTCAGGGACCTGAACAAGTCTGAGTTCCTAGACATTTTAAAAGTTTCTTAATTTGCACCTACAGAAGTATCATTATTTTTAGGAAATTCTAGGCTGATGTAATTTTTCATTTATGAAAATGATATCTAGCTCTTACACAGCACTTTCCAGGTAAATGTCTTGAAGTTACTTATACACAGCAAAATCACAGTTCTCTTTTCAGAGAAAGAAGAAAAAAGAAAAGTGAGGAAATATCTGGGCTATTTTCCTCACTTCTCTGGCACCCTATAATCTGTTTTCTGTATCCTGTGTTTGTTTTTTATCCATGTAAAAAGTTGCCTCATCAAGATAATCAAAATATCAATGTATGATAAACTATATCTGTAGGGATGTATGTGGGCATTTAATAGAATTTTAGTGCAATTTTAGTACATTTTGCTTCCTTCAGTTAGATTGTCCTCTCTTTTCTCTTCTTCGATATTCTCCTTTTTGTTTTATCTATTCAGCATTGCGCAAGTATACCAGACCCAGCCTTGTTAGAGATATAGGATATATCAACCCCAGCTAGAGAACATGGGACACAGTTGGATTACGGTTCCTTTATAACATTACATTGGGGTTTATATCAATATAATCATCTATATACATTTCTATGCATTTATATAAGATTACATAAAGCTTAGCTTCCTCAATCAAAAAACTATTTGCTCTAGTAACAAGAAATATTTGCCATTAATAATAAATCCCAATAATGTCATACTTTATATAGATCAGACCAAACAAACAGTTTGTGTCAAAAGAGGCCTAGTAAACAGTGTTCCAGAATGTAATTTTATTGGTCCTGGTTCAATTTTTTGGCTCTAATAAAGATCTACAGGGTGACCTTTGCAAGCCACTTCGTCTTTTCTATGCCTGCTTTCTCTATTTGTAGTGTAGGAATAATGACAAAGTCCTGTTCTGCAAAGCCCTATGACACTAACTGAGGAAAATGCTACAGGAGGTGTTATTAATTACAATATTCATGTTAATAAAATGATAAGAAAAAATGTAAAAATATATATGGCATTTTTTTTCCTCCATGTTACCTGCGCAATCTCCTTCGAACTGTAAGTGTTCAGTCTTGTCCCAAGGATTGAATGTGGTTGGGGTACATCAGTTGTGCTGCTAGAGCTCATTCACATGAGCTCATATTTTTTTCCTAAAGAATCCAGCTCAAATGGTCTAACCTCTGCCCAGTGAAAACTGGAGTCTGAAGGGATGATCAAGTGATTTACTTCAAACCTAACTCCTGATCTGAATTAAAATGGACTTTTAGGGCTTGTGCTAACTCATTGAGTTGCTAACTCATGGGGGCAATTTGACACCTACTTTCAGCCTATATACCTGTAAATCAGATTTCAGCTTCCACGAAAAAGCAACCACAACATAAAGATATAGCTGATAAGTTGGAAACCTTTGCTGGAGATATCAGACAGGAAATTCAAGAACTCCCAAAACAGTGAAAAATCAATGAACTAAACACCAGTCCAGCTTGAAACACYTCAAAGAATGAGCAAAGCAGATAAACACTGCTATTTTCATTCCTGAATGTAGTGTATGGGTAGGCAGACTCCAACTTTGACATTCCACCAGTTTTCAAAGTCACTGCTGCAAGGACATTGGCCATGAATAAGGAGTTATGGCCGGAAACCATATGTGTTGACCAGATGCTGTGAATATATTGGCAGCTGCCATAATTGGAGGTGTCTGCATGTAAAAGTGTGGTGTAAAGCTTCCTTGTACTCCTCAGGATAGAGAAAATATTGAAAACATAAATAGAAAATATTGGCAGAGTGGAGGGAAAATTTTCAAAGAAAATAACAAATTTCCAAGGGGCCTGTTTAACACCACTGATATAGGAGTTTGTAAGGGTCTGTAGCTGAAAAGAATCTGAAGGCTTCAACAACATATGTGTGTATTTACAAAGTGAAGTCAGAAAAAAAAAAAAAAAAAAAAAGACTGCCCATGGAAATGCTTACTGTCATTTACTTAAATTAAAAAAAAATATATAGTCCCCTCATTTTCCAATGAATCTTAAATAAAATATTTCCTTTTATGTTATTCAGACCAGTGCTTTATTATTGTGACAGATGACAGAAGTTATAGGATCTAAACCCATCCAAACAAGAATACCAAGTACAGCTGCAGAAATTGCTTTTATTCAGCATATCGTTTTCTGAATTTTGGTACATTCAGTGTTCCTTGTACAATACATCCAAGACTGCCATCTAATGCCACTCAGTAAAATTCTTCGTTTAATCTTATAATTTTGGCAGAATATAATGCCAGTAGGAATACTGCAACAGCATAACAAAATTCTTGGAAAATAATTTTCTTTAGTCAAATAGCAACCCTTCATCTTGCTACTGCTATTAAATTCCCTGCTAGTTTGGATATTAGACAATAAGTAAAAACTTAAAAAAAAAAAAAACAATCTTTATAGCGATATTTGAGTGATGTGAAATCTGCTAAATTTTAGTGAACAGATGATGCATAAGTAAACATTTATAGGTCAATGTTTATCATATTACATAATTCAATTTTGTAGAATTTTCTCTTAACAGATCAGCAGGCTGAATGTTCATGCCACTTGAAAATTCTTATCAGAACTTGTTTCGAAATGATTTGCAAAAAGTAGGTGCTGTAAATACTACAGTTTGATCTGCAGATATTGTGCTCAACAGGATCAACAATCTGATTGGCTTCAGATAGCTGTGGATCATGTAATAAAATAATACATCAGTTGCTTTCATTTTTCACTATGTTGGTATGCAGTCATTCATTATTAAAAATAGCATTTATTTAATCTTGCTGGGCCTGCCTGCAGATTACTATACAATACAAGGAAAGAAATGCTGTTGCAAGAGTAAATTATATTTCTCTTCCCTGAAGGAATACTTTAAGATTTATCAAAATGGTAGATGATAGAGAGAAAAGAAATATAATTTCTTCTTTTCTTTTTTTTTTTTTTTTCCTTTGAGGTTTTGCTTAAGGTAGCTACTTGATGTACTAATTCTACATATCAAGATTTTCACTGTGGGAGCAAAGAAGAATTATTTTGACTGCTAAGTGTGTAATTTATAGTCTGGATAGCTGCATTTTTGCTTGTCCTTAAAACTTCTTTGCATAGTGACCACCACAAGCAAAATTTGTAGTAGGTAAGCTGCTCAGAAGTTACCAACAGAATTAAAATCAGGCAACTCATGACCTTCTGATACACTTATAGGTAAAGATTTCAAATTAAACTACCCCATTGCACTACCAGTGTGAAATAGTCCAATAGTCCAATAGTTTGCAATTTTTTTTGCATGATGACATGTACATTCTGAAAAATTGTAAGGTTCTTAAACTTCATCTGCAATGCTGGACTACGTTGGCTTGGCTTTGCAGTATTGGCACATCCCATACGTCTGACAATATGGAAGAATGAATCACTTAATCATATTAACATTAACATTAAAATGATATTTACCTAGCATCTCCACTGTGAGGATAAGGAAGTGATTTAATATTTCTTATGGATGAGGGCTGTTGATGGAATGATCCTAGTAGCAGCTAAAAGTTATTTACATTAATAAATGTTTGGTGCCATGACAAAGTATGTACAAAATGAAATTTTGTAGATTTCACATGAAACATCCATAATGCATCAAAACAAGCTGGTGTTCTTTAAGGGCTAAGGACTTCAATCTGCAAAACCATCTGAAAAGTCTGTGAGCAGATCAATTTTATTTCTTCAACAAGTGATTTTGCTATGATTTCCATGCATCTCATTCCTGTAAAGTTTGACTTGGAAATTCAGCATTCAGACTGTACTATTTAACTGATCCTTCTCAAAATAAGTCATAGTCATGATCTTTCTGCTCCAAGATACCCTGCAAAGAACTCTTCACAAGAGTTTAGCACTCCTTTGGAAGGTRAACTTCAAATTCTACTGACTTTTATGTTCAGTTAAGCTGCCTTCAGGTGTCTTACAGCAGCTGGAATATGCAAATACACTTGGCAGATATGGCAAATGTCTTGCAAGAACCCTATGTCCTCCTGTAGTAGTAATGAGAGGTGTCTTGGGCATTTTAATTAGGTATGTTTGTGTGATCTGCTGAGTAGGCCTATGGAGATATCTGCAGATATTTCTACCTAAAAACATATGAATATTTACACTCGACAAAGTTAGGTTGATGTGAACTCTTCCCATAGATTTCATGTGAATTCAAGTGAATAAATTTAAAAATTACTCCACTTTTTAGGAGCTATTAGTACTAAATTGAAACATAACAAAGGTTCTTGAAAAATGAACACCAACAGGTCTGAAATAAACCAGGCAAGGGCATGAACAATTTAATGTATATTCGCTGAAATACATAGCAGTAATCATTAAGTACAAATGTTAACTGAATGTTGCATCCTACTGTCATGCAAATTAACTGCAAATAGGGTAAAAGATTTCCATCTGCAATGCAAGATTATGTTTTAATGATCCTTTGAGACCATATATATTTCATAAATTCATTGACAAATACACCCAAAATTTTAGTGTTTAACATTCCTTATTTGTGGGAATTAATATAATAAATTTTAATAGTTTTAAGGTGTTTGCTACCATTTTTCCTTGGTCTTGCCCTAATCAAGATCTTGACCTTGATTAATATGTCCTGATATATAGAGGTTGCAATGTTGGTAAACTCCACGGAAAAGTGCTAATTGAAATTAATGGCCTTTGGTCACCTAGATAACTGCTTTATTCGAATATCTGCCATAAAAAAAAAAAAAAAAAAAAAAAAAAAAAAAAGATGAGTGGACAAATTGTATCACTGATATATCACTGGTAGGAAAAATTCTCAGAGGCAATCCCCAGCTTCCTTCATAATTTCTTTCTCTTTCTTCTGGAAGCATGTTACCTTTTGGATTTTTGAGGTCACACCACTAACTTCTTGCTTGCTCATTCTTTCAAATACAGCCACAAGGCATACTGAAAATTAAAATCCTTCARTACTTGACAGCACTGGCTTTGTATATCCTTCCTTATCCCTGTATTAYAAGCAGAAAGCAAGAATTTGAAAGTGACATGCTTGGAGTTTTTCACTCTGAATTCACTAACTTAATTTGCAAAACGGTTTTGAGACTTAAAACATGTTGCAGGACTAATAAATGCTTTGGAAGATTTGTAAAATGCAAAGATCTTCCTAATTTAATGTCATACTTCTGAAATCAGCCAAATATGATACTTATAGTCTAAACCAAAATTGGTTGTTTTTTAACAATTCCTGTTCAATTTTTTGTAGATTAGAGACACCTCTGTTACAGAAAATTTCTCTTTTGTAGATTAAGTGTCACTGTGAGTTGATATTTTTCTAATGACATGCCTGATGGCAAAAGATGGGGAGGCCAAGTATCAGCTACCAGACTGCTAGAAAAAAGGCAGGAAGAAAGCTCCTGGCATTGCTGGGAGATGTAGGGTCAGACCGTGAGCAAAGACCTTTATGAGACATCAATCTCCAGGCCACATCGTTGAAAGATTAATGAAATAAAATGGCATGTTTCCTGCCACCATTCCAAGAAAACTGAAAAGGTCTCTGATGACTGTTAGGTGTTTTTTTTGTTGTTGTTGTTGTTATTGTTTCTATTTTTCTAATAGTAACAACCTTACATGAAACAAATTCTGCCTAGAGGSACCCAAGTTGGAACAACAGTGCCATTTGTTATAATCGCTGTTTAGCATTATTATATAGCACCTTACCCAAATCTCACTGAAACCARTGGATTTGGATTGTTTATTTAAAGCAGCCAGAGACAAAACCACCCATATGATTGGTGGTGAGTCAAATATATCTTTGATATATATATCTAACGGCTTCAGGAAATACATACCACCTCAAGAACTGGGGTCATGCTGTTATTTATATAAGATGTCAGGATCATGCTTCTTGTCACTATAGGTGCTATACAACAAATACAGTAGAAGATAAAACTGATATTCTAACAGTCTAATAAGATAGTAGCTAATCATAAAAAAATGTAGCAGGAATGCTAGAAAGAACGATGACAGCAACACATATACGAAGATTACACAGGTATATGAACAAATGGATGGTTTCTGAAGGCAATGACTTTTCTCTTTGGAGGCAAAAAATGAAGTCAATGGCCCATGGCAGATTCAGACCATCACATCATGTATTGGATGATTCCTCACAGGCATCAGAGAAAAAGCACCTCATCTAAGGCTTGCAAGGAGAGGGCAAGTGGGTAAAATGTCATTCCCATGCTCAGTGMAAGACAATTCATTTTGCAGAAAATAAATGTAGGAAGTCTCAGGTAGCTAGAAGCAAAACTTCACTATGATTTTGAGCCATTATACACCMTATATTTTTAACAATGAAGAAATAAGAATCCATACTCACAAATACTTTTCTCCAGTTCCGATTTATTATTATGACTGAAAAGAAATTAATCATTGGATGGAAAGTTGTTGGTTGCCTAATGAAATCAGGTTATACTTTCTGTGAATAGGAAGAAAAAAGTCTCAATACAGTCTTATCTCAATCCAATTTTCAACTCTAATCTAAATACAAGAGCTTCAAATGTAACTCTTGTGTCTTGTGACTGGAGTTGTATGCATTTCAGTGGGCAATCCTAGCTGTGAAGGAAAGAATGTGGTAGAATTTGCAGTATCTTCCCTCAAGACAGATCATTTTCTCTGTACATGCATTTAAACCAAGCACTGTTGTAAATGTCCCAATATTATGAGACCTGGAATAGCTGCTACACTTAAAAGAACTTGCAGGACAACTGGCCAGTATCATCACTCAGCCACTCATACATCTGTCATCAGTTAAAACAGATATACTGGCCTACTTTCCAAGTTTTTAGAACAATTAGAAAGGAATTGTACGAGGAGAAAATTGCCAGAGAGGTGAAAAGTGCAAATTCTTTAAAGAGTTGAAGTATTTAAAATTCCATAAATATGTGTGTCTACAAAAGAGGACAACAATAGTTATAACCGTCACTCAGTGAAGAGTGGATGTAGCAATCAGGAACCATAATTCATTATTTAGCAAATACAGAAAGGAATTAATTGCTGTCACTCAAAAGGGCAATTTATAGATCATAGAAAATTAACTAAGGCAGCAAACAAACAAAATTTCTGACTATGAGGTARAGTTTGAATAAGAGGCATCATAGTTACAACGAATGTCTGATGSTTAGGCAGGTGGCAAGACTTCTAATGAGATCTCTTTATTCAATATTTCTGTTTTGTATCTTGAAGCAGGACAACATCTTGGAACTGTATGAAAATGACGAAATATTTTCCACTCCATTAGTATCTATGGAGAGTGTCAAACATCTCTTAGAGTAAATAATTTTAAATCAACAAGCTGGAATACTTGTGTGGAAGGATTCTGTGAAAGGTGATGAAGGAGATCCCGAGTTTATGCTGCGAATTTGAAATAGAGAGTGGAAATAAATAGGAACAGTGTGAAAACACCTTCAGACTGGAAAGCTCTTAGCATATGTCATGTTTCAGAGAAGTCTAGCATGATGGTCCAGAATAATATGGACACATTCTATTATGTGCTACAGTCAAAACTGAAAGAAAAGCTCTAAGTGATTTTAATTCCTAAATGACTAGGTTGGAAAAAGGACTAGGCAATATATTTTCAATCAATACAAACGAATTGATACAAAAAAAAAAATTCTTTGAAATGACAAGCTTGATGACTGAAACCATATGAAGAATTCCAAAGAATGTGGGACCTAGTGTTTCACTACCATCTAGTTAAAAATTTGGTGGCAATAAAACCCATTGTTTATATTGACAACTATGTACCTCTTATCTCAGAAATGAATTCTATAGACTTAACCAAGGGAGGGAAGGAAAAATATTCAGTAGTTTTTCAGGGACTAGCCCAATACCACACTGCATTTTTGTAAGAAAAGAAGAAAAAAAAAAAAAAAAAAAAGGAAGTTACATCATGGCTGGAAGAGTGAGAAATTATGATGAGCAGCAATGAAGATCATACATATACAAAGAAAAATATTTTTTAAGAGCCACAGATGAAAGAATTTATGGAGTCAGTGTAAAGTAATAACAGCAATCAATGCAAAATTGTGCAACCAGACCAACATGTTAATTCCATCTTTAGACCTATAAATAAAAAGTCGTCTGGTAGGATGTGGAGGGACCCTGCATAAGCCACTGTAGTATCCAATACTGATACAGAGTAATCTTTTATCCTCTTCTTCTTAACGGGTTGTTAACAACTGGAGAGAGAAGTAGGTGAAAAAATCTACAACAGCATTTTGTAAGGAGAAACCTTATCCTGAGAGATCTGATGAAATCAATTTGTATAGCTTTAACTCAACAAATTGGAAGCACCCTGTTTACAATGTACTTATCTTCAAAAAGAGAAAATGCTGAGTGTTGAAAAATTCTTTTTTTTTTTTTTTTCATAAAGTTGCAACAGCTAAGCTTAATGCTTCAGACAAACAAAAACAAATAAGTGTCAGATTTTACTTTTAAGAGTAAGGATGATCAMCTCCTGGACGATTGCAATAAGAGAAATAGTCTATCTCCAGGTTGAGATCAGATGTCTTTTTGGAAGATAGGCTTTAAGCCAACTAAAGTAACATGTAAGCTGCAAGGGCTTACTGGCAAGGTAACAAGGATGTAAAATAGAAGGTTCTACTAATCTATGAAATATTATGTAGYAGTGCACCTGTCAGAAAAGATTTATAATATGAAGAACATAATGCAATTTATGCGTAAGTCTTGATCCTGGTTACCACAAAGCCAAAACTTTTATGGATTTTAATAGAACAAGTAATTAGCTAAACTTGATAAAATGTCAGATTAGAAGCTAATCAGCAAGCATCCATCATCTGAAGTGATTTCTTTATATTTTCATTCCAGTCAAAAACTGTTGGCTCCCTTGGAGTTCTGTTTAGCTGTGGCCAATAATTGCTACAGCTATTATTTATCTGAGAAATGTGTGGTCCTTCTAAAAGAATTATGGGAGCTGGCAATAGATTATTTCACTGCTAAAATATAAATACCATTTCATAKTTAAAGAAAGTGCTATTTTGCTTCTGCATTTTTGATTATCAACATCTCTACCTTATGCATTTGAAATGATTATTTTATCACAACATAGATTTTCATGGTAATCCAAAGAAAATATTCTTAATCTGTGAGTGAGCAAATCAAATGATGAAATATTAAGAATTATGAACTGTTAATTAATAAARGACAGAATGCAAAGCCAAGACATAAATGGTTAATGCAACAATTAGCCAAGCTATTTGTTCTATGTAGGAGTAACATTTGCACAAGATACTTAGCATATGGCAATAACAAGTGTAAACATGGTTGTCTAAGAGAATATTCTTTGCATTATCGTTRATGATCAGCTCAATGTAAAAGACAGTCAGTGAGGAATATTAGTGGAACACAACTTTTAGTACTTGCAAATGTATATTTTCCTTCCAATTTGCTACAGGCTAATACACTGACAGAGATTGTTAATATCTGTACCAAAGTTCAGGCATCATTTAGTGTAGCTCATGAATGGGTGGCCAATTTGATGTGCAGAATGTTCTTACCACCCAATAAGATTATGCATCAAGATCACATTGCTAGCATATATTTGCACATGCAAAAAAAAAAAAAAAACAGTCAGTGGCAAAAATATTCTAATGTGTCATGCTATAGTTGGCATGTTACAAATATAATTAAATATTCAGAAACAAAACAGCACTATCAGTAATCAGCAAGAGCAGGGAAAATGTGGAATATGAGAACAACTTGCTATTATTGTTTTCTATATMTGTTTTTTTTCAGCCCTACCTGGCAGCTGAATATTTTTACTCTATTCTGCAATAGCCAGTCAAGCAGCTCAGCAAATGCAATGACAACTTGATAAGAAAAATGATTTGTTCAGAGATATAAATAGTTTAAGTGCCCACCAGTATTTCTATAGATTCAGAGAGGTTAGGAATATATCTTGCATAACAAAAAAATATTGTCAACAATTATTGTATATGCTTCAATATACTAGTTAACTAGGGTTTAAAAAATGAGGAAAAAGGAATAATTTTGTTTTAATAGGACATAGAAACCATGCAAACTGTTCATCTTCAGGAAAATGGATCAAGACTATATATATAACGTTAAGGCTTCACAGATGCATGGCTACTATGTATGTCCTTGCTGTTGGTCTTTCTCTCCTATGACACTGTTGGTGCTGGCTGGAGAAAGCTTTAATTAGGTGTTGGTGTTGCACAATTATTGGCTTTGGACATGCATATTTTTGGATAATGCTTATTATTGCTAGCCAACGCTAAGTGGCTATAATGCACTAAGTCTTCTTTTCTTCTAGTATAAAGTTATACACTAAAAGCTACAAAACAAGGAGCAGGAAAATAAGCAGAGAAATTAAATGGCAATTCTCACAGCAGTGACAATTGTTTCCCAAGAGAAACTTGCCAGAATTGAYGTAATAACTACTATGAATTTGCAAGTGTAAGGTCATTTGCAAAAAACACCACAGCACCCTTGGGGTGCGTAGGTGAAGGGTGGCAAGAGACAGGTAGATTGCAGGYACACAAGTGAAAGGCTTCAGAAGAGTAAAATGAAGACCATCAAAGTTACACCAGTTAAAGAACTCTGCAACTAGAGAGAGAATCTAAATCATTGGTAGTGAGCATTCATCTGTGAGGGCCAGGGCATGCTGTCTTCTGCCCAGCCTGGGAAGGTACAGGACATGATTCTACGCAAGGAGGGTCCCCAAGTTATCGAGCACAACTGCAGACAGGATCTACAGGCATTTTAGGTGAGTTGCAAGAAGTATAAGAAGCTGAATTTTGAGAGTGTCTTGGACTTAAGGCCATACTACACCCAGGCCATTTCAGTTCATGAAGGAACTGTTTTCTATCTTTTACTGCCATCTGCAGTGTGGGTCCAAAGAACACTTTACCTTCCAMCCCCATGGAAGATGAGCTCCTGTGTCCATGTAAGCCAAGTCATAATATTTGACTCAGAACTTTACCATTCTCCTTCACTTGTATCASTTTCAGACTTATCTATCTTCATTTCTCTATGTCTTCAAAGGAGAAAGAGAATTTTTCATGTATCCTCTTACTTTTCTGGTTGCATGTGAATATAATAGGAAATTTTTGTTGCATGGCCAGATCTTAAGAGTAAGATAGATTACCAGGGAAAATAGGTAGATTTTAGGCAAAAGATATTCCAATAGGTAGAACACTAATTGGTAGCTTTCAAAATTTACTTCCTTCTTGAGATCTTATTTTTACCAAAGTGTCTAGAGTTTGGTAGTAGAACAACAAGCCTATTGTTAATAAYAATAATAAAAAATGCTAAAAACATATACACATACAGAAGCAGCTGTATGTCAGTGTTCTGTAAAATACTTTTCCTAGTGCAGGTTTTCAGTTTTACCAAGTTTCCAGAGATTTTGTGATAAAGAATTATACTGGGTCATGAAAGATTCCACTTGAAGAGAGATGCTTGAAGAGCGAAARGAAGACTAGATGGAAACAACTTCAAAAAAGTGTTCAGTCCTTCTCTCACTCAAAATATTATTTCCCAGTACAGTAATATACAATATARCAATATTATATTGTATATTAGCAAGTTCCTAGGGGACATCACCCTTTTCTCATTTCAATTTTCAAAAGGTTAAAGAAAAATATCTTAGAAGACAACTTCATATTTCCTGTTATGAAAGTAAACTAGTATAAAACCTTCAGTTACACCATTATTCAGCCAATTTAAAAACTTGGTCCTGATAAGACAGTGAAGATGAGAGAGGTTAAAATACAACTCTATACTCAGATTGACCTGTTTCTTTTAGCCACAGGCATGAAGACTGCAAACTTAAAGAGCTTTTTTTGTCTCCAACATCATCCTTCTTACTTTTACATGAGGGGAATAGCTGAGTTTAAAGCCCACCATGGGAAAAGCAAATAAGGAAGAAAAATTAACCAAGTCTCTGCCAAAAAAAAAATTTAAGGTTCCCTGAAGGAAATCAGTATGATATATATATATTGTAAAGAGAAATCATAGATCTCTTTAATACTTTCATTATTTTATATTAGCAGTAAATTTTTATAACATAGCAAAATACCATATTAATAGGAAAATTATTTTGAGGGTTTTGTACAAATATTAATTATTTTGATATTTGTACAATTCTTTCCTATTAAGCCCTTTGTCAGAAAGTGCAAGATGCACAAAAGAAATACTTTCATAGTCAAGGGCAGTAGGATATAGCTCATTTACCAAAATGTAAAATCTACAGCTTTGATGCAAATCCACTGTAATAGCTGGAAACAAGAGTCAAACCTGTGAGAATATTAATGCCAACCTGAATTATGAGAAGAAGAAAATGATTATTTTTTGTTATTCACTACTGCATTTAGTTCTTTCCTACTTTCTTCCCACAACTATCTCAACATAACAAACGAAGAATTGACACCACAGAGATAAAATGCTCACTCATCTATTTCCAACCTGATTCCCTTTTTTAGCTCTTTACCACAGGAATATCAGACACTGCAAGCCTTTTCCTCATTCTTTCCAGCATAAAGCAAATACCATTCTTTCCTCAAAGTGATAACAGTAGTTGACCTCATAGATAGTGGGRAAGAATACATCCAATTTATCCACAGTCAATTTCTTATTCTTTTTAAAACAAATTATGAAGGTTATCTAAATCTGGAAGGACTTTGCACTGTGTGTATGTCTTCAGTGACATGGTGGATCTAAACCTGCTTGGAAAGAGCCAGTAAGCAAGGCAGGCAAGGCAAGGCAAGAGAATTCTTAATCAAGCTGCTTAGATGTTTAGGACAGCTTTTTTTTTTTTTTCCTTTTCTCTCTCCTCTATCTGAGCAATATTTTACCTTCATTGAAGCAAATGAACAGAGAAAATCTATCTATCTTTAAGAAAAAAAAAAAAGGAAAGCATATTGACTTCCTTGTAGTCAAGATGTCATGTAAAAAGTCAGGTCCCAAGTAAATAAACATTTCAGTCTGCTTTCATCCATAAGCTGTACGGACTGCAAACACCACTGTGATGGTCTGTGCAGCAACTACAGGATAATCATTGACTCATTATTGGTAAGTAGAAAGGCTGATCCTGCACTGTCAAATGGGTAATGTTTGTCAGAAGAGGCATTGTCTTCCACAAGACCCTCAGCAAAGGCATTTTTTGTTTGCAGATATGTGAATTTGTTTGATCATATTGAAATTTCAGTCACTATTTTTTTTCTCCCCTTTCCRCCTTTGTATGAATTGAGATAAATAATTTCCAAGAAGAAACAGATTCTTACAACCTTAAGCACTGAGGCAAAATCTTTTGTGAGAATAGAGAAAACTTTAGAAAGAATTGCATAAACAAATTGCACTACAAAACAAAACAGAAACTTATTCCAATTCCTTTTATACATCTCTGCTTCTCTAGGAAAGTGCAGGATTTTGATTTTACAGTCCAAAACAGYTTTCCTCTTATGAGTCAAAAATGTTCCACCTGTTGATATCTAATAATCACTTGGCAGTTTGGTTGTAGGGACCAATGCTGTTTTAGTAGGTGGGCAAATAGGATGACCTGCAATAAGRCAAGTCTTTCCTCTTCCCTAATTTTATGACTTCCTCTGGATAGAAACCACCAATTTGTGCTTTTTGATAGTGACATGATGATGACTCCAGGGACATGCAGGGAGTTCAAGGAGCTCAGAGTTCAGGGAGCTCATCATATGAACCCATCCTTAGTAATCCTATACATAATCTAAAAGGCATATAATAAATATGTATTGATCATATTTTGAGATGAAAGATGGTGGAATGATAACTAGTGTGGCTAGATTAAAAAGTAATTTTCATCTGACTTCAGCAAAGATGAAAGCTAACAAAGCAATTTTTCATTTCTTCCATGTAACTGGAATGTCTTTCAGTTCATAAATGCCG
Source organism: Nothoprocta perdicaria (assembly GCF_003342845.1). NCBI lineage: Eukaryota > Metazoa > Chordata > Aves > Tinamiformes > Tinamidae > Nothoprocta > Nothoprocta perdicaria. The sequence goes on from NW_020456187.1 coordinate 196,138, forward strand.
CAAATGCTTCTTTAGGGTCTTGTTATAACCTCGCTGTGAGAAGAAAGTCATTTATGATGTCCACTATTGTTAACAAAATAGTGGGCATCAATATGCAGCAAAACATCTGGGAAAATCCACTAACAATAATAACAATAATAATTATTATTATTAATAATAATAGTAGTAATGATAATAATTGCCTGATGGAAATGCTTTGATTGATCACAGATAAATTTGAAAGTCCTTTGTATGAGAATGACTTTATTCAGATTTTTTTTTTAAGTTTCTGTCTTTGACAGTTTATTCTCCTTTGTTTTTGCTTCAGTCCTAAATGAACTTCAAATTAAGTTTGAACTGTTGGAATCTGTATAGAAACAGCACTCAACAAGATCAGCACTTCTCACTCCAAATCCAGGACTTACTTATTCTTAAGAAGTAAGAAGGTACTTTTGTAAAAGTAGAAATCAGTCAGGGAGAATGTTTAAGCTTAATGAAAACCTGAAAAGAGCTAAATGTTTTTCATGTCTTGGCATTTCACAAAGAAAGTCTGAAAGTCACTCAGGGCCAAGTTGGGAAGACACAGAATCTTGTCTATAAGTTCACACATTTAAACTGTCCCTCAATGAACGGAGATGAACCAATTTTTCAATGTCAGATGAGCCTTACATATGGTTTAAACTAGGATTAATCTTGGGGAATTATTTATGCYCAGTTGTTTTACAGAGATTTTATTAATCCTCATAAACCTAGATTTCCACAGCAGATAAAGTCCCCCATGCATATTTCACAATCCATCTTTTATTTGTTTTATTTTTGAGAGTTTTTTAAAGGAATTTTAAGTAGGGGTTATTTTGATGAGAAAATAAATAAAACATGCTAAATGTCAGAAGATGCAATTCATTTTGGAAAATAGAGTTCTGCATTCCACGAGACAAAATGGTAGCCTACAACAGGGTATTTTGGGCACTTAGAATYGTCTCTGTGCCTGTAAGAGAAAACAGCTTTTGAAACTATTAAATCTGAAATATCTTATTCTCCTAACCTTTTCCTATTCCTTTTACTTCCCACTGTTTAAATATATCAGGTGTTTCAAAAGCATTCCTTGCTATATTTGTTACATTTAATATCTATAAGAAGCCACTTCCAGAAAAAGCATTCACTACTATTAAATATCTTAAAAGAGAGAGAAAAGAAAAAAAAAAAAACACCCTCTCCAGTTTCTATTAGGAAGTTTAAAGCAACCTCTTTAACTCTTCTGTTCTTTTTTTTTTCCAGTTTGCCTCACATAACCTCTTCTTCAGAGTATTAGCTACAGTAAATCTGTCTGCAGAGATACCTATACAGTCAAAGTCTGAGAGTTTTATATCCACCAGGACAGAAATTCACTGCAATTATTTTAGTCTAATTAATGGAAATACAAGATTGAAACTATTGCTAATTTACTAGGCAAAATTGAAATTTGGTGAATTCCATAATGTCATAATGTCAGTTTTATTCATTCAGAAGTTTTCAATTGACTGGGAAGGGAGGCTGTTAGAAAATGGGGCCAGAATGGGAGATTACCTGAGATGCATTATCATATTTGCCTGGGGAACCACAGAATCATGACTGCATTTTCTCCTTTCAAGCTGCCTCAAATCTTGTTTCAATTATTTATATATTTTATATACAGTGCTGGAGAAGATCCCATTTTGCTAGACACAGTCATTGTGTCATTAAACACATTAAATACATTAAACTTTTTATGTTCAAGATCAATCAGTATTTATGTAGCGAAGTATGATGAAATTACCTATGGTGTTCATGTCACTTCACTATCAATGTTTTTTTTTATCTTCAGATTAAATCCAGAGTTGATGTCTTCCAGGAAACTTTATGAAGCAAATCCTATACTGTGAAGCATATATCCTGTATGAAATATAGATCATTAATTATATATTTGCACCAACTGATGTGCTCATTGAAAAAAAGAGAAACTGCTGGACACATGTATTATTCTTAAGGTCTTGTGTATACACAAGACTATCCATTTTTCTCCAGTCTCACTGATGTAGTAAGAGGCAGTGCTTCTGTCTACAAATCCATTTTTTTCAATATCCTCAGAAAACACTGGATATTTCCATCATTCTTCAGTAAGAATAAATAAGATCTCTTAAACTATTGTTGTATTTCTTTTACCTGGAACCCTTTTTATTGTCTGCAGTTTCACCATGCCCATTGATGAGGCCAACTTATAGATATTGTTGTTCTTCTATAGAAGACGTATTATAGAAGACAGACTTCTATACATGCTATAGAAGTTTGAGCCAACACCCTCTTGGTCATCTAATATGGCAGGTTCTACTACAATTAATAATCTTAGAAAAGGTTGATAGAATACCTTTTCCATGAAAGTTTATTTCCTAGGACTCTTTTAATCCCTTTGTTGCTCAGTAACCTATTCAAGCCCATTCTTTAATCTCTGCTTACAGAGAATGACATGAAAATATCCCTTTCTCCAATGCAATTCCCTAAACACCCACTTTGATTGGCAATTTTTTGTGTTTAGTTCACATGAGATGAACTGAGCTATTTAGGCATGATGCCCAYAGCTTATTTTACATCTACATCCATTCAACTGCATTAGTCATTCTTTGGCATGAACAACTAAAAATCTTGTGTGCCCCAGTTGCATTTCTGAAAGGTTTTCCAATTAAGGCTGATATTAATTTTGCTAAATTGAGATAAGAAATATGGTTCCAGAAAAATGCTCCCAAGGGTATTTTGCTTAAATAGACACTTCTTAAAAAGCACYGACTTTGAAAGAAATGAAAGAAATAGACATATATATCTTTTATGGCCTGGGTTCTATCCCATCTATATTTCAGTCAATAATTGAGGTATGTACATAACCTAGGAATTAATTCACTCTGGGCTTCTTGATATTTATTGGAAAGAAATAAGAAGGAAAAGCCAGATAGAACAAGATTTGTTTGTCCTATAGATTCTAGTTGGAATTTCTATCTTGCTCCCTCCTATTTGCCTTCCAGATCACTATTTTTGCTTTCCAACACAGGTATATGTTAAAGGTTTTTCCTGTGCTAAAGGAGATTAGGAGATTATCTTTTTTTTTTTCCTTTTTTTTTTTTTTTTTTTTTTTTTTTTTTTTAAGAAGTGATCATGCTGTTGGATTAGGCTTTCAGAAATAATTTAGACAATGTGAAACTTGACCATTGTGAGCAATTTAGCAAAATTATTACTCTGATGCATTCTGTGAGCATTTTTTGAAAAATAAATTTCAGCTCATTGCTTGCTATGCAAATTGGTGACCATCAGCTCTCATGGTACTCATCTACTTCTCCGYTGGGTAACTGGAATGGTTTAATTTACAAGAAACAACAAATACATTCGGGAGGACATTTTTTTTACTGACAGACAGAAAGTTCTAAAGTTTTAAACTCAGAACCARATGACAAAGATCTGGGCCTGGATGCCAAATATGAGCCATTCTTGTCATTCCTCCATCTAGAAAAAATAGACTTTTTCCATATTTAGACCTAGAATCACCAAATATAACCACAGATTCTTGACACACCTAAAGATATGCTGGCCTAACTTTCTCCTACAGACAGTGTGAAGGAGAATAAACAGAATAAGGATGTTTATTCAGCCCTTGGACCTCCATTGATCCAATATTTAAACAATGTTGTGGCTTTTTTATTTTTTTTTAACCTCAAGATCAATATTTTCTTTTAGATATACACAATTCCTGTCAGATTTGTTAAAATAAAACACATAAATACAAATCTGCAACAGTGAAGGAKCTATTTAAGAATGAAAAGGCAATACAGCCTCCAAGATAAAAGCTGCATGATGCATTTAGTGGTGAGTATGATTTCTACCAATGTAGAAACTTTGATTTGCGTACAAAACAAAGCAGGGGATCCAATCTGTTTACACAAACAATTTAATTACCTGGTGAAAAGGAAAAGTGTCATAAAAATTAAGAGGATTGGGTAAAAAGCCTTCCTGGAGAGACTTGGAGCTGTGAAAATTTAGAGACGATGCAAGTCTGGTCCCTTTCCTTCACAGGAAGGAAAGATGCACAGCTGAAAAAGGTACAACCAGAAACAAACAGAGTAAGATAAAGCCTATTTTTTTTCTAACAGTGGAGGGGAATAGCTTTTGGTGAAAAAGAAAA
>NW_020456187.1:200334-258235 GCF_003342845.1 Nothoprocta perdicaria
AGAAAAAGAAAAAGAGAAAGGGAAAGGGAAAGGGAAAGGGAAAGGGAAAAGGAAAAGGAAAAGGAAAAGGAAAAGGAAAAGGAAAAGGAAAAGGAAAAGGAAAAGGAAAAGGAAAAGGAAAAGGAAAAGGAAAAGGAAAGCTGATATGTTACCCTCATGACTTTAAATGCCTCCTTAATGATTTTAAGGAAGATTTGTCTCAATGGTGTCAACACACGTGCCAGCAAGCAGAATTTACTGGTCTATGAAGTAGAGGTGGTCAGAGAGGATGAATTTGTGGTTTCTTCTCGTCTTAAAAACAGTGGAGTTTGTCCTTGAATGCCTCATAGTCACAAGCACCACAGCCAGGGGCAGGTCAGGCCCACGAGTTTGAAAGAATTAAAATTGCATATTTCTAACTTGCCATGTTTGTACATGTTTGTACATGGCAAGTTAGAAAAAAAAATTGCAAAAAATTTGCAATTATTTTGCAGTAATTGAAGGACCTGATCCATAATTTTGGCCATTAGACAGAGCACAGAACAAACAGGTAAAACTGAACAAAGTCAGATAAATTTTTAGTAGGCCCCTTATCCTGGAATGAATAAAACTTGCACCCAAATTTGAAGAAAACAGCAAGTTGGGAAGAAAATATCTACTGAAAGTCAAATTACACATTTCATGAATGATGGAGARGAAAGACACCTTCCAGATGCCAGTTCGGGGACACTCCTCTGAACCACACATAAAAATATAGCACACCACCAGGCAGGTATTTTGCTCTCTAAATCATTGACAAAAATTCTCTTCTGGGATCTTCAAATGGCATCAATGACAAGTAGGGCTCATGTGACAGTAACAACCATCTCTCATTATTACCCACCAAAGTGCATGGTAGAAGTACTCTTTCCCAGGACAGGTTTACTCATAGACCCAAATACTTTAACCTGCACTTTGGTTTTAAAAGCTAAAAATATAAAGCAAGTTTGTTGACCTAGATTTAGAAAGACTGCATTTCCTCTGCTGAAATATATTCTGTTTGTTCCCTTGTAATATGTCCTCAAAACATCCCTTTGATGATTCTCCTACTGCTGTTTAATCAAATTAGTATTCTATTCTGATGTCTAGTTATGTTAGGAGATGAAGGAAAATGCGCAGACAGAATGAATTTGTTTAGCAATGACTTGAAAGGGTTTTATTAGCTTGAATTTTGAAAGCATCCCTTTGTGCAGCATTTCAAGTGTTAACTAGCAGGTTTGTGACCAAAAGCAGCTGTTAGCTGAGTACCTACTCCGCATCAAGTACATTTTAGTTCACTTTTTTTTTTCCTATGAACTACGCAATATTCCTATAGTTAGATGTGTATATAATTACTATAATTAATATGAGATAACTAATTAATGGTGCTGTAGGATGTACAAAATCAAATTAATGTTCCTGTGGTAATTTGGAAGATAATGCTGGGAGTATCAGAGCAGGTAGATCACATTTTTCACCACCAATAGATTATACTCCCATCATTGAGGCAACTTGTAAGGCGGAAAGACATGGCTAACACTCTCAACAGTAACATAGAGTGTGGTTTGAGTTTTTAACTGAACAAATATGAAGTTAGTCATGCAGGGTGGAAATCTGAATGTGTTCTCCAAATTTGCTCAGGTCTGCAAAATAGCTCTTTTAATTTGAAGTACATGCTTTAGCTCTTTATTGCTTTTCAAGCAGTTTAGTTTAGCATGTAGTACTTGTCAAAAAGCGCTTAATCATTTTACTGCTTTAAAYATGTTGGGAATGTTTGGAGATATACTCACCCCTTGATGATCCCTTGAAGGAGAAGAACCTTGTGTCCAAACATTAACAAGGCTTTAACAAGATTAACAAGGCTTTAACAAAATAGGAAAACTCATAGGAAAACTCTGGAAGTGTGGGCAGTGAGGTGGATTGAGATCTGGCCAGATGACAGAGCTCAGAGTGTTGTCATAAATGGGACTGAGTCTAATTGGAGGCCTGTGGACAGTAGTGTCCCCCAGGTGTCAGCACTGGGCCCAGGTCTGTTCAATCTGTTCATCMACAACTAGGATGAGGGGACAGAGTGCACCCTGATCAAGTTTGTGGATGACATCAAACTGGGTGGAGTGGCTGACACTCCAAAGGGCTGTGCTGCCATTCAGAGGGACCTGGACAAGCTTCAGAGTTGGGCAGAGACAAACCTCATGAAGTTCAACAAGGACAAGTGCAAGGTCCTACACCTGGGCAAGAATAACCCCAGGCATTAGCACAGATTAGGGGTTGACCTGCTGGAAAGCTGCTCTGTGGAGTGGAATATGGGAGTCCTGGTTGACAACAAATTAACTATAAGGCAACAATGTGCCTTGTGGCCAGGAAGACGAATGGGATCCTGGCCTGCATCAGAAGTGTTGCCAGCAGAAAGAGGGAGGGGATGCTGCCACTCAGTTCTAGTGAGGCCACACCTGGAGTACTGTGTTTAATTCTGGACTCCCAAATACAAAGCAATGTGGAACTTCCAGAGGTTCCAGCATAGAGTGATGAAGATRTTTAAGGGTCTGGGATCTTATGAGGAAAGACTAAGGGAGCTGGGGCTGTTTAGCCTTGAAAAAAGAGGACTGAGATGGAATCTGAAAAATATGTATAAGCTGTATCTTGCTAAGATGTGATTATAAAAAATGAGTGAAAAGGAGGTTTCAAGTGCGAATCATATTTGCCAACATCCCTATCAATGGTAATAATATTTAGAGTAGGTCAGTGGTTCTTATATATGGTCTATAGCCAGGAGTCAGTGGTCCACAGACAGTCATCTCTCTCCTCGCTTGATAGTGTTTACATTTGAGGATGGTTGATGGTGGTTTGCAAGAAATTTAGACTATTGACTGTGTTATTCTAACATTGACTGTGTTATTCTAACTGGTTAGGAGCCCTCTGAACACACAATTCATGATGTCTAATGATGCTAAGATGATTAGCTCTTCCTCAGCTGTTAGTGTTTTGTTATTGAATTGCACACATTACTGGCAGGATGTTTTCAAAGCCTCTAGCCAAGTCTCTGAGAGGTGGATTTGGATACAGTGATCAAAATTTGAGCTCATTCACAACCGTATGGCTTCTCTGAACTTCATAGTCTTTTATTTTTTTACCTGTAAACTCTGGGGATATTGGTAAAGGTAATTGAAGCACCAAAACCCAGTTTCATCACAGATAAGAAAATATCTTTTCATTACGGAGCTTTTGCGAAAGAGGGAATGGTTTTTTTATTCTCCTCTTTTCTTTGGCAGGACAAAGAAAAGTCTAGTACCAAACTTTAGTGTGGCTTGTCCCAAGATTCACCTTTCCCTGCAAAACGTTATTGGGTTGTTTGAAAGGGTTATGAAGTTTCCTCTTGCCACTCATCATTACATATTTGAAACCTTTAAATGGTCACTTCAGTGAGTTAGGAATGTGCCATGTGAAGACTGGAACTAAGTATTCAAACAGAATTAACATRAAAAAAACATCTGACCATCTCAGAACAATAGGATAGGAAATTGGAATACTTCCTAAGAGCAAAACTTGAGGATCTATGTCAAGAACTGCATAATAAGAATTATAGTTTACTGTTTTCTTTCAGAATATATCRCAAAAATGAACTATTGTTCATGAAGGAAATAAAAGCAGAAAGCCAGAAGACAAGTAAAGTAGTTCACAAATAAAGGAGTTGTCCCATCACAGAGGTTATTATGCTATTTTCTTATTAGGTTCATATACTCATTTTTCTTTCTTCCAGAGACAACCACAAAACAGAATGGTGGATACCTCAGAGAGGACAGTTGTTTTTTGAAAGTTCTCTATCACCATCTGCTGGAATGCGTGACTCATTGCGCTAGAAAGAGATAAAATAAGGTTGTTTGCCTATGGTATTTGAAAGTATAAACAAGTTTCTGAAGTCTCCAACCTCTGAACTGCACTGATTTTCCTGAAGTTTTCTATTACCAGCAGGAGGCTACAAAGAAGAAGAAAAACTAAAAAAAAAAAAAAAAAAAAAAAAGCCTGGGCTGCAATAATTTAAATTAATTCTGGCTTTCATTAATGCTTGGCTAATAATGTGATTGATATTCATCAAAGTCTTCATTAGTTCCCTATACCTTTTTGGAATTTCCAAGCCATGATAAATTGTAATAATTTTGTCCCACCTGGGGAAAATGCAAGTCATGGTTATTTTTATAGAAAAAGAGGTGTTTAAAAATCACAGAATGGTTGAATTTGGAATGGACCCCTAGTGATAGTATAATCCAAACSCCCTGCTCAAGCAGGGACACCTAGGGCATGTGGCACAGGGTCACATGCAGGCAGGTTTTGAAGATCTCCAAAGAAGGAGACTCTACAACCTCTCTGGGCAGCCTGTTCCAAGGCTCTGTCACCCTCACAGGAAAGAAGTTCTTCCTCACGTGGAGGTGGAACTTTCACTGTTTYAACTTGTACCCATTACCCCTTGCCCTGTCACTAGCCACCACTGAGAAGGGTTTGGTCCCCTTCTCCCTACATTCTCCCCTCAGGTACTTATACATATTTTTCASATCCCCTCTCAATCTTCTCTTCTCTAGGCTAAACAGGCCCAGCTCCTTTAGTCTTTCCTCATAATGCTCCAGTCCCTTAATCATCTTTGCTGCTCTATGCCAGACCTTCTCTAGATGTTCCATATCCCTGTCACACTGGGGAGCCCAGGACTGCACACAGTGCTCCTGGTGTGGTCTCACCAGAACTGAGCAGAGGGGAAGGATCAGTTCCCTCAACCAGATGGCAACACTCCTCCTAAAAAAAAATGTGATTACAAATATTTTAATCTTTCTCTATTTCAAATGATGTCTGAAAAGGCAAAAGGCCCAAATACTAGTCAACGTCCACGGGCAATAAGACAACAAGGTAGATCTAAATTCTATTTTAGGGAAAGCTTTCTTGTTAGAAGAGCAGTTAGGCTTAACAGGCTATTAACAATTGCTATGGAATTTCTGCCACAGAGTGTTTTTAAGACCAGAATAAATAATTATCTGTCAATAATGAGACAGTTGTTGGTGCTGTTTTGAAAGGAGGCTTATGGACTGAATGACAATATCTCAGATCATTTCTCATCTTGATTTTAGGACTTTATTCATACTGAAGTCATGTCTCAGGTGTCATATAAAAGACTCAAGACACCACTTACAACAAATTGAGTTCCCAAATTAAAATATATCTGCCCAATTTAACATTATTGTGGAAATCGTGCTGTGTCCAGCAGCACAGCAGTAGATGAAAATCGTCTGTGTATTTAGAGAAAAGTTGTCTATCTAAAAAGCTTGTTCTATAGAAGAAAATGAATAGAAACCAATGTTTAGTGAATTGACCAGAAGTTGCAGTGATGAAATAAGATTTTAACTGAAAAGCTCATAAATTTCTACTTATTTCATCTTCAGAGATGGAAATATGTTGTTTGCCTCTTGAAATGTGAAATTCAATTGTCCAACCTTGGTGCTTGCTATCACTTGTAACACCTGAGGATGCTCCTCATTGACCAGTAGCATTGAGTCACAGACATGCAGATCCCCATTTCATTTGGCATTTGGCATTTTATCATTCAGCCCTGAATCATGTTTCAAGGCATTTTAGGTGGCATCAGCTTGGCAAAGGACTTGAGCTTATGATCAGCTTCAGGATGAGATTAATCACATCAAATAGAGATATTAATAACATGGAAATTTATATCCAAGCCAATCACCTGACATTCCCATTATAGTTAATGAAAATTTGTCCAGTTAGCATAGTCAGTGGAGTCTCTGACATTACTCATCTTATCCTAAAGTAGGTGTCTGAGACAGATCGGATGAATCAAGCCACAAAGCATTTGTCTTGTTGACTGTTGGTCAAAGGATCTTTCAGTGAGTAGCTCAGCTGTGCTTGCGCACAGTACAATCATTATAAGTTAGGAGAGAGAAATCCCACTTTTAATGTCTCAAAAGAGTTAGAACTCAGAGAAGTCCTATCACCAGGGCCCAGCTAATTGAACATCAATGAAAGTAGTTCCCTCATGATCATTCATCATCCCTGTATCATCAGYTATTGCATTGTGTGTCAGTGTCAGAACTGTACAAACGGAAAGATTTTGATTTTTAGCCAAATGCGTGTGGAACTCTACCAAAGTCACTTGTCTCTTCAGGGAATGCCTAGTCTATTCTTCCCTAATTTAGAAGAAAATCAAGAAGCTGACGCTTAATAGTAGAATACACCAGACAAAGTGTTAAATTGAGAGGTATTTAGAGTGTAGGATACGGTACTCTTTCCCCTTAAATTGAATAAATAACATTGTGTTTTAGAAGAAAAATCACAGAAACCTGGTGGACAACATATATGACCATAAAGAATAAATGTTACAGCATCAGAAGAGGCAGTAGGAAGAGYAGGAGTTTGTATTTTACCCCTTCTTCAGCTTTGCATATCCAGTAGCAATTAAAAGCAGTTAAATCTAGAKAACAACATTGGTTTCAGGAATATCAGAATAAATCTTTTCCATCAGACCAACAATTCTCCTGTTTTCCTGACTGAAGCTATATACTAAATCTGACACAAATTTATAAATGATTTCAGCTGTCTCTGAACTGTGTTTTTTATTTCAGTAAGTAGTAATGATTTTAAAACAAAGTAGAAAGAAACAAAAAAAAAAAAAAAAAGCCACACACACAGAAAATGAAAGAAAACAATGCAAACCAAAAAATGCATACATTTAGGATCCCTCTTCTTTGATCAAAAGTTTATTTTGAATTCATTGCCTAAAGAGCTCTTCAATGTGAAAATGTTTAAATTATTGACTGAAGTTTATCACACTAACAACATTTAGCTGTTCTGAAAGAATTGCTGGAGGAGTTTTTAATGGTGCATAATACACTGACAGTGAAAAGTCAAGTAAACAGAAATACAATAGCAGTACATTAACATCTTCTATTCAACATTAAAATAATTTTTACCTTTTTGTAACTGAATGCATTTCTTTTAGGGATGGGGTGACCTATGTTCTTAAAAATTGTTATTAGAATAAATTTCCTCTCACAAAATTTTGCAGAGAATGCAAAACTATGCATGCAATCCTACTATATGTGAATTTCTCCAAGTTCTCTCTATCAAATAGAGTTCCTCCAAGTTCTCTCTATAAAAATCCCAACAGCTAGTAATCACTCCTTCCCACAGTAACAATTATCATGTCTTTGGGAACATTGATACTGGCTAAATTTAAGCGCCTATTCAGGTGTTTCAGGAAGAGTTTCGTCTCCCTTACCATTAGGATTGAGATTCCTTTGCCTAATYGTAGATGTGAAATAGCATCTTTGGTGGGTATCCTGGAGTGTGTTGTCTCCAGTTCATGCTCCAGGAGGATTTCTGCATCCCACAGTCCTGAAACATGTCTAGCAAACCCATGGGAATGGGTCAGAGTGTTTAAGATGTTTTTGTTTGGGCAACTGAATTGAGGCCTTGCTGTTTACATGTGGGTGTTTGTATATATGGTACATATATGCCAGTGGGGTGAGCTGAAATCACTCCCTAGGTTTCTTTGGTAATTCTAAGAAAATCTTCATCAACTGTGATGGAGGGTGGGCATCCAGAAAGCCATGGTTTACTGGTTCTCTACAGATATCTAAATGCAGATGTTCCAGAACTTGATTCAATTGTCTACAAACAGGCAACTAACATGCTCTAAGTTGATTTGCCTGATCTAACAAACACCATCATTCTAATGCATTCTAATTAGAAGCAATTCTAATAAAATATTGGTCCCCCTTAAGACAATTAGCGGTCCCATCATTGTGGATACCTTTAATATCTGTGACTTCTCAGATGGCATTTAGGCATAAACCGTAAATTTAAGTTGAATATCACCTTGAAATGCCCCTAAAGTAAGTTCTTAACATGTAAGATATTCCAAGCTCCTGCTAAATATGACTCTAGAGGTCAAGTCTGACCAGTAGCAATGAGAAATTCCTTCAAAAATACTGGATTCTTAAGCTCCCTAGATTGTCCTCTTGGAGTAAGTTTTCACTGATTACTGATTACAAAGAACCTTCTAAGCTTTGACAATGGTTATTCGTTCAGTACCTTATGAAGTACCCTGGTTTCTGCAGACTATTCACTTTCTCATATGAAAAGAATGTACATAACAAATTTAATACATTTTCCTGGGATCTTAAGGGATGCACTCTCCTTTTACTTCTTTTCTTYCACACACATAGACACATTGGTTGGGATCTTATTCCATAAATGCAGTATAAATTTCCATTGACATTCTGATTTYCCTAGATTATCTCAAATGGTGGTAGAACAGTTCTATTAACTAGAACAGTATGGGCAATTGAGTCAAGCTCATATCTTTATTTTGTTGTTATACCTATCAACAGCTTTAAGATAAGGTATATATCTGCTACCTCTCTGACCTTTCATATTTCCTGCTGGAAAGAGAGATGTAAATAAGGGAAGACAGTGAACATCATAATGTTTGCCATGATAATGGAGAAATCCAAATGAAAGACCATAGGTGRACTTTTTTTTTTTTYCCTAAATTCTCATCCACCCSCCCTTGTACAGATAAACAGAGTAAGAAAAAGAGCATATTATTTTAACCACTTAAAAAAAAAGGAATGCTAACGTACACGTTCACTTAGAAATTCTAAATTAGTTTGTAAAGGGGAAAAATGAATAAGATGTAATTAAAACAAACAAGACAAATAAAAAATCAAGTACTTTCTCATATGTCCTCATTACACTTCCTGAATAGATAGATACACTTATATATTTTATTGCAAGCATAATTTCTGACAGTGTTAGGCAGTATCATATTAAGGAGTGCTATGAATACTGCCTGAACTATTGTCCCAAAGAATTCACTTTCCTCAGAGGAGCCTTGCTCTTGTCTCTACAGAAGATACTAATTTATACCAGCATAAACTAGGTGACTAACAAAGGTTAATACAACTAAGTTTTAGGCCTATTGTATCAGGAGGCAATAAATCAAACTGAGGGATAGTGTGTTGTCTGTGCAGGAAAAGGGAAGGGGATTTTCATAGATCAGGGGAATTCTGCCTTAAGATATCACTGTCCCTCTTTTATAAAACATAAGCCATGCAAACAACCATTATATTGATTCACATGCTGTTCATGGCAGTTAAGGCTGTAGTGGGTAATTATCCATGCCCAGTTCTGTGCTATTGCTCACCTCTCTTCTGCTTTTCTTTGGGTGATTGACCCACTAAGACTAGTGGAATGGTTGAAGAATATTTCTGGTACAAAGAGATATGTTGCACAAGCAAGTATTATCTAACAAAACATATTCATGATTTGCTTTAAAACAGAAATTATCCCTTTGATGCAAACGAAACACATGCTTAAATACTTCGGTGGATTGGGGAGAATGCTCATCATACAATGATAATGAATACTTGGGTTCATGAGCAAATACTCTTGTTTGCATGTGAATGCAAACGTTTCCCATAATATTCTCCAATTATTTCTCTGCATGAGCAGCAGTGCAAAGAGGAATCAAAACCACAAAGCACCTGTCTGAAATCTGCATGAAAGTTTGCCAGAAATCTTTTCCAGTATTTGCCCAGTTCTACCCCAAGCAGAAGCACCTAAGAAACACTGTAGTTTATTTTCCATGCTTTCAAATAGCATCTGGAAAAATTAAAGGAAAAAATCTCCTTTTCTTTTCCTTTTTTTTCATGAAATCATCACACATAGCTCAAGAAATGTCAGAACCACAGATTACTGGAAACTGGGAGAGTATTCTGGGAAAATATCACGATACATTTACTCAGTTCATAAATTGCCTTTATGATCCTCCCAACCAGATACTCCCATAGTAGGAGTGGTACTAAGTAGGTGTTATAAACAACTTGGCTCATCCCTCTTACTCAAGGAGTGTSTATCTACCTTTGGCTAGTGTTGGAGACAGTGTAATTGGCTAGGAGGTTCTCTCATCTGACTCAGTGTTACTGTTATGCTCAGTCATTTGTTTTTCTTTAATATTTAGCAAACAATAGATCTACTTTCCATATAAACTCTCCCATTTTTAATTAACATGAGATTGAGTTCCTTAGTGTGTGAAACGGAGTAACAACAGAGTTAGATCATCGTGCGCCAGCAATCGTAGTCTCAGTATATATTCCATTAACTTCTGTGTATACATAACTGATCYATAAGTGTAGAATACAACTTGGTTTCAGCTTAGTCATCAGGATGAGACTAGGAAACAGAGAATCTGGGTCTTAACAGTTCATAAATCTTTGACATTTTGCCTCACTGATAGTCGTACAGACTGTAGCTTCCCCTTTTCAAGAGGATGCAGTCAGTGGGAGGAAGAATAATCTAACTGGAAAATACAGAGAGGTTGAAAACAGATTCTTCGTAATTGTGCACATTCTTAAATGTGCAAGAGGCAGCTGGCATTGGAATATGGGAAATTCAGATTAGAGTAAAGAAAAAAAAGAAGATTATGAGGAGGCTAAATAGTGAAACTGGGACCAGCGGAGCTGTGGAAGATCCATTCCTGAAGGTGCTTAAGGCTGCACTATATGTTGCCCTGACCAACATGACCTATTCAGGCCAGCTTTGAGCATGGAGTTGGAAGACACTGGAAGTTTCTTTCTGACCTAAATTAGCCTATGATTTTACAAAAACTGACTCCATCATTGTAAATAGAATTCTTCCGCTTTCCTCAGTATTAAGCTCATACAGATTTTTTTCTGTTTCAGACGGTATCTGAAACAGAAAGACAAGAGATTAAAACAGGTAGTGGATACAATCTGCTGCTTTTGAGGTCAGACATTCCTAATTATCCCAGTAGGTATAAGACCGAAATGTCCTAAAAACGTCAGTTTGCAAATGTGAAGAGATTTTAATGACTCTATCTGGCACTTATACAGTGCTTTCCATCCCAGAAGAACTAAAAGTCCTTTCACTGAATATTTGATAAAATTCTTGAATACAGAGCACATTTGTGGGTGAAATAGATGCATGCAGCTTCTTAAATGCAAGGAAGAGGGAAGGGCAGGACTTCTGCTCTTCCCAGAGTGAACTTCAAGCACGCTTATCCCAAGTTCATCCTTACTCTAGTGTTCAGTTCCTCCAGAATAGCTTTCTGAAAGACTTTGCATCCAAAAGATGCTGTGTATGCCATATAAGCTTTTTCTGTACCTCTAATATTAAGTGTATGGTCTAACTTAGTCCTTTATAATAAGAGGGACAGATTGAATCATCCTATCTGATCTCTCTGATAAATTTCTGAAATGTCTCCTCTGAAAGGACTCATCTCCGTTGAGCATGGGCTGTTTAATTTCTCCATTTGGCTAGCTAAACATAACCATCTAATGTTCCTAGGAATGCTGTTGTGCACCTGTGAAATCCATGCATTGCTACCAGATTTGACTCCAGAACTCATATCATAACAAAATCATATCTCATCATATCACAACAAAATCATATCTCTCGTATGAAGAGAGGCTGAGTGAGCTGGGCCTGTTTTCTCTGGAGAAGAGACGGCTCAGAGGGGATATGATTAATATGTATAAGTTCAGGAAGGGAGAATGCAGGGAGGAAGGGGACAAGCTGTTCTCACTGGTGGCCAGCGATAGGACGAGGGGTAATGGCCACAAGCTGAAGCATAAGAAGTTCCGTCTCCAGGTGAGGAGCAACTTCTTTACTGTTAGGGTGGAACAGTGGGTTCCTAGGGTTAGAGCAGTGGAACAGGCTGCCCAGGGAGGTTGTGGAGTCTCCTAGTCTGGAGGTCTTCAAAACCCGCCTGGATGCCACCCTGTGCCACATGCTCTAGGTGTGCCTGCTTGAGCAGGAAGGTTGGACTAGATGATCTGTAGAGGTCCCTTCCAACCTTAAATATTCTGTGAATCTGTGAATCTGTGAACTTGCCAAGGAACTGGGCTGTTCTCCAAATGGATACAGTTGTTATCAAATAGAAAAAAACAAACAAACAAACAAACAAACAAAACAACAAAAAAAAAGACACAAAGTGCATATATCATAAAAAAAAGACAATTTAACTGAGTCTAGCTCTGTAGGAACTAGTTTCTTGATTTAAGCTTGTTTATAAACCATAGTCCTTATATGAATGTCAGAGGACCTGGTAGATCCAAGAAGAATTCAACCCACTTAGCAGTTATTGGTCATCATCCTCAATGAGAAACAACAGTCAAAAAAATAATAAGTCCTAATCATCAATGATGCTGCCTTACAAAAGAGGAAAGAAGAAAAGGGTTAAGTTTCAGAACTCTAGTAACCCCTGAATATACTTAGTATGTTTGTCTTTGACAATCCCTCCTTTTTTTTCCTCTTCATTTAACATCTCTTGTTGCTTTAAACTATCCAGACTGGGAATTTTATTATCTGATGACTGAAATACACTTTTTTAACTTGAAGAAGGGAGTTTATCTTTCCAATGGTACATGGAAATAAATAGTTAAACCAAATAAGTCAACAGGAGCTCTATGAAAGTGTCGCACCTGCCTAGGCCTTTCCATGAATTTTGGCAGAAGAGACAACACAACACAAAGATTTTAGGTCTTTAAAATGTCCAGAAACCGAACTTCAGGTGACAGAAAGACCAACTTTGAGATSAAAGCATTTTAATTCTGGTGAGAGTTCTGCATGTCCCTCTGAAAGCGCATGCAAGAATTCCCAAGGAAAGCCTATAAAGGATTTTTCCTGGAACAAAAAAGGGAAAGATGAAGGTTTTTCTTCATTCCCATCCTTTTACCAGCAGGGAGTTGTTTTAAAGGTTTAGCCTTGGAGTCTTCAAGGCATTGAGGGAAGATGGCCACTAGGTGACAGTGCCGCTCCATACAAATTCACCACTCGACCGGGACGTACCTTCCAGAGCTCCTTTAGTTTTATGGTTCTCTTGTTTAGCACAATGTTATGCTTCTTTTTCTTTTCTTTTTTTACTTTTTTTTTCTTTCTTTTTTTTTTTTAATGGAATATTTAGAATATTACTATTCTAAGGAATGTATCACCCATATCTTTCTGTTCAGTAAAAAAAAAAAGAAAATAGTTGAAATGTTCGAATTAGAAACATAGTCACAACTTGTAAAACGAAGTATTAAAAAAAAAAAAAGAAGAAGAAGAAAAAAAAAGAAAGAAAAGGTGAGCACCACTCTTTTTCCTCTTCCTATATGTGTGCTTGTATGGTTTATGCATATGGAAAAATACATTTATTGTGTACACACACATATACTTATGGTGTGCATATGCATATGTACACTTTACGTTTACCAATGAGGTCCTTACAGGGAATTCTATGTGTATATAAAATCTGAGTTCTATCTACTTGTTTCCTGACTAAAGTTATCCTCGGTTCTGACAATAACAGCAGTTAAGAAACTCTATTTCTTCTCCACAAGATGTCAGTGTTTCCCGCAGTTTATTTCACTGCAAGTTTACTGGTAATGATTGTTTACAATGCCCTAAATATCATTCAATTAATTAAAAATAGGAGAGGTAGTCAAAAAAGCAAATCAAAGAATTCTTCTAGCTGAAGAGTCAACTTAGTTGGAACAATGAAACTATTTGTGCTGCTTCTATAGAGAAAAATCTAAAAAAAGAAATATCTTCAATATTTTGGCCAATAGATCAACATTTTATATTCTAACTTCCTCTGAAATGACCAAACGAAACAAACCAACAAAAAACCAAATCTCCCACTGAAAAATGCTATATATGAATGTTTCTGAAATATCTACCCACGTACAACCATTAATTTCCTAATAAAATACTAACTATTCTAAAATATTAATTGCATATAGAATACTCATTCACATACAAGGACTACTCATAACCCTGATAGAAGCATTTCTTAAATACCAGTAGCTAAGTAATGGTCATTTTCTTTGTGCTCAATGTCAGATATAACTAAGTTACAATCGGTGAAAAATAAGAGAGGGACAAATGCAGTCTTTGCCATCAGGGTTTGCAATTTTCATATATATGTGGCTTTATCAAAAACGGTGCAAATGACCATTGGTGTTCAGTTGTTCTGACTAAACATGTCAGAATCCATGTGTCCAGTCCAAACAGACATACCGTTCTTTTTTGCRTGGAAGAACAGATTTTGTCTTGGTTCAGATTCTCTTTGCTCCAGCTGGTCTTCTTTCAGCAGAGTTGTATCAGTGAAATGGTAACTCCAGTGGAGCTCATTGTACTCTGTCAGTTAAGATCCAGATACCCAAACCAGGCTGCAATACTTTATTTCCAGCTATTTCCAGTGAGATTTCCTTCAGTCTAAAATATTTGCAAATCAAACAGAACACGGTCACCTTCAGCCTTAAGCCTGATGTAAGCGCAAGTGCAATCAAGTGTCCTGATTTTCTATATATAAAACTATATTTTTCAGTGATACAAATGAAAATTTCATTTTCGAAGACAAAGTTCCTTGGACTGTTTTTGGACTTCCTTATTTAAAGTTATATTTGGATTTGTCAGACTGAGTAGCATGTTGTATGTTTATTATGCTTCTAATATTGAGAGTGACATGTGAACCATCACGTGTGAGCAGGCATGTATCGTGGAGAATTATCCTTCACTACTTACACCAGCAAGCACACCATCTCAGGCATCCCTGCAAGCAACGAAAGCTTTGTTTTCCTTAAGGCTACAGCATCAAAGCTGTGATGAGAACATGGCAAGTACTTGTAGCAATTAATCCACTGGAGGACACAGACTGTTTTATTTGCAAGTTATCTGTGCATAAGGCTTGTTTGGAGGATCTGTTTGTTCTTCGAGATGGCCTGAACCTTTTATTTCAACACACGGATTACTTGGCAGCCTTTCGCTGCCATTGGGCAGCTGGCAATTGATAATTTGCTATGCAGCCAGCAGGGTCGCCAACTTGAGATTTTATCATGCATTTGATTATATCTAGTGTTTTTCCTTCAAGCCTCAGGTCCTGGTGAGGGTCTCAGGCTTCCATTAAAACCATGCATGATTGAAAGCCAGCTGGAAAACAAAAAAAATCCTTCCATTGTTTTTGAGAAATCTCAGGGCTTCATTATAGGGAATATTTTTTCCTAAGCCATCTCCTTCAGAAATCTGCGTTGAGAGATTGTACCTCTGAGAGGAATCTCAAGTCCTTTCACCTTTTGCTACATCTTTGCATTGCTATATAATAGGATGTGCTGAATGATATTTGTCTGCAGTGACTATAAAGAAAATTTAGCCTACTAGGTTTTAGATTGCTAACAGAAGCTACTATCAATCCCACCCAGAATATGAAGCCCATCATTTTTATCAAAAAAAGAAAATCTCTGTAGCACACTGAGGTGTTCATGCCTCTCAAAAGAGACAGCTGAAGTCAGAGCAGGAAGGGTAGGAGAATTTATAGTATTATGCTGGAGGAGTAGAGCTCTGATAAAATTTCTTTTATTTTCTGCTGTTTGTTCACTACTTCAATGAGCCAGAAGCCCTAAATTTCTGCTAAGCAATGCAATCAAGTGAATAACAGCCCAGAGAAGCACCTAGATAAACACTGATGGACTAAATATAAACATGGGAATCTTTCTCTCACTTAAAATTTCTTTCAGTGCACTATTTACCGACATGCTTAAGGGATATACCACTAGGACCTCACCAGTTTACATTCTGACATGTTTACTTCTCAACAGCACCTTCTTCTGAAGGCCCATTATTTGCATTAAAGCTGCAAGATGAAGAAAGGAAATCAGAAGTAGAGAGATAAATAGCTGAGATCCAACATACAATACCTAATACCAGAGAAGACAAAATTGCAAGAAGATTTTTGCATGTATCAACATGGTAGGTACATTTTATATCAAAATTCTCAAATATACTGCCACTCCACACTAGTGACTACAGTTAACTTGGATTTAAATGACTGTTGCCAAATTCTATGACCTTTATTTGAGCAGAATTGCTGTTGATATTAATTGTATTAAATCTGAGAAACAATACGAAGAATGTCTCATAATTCCTAGTCTTAAATCTTTTATTCACCTCCTAGYTCCTTTCAGGGACCTACCTGATATCCAGCTCTTAAGGGACTTGATAAATGAATGATATCTATCTCCTCTTTCTAAATTCCTAACCTCAGCAGAACTATATGAATTTTCGGTACTGTAGGTGTGGTTTATAGTAGTTAAGAATTTTTAGTCATTCTTTTTTATAATCACCTTAGAGTTATAACTTCTACCTCTGCCCCAGATTCGCACTGTGGCCCTTTGAGGCTCCATTCCCTATTTGCAAAATAGGTCTAGTGTCTTTTTAAAAATGATTTTGTAGGAATATACACATAAAGGTTTCTGAGAAGGTAAGATACAAAGATTCAGAATCCAAGGAAAAGTTATAATCTGATAATTCCATTTCCATATTGACAGTGGTCAAAAATCCCTTGCCCCTTTCCTGATGACAGGGGAGTCTAGAGCTGTGGTCTTCTCATGTGGTACATCCTTCATACTTCCATCTTATGATTCACATTGGATCTGAATAAATTACTTGAATAGGTCTCATTCCATTAAATTCAAGGAGGAAAGCCTATAAACTTAAACATTTGATCCTATTGTCACAGTCAATGATTTTTTGTCCTTAATCATACAGAGACAAACACCGAGTCCTTGCATGGACCATTTTGTCATTTAAAATCAAAAAGAAAATGTAACTCCTTTCACAAGCACATTCCTTCCTTCTCTCTCTCACCTCATGCTAATATCGAGCATTTCCCAGAAAACATGTGAAGAACTAATTTTGGTTGAGTAAAGCAGGAGCCTCAGAGACAATCAAATCATAATTTTTGTGGCACTTTTTTTTTTTTTTTTTTTTTTTGAATCTGACTTTTCTTGGTGACAATACACATATTATGTGAGCTCCAGCAGCTCATTTGTCTGCTGCTGTTCTGCTTTATCAGCCTGGAGTAAAAAGAATTGATATGTCTGGTTAGATAACGTAAATGGAAACTCAGGACTCATTCCAATTTGCTGTACTTTGATATATTTCACTAACCTTAGAGTACTGCAGGTAACACCACTTGCTATTTGTATATAAATATTGCACATTAAAAGATCTCTTAAAGTAATACTTGTGGTTATTTCTGCCCTTCCTCCCTCCCCCTGTTGTATGTTTATTGGTTTGTGATTGGAAGACAAATGTCACGCTTTGTGACTACATCCTTTTTCAATCCAAGATGCTGTCCCAGAACAAGAATTCATCTTCATTGGTAACTTGCTAGCCTGATAAAACAAAAGGAGATATTTTCCAGGAGTCCTGGATGCTAATACAGTAGAATCTTATAACTGCAGTAAGTTATTCTCTCCTGCGCAAGATATGTTAGAGATATTTGATCATTTCCACCAGCCAAATCTATCTTTCCTGTAATTTTCTTGACTAGACTAGAAATGCATTAGAAATGGATCTTGAATTATTTCTTATGGATTTTGTAAGATGTTTTAATGCGACGTAAGAGCAAAAAGTGACAATGTTCAAGAGGACTGGAGAAGTGCTAGTTGCTGCTGGTGGCCATCGAGGTGGTGGTGGTACATTTCTGAGGGGAAAGAAAAAGTAGGTTTCTTGCCCTAGTCTCATTGCAGAGAGCTATATTTTGTCCATCTGAATTCTTACTAGTGCAATTTTCTGTTCAGGAATACTGCTTTACAATTAGACAATGATATCTCCCTCTCATTATAAGCTGAAATGCCATAGCAAATCAGTGGGCATCTGCTATAAAATAGGGACTGGTCAGCTCATTTGTGAATGATAGGAGCAAGAAAGAGGTAAGAGAAATAATTTTCCAGATAGGAAGAGACTAGTTGGATATCTTTTCTTGTTCCTCTCGACGCACAAACATGAGAAGCTGGGGGTACAGCACAGGACAGGTACAGTAGTATCTCCACACACTTCTTGCTTCCTAATCACACACATTGGTAAAGCTTGGAATTTGCTATGGCAGTGTCAGAATCCTGTTTGATGAAGAGAAAGTACGCTATGACTCAAGGGAAGGAAACACATAGTAAAGTTGAGTGAGAAATAATAGATTTTGCATTTTGATGGCCAGAATGGAACTGGCCACCAATGGGGTAAGGGTGGAATTGTTAAGTCAAATGGATTTATATTATTCAGAGATAGGTTTTGATTTTTGAAAATAATAGTACAAGGCAATTTCAGGTTGTCTCATAAAGTTATGTCTGATGTAAAATTAAATACTATACTTTGTTTCTAGGTTATTTATACCCATTGATTTCCTTTTTCTTTGTTTGTTTTGGGGGGGTTATTTTTAAAGCTCAGAAACTCTTGACCTCCATGGATATTATACATCCTTCAGCAAGAAATAGATCCTCATTTCAGCCTCTAAGAATACACTCACTAGTCTAACTAGCATTTTGCATAAATAAAGACATTTAGTCTGAAATTGTTGCTGTGAATCCTTTTTATATGAAGGTGATGGAACCTCATCTAAAAATCACAGGGGCTTGTGAATCCAAAATAACAGTCACATTCAGTTCTAATACAAGCCCATATATATAAAGTTAGAACTGGGGGTGATGAGCCTTGGATTCAGGTGTTTGTGCAGAGCATGAAGGACAAATTCTCTCTTCTAAAACTGGCATGAGCTACATCAGTGCATCCAAAGGCAGTAAATGGATAAACAAGACAAATAGCTTTGTGAGTAACTCTGCTATGATAAACAAGTGTGTCCCAAGGCAAACTGAAAACACTATTTGTATTTGCAGATATTTCCATCCTGAGACAAATCCTGCTCCCTGGTTACACTCGCAGAATGTTTTTGCATTTTCTGGAACTGTATGCACATAGCCAAGAGAGATCCAATATGCACTGAATATATATAATTTTATATATATATTTATAAAACATAGTATATATATATATATTATTCTTAAGAAAATGAATGGAGACTGATAGAAATCTCATATTCCTTCAAGAAAAGCCTGTGTCCATAGTGAAAACCTACAATAGCTGTATTTTTAACTTCAATTGTGTACTGAAATGCCTGGGGATACATGAGATGACACCAAGCCAAAAGCTTCATTCTAATGCAGAGCAATAAAAAGCATCTAAAAAAACCTCAGAGTTTACTGAAGTCAGAATGGCCAGTGGGAACTACATATCCTTGTATGCTATGCAATGCACCCTCCCAAAACAAACAAACAAAAATTACCTGAGACCTTTCTCCCTCATAGAACTGGGCAGGGATATCCATCCTCTCACACTAAACACAATTTAGATGTATAATGCTATCAGAATTTTTAACCCCGAGACTTAGGTAGTTCACTTTGATTCACTTCTATGAAGGTGAGGAAATATTCCTAAACTTATTTTCCCTTTTCCAGTAAACATCTCTACTAAAAAGTGGAAGGAGTTCAACAAAAAGACAGACCGAAAGTCCTGCTTTCAAAGACTTTTATCGTGATGAGTAAAACGTTCTCTTGAAAGTAGGATAAAGACTCAAATGCCTGGGAAAGACAAAGAATTTTAATCAGAAATGGACAGGCTGTCGTTTCATCCCACGCTGTATTGAGAAAATGTGAAGGACTACTGTCTGTTGTGTGGAGAACCTAATCTGATTGTCCYGTTCTCAGAATACAACCTGGAACACGGCCTGGAAGGCAAAGAGGTAGGAAGCATGTTTGTGATTCTTCCACAAACAAGAGGAATGTGGTTAATCATGTGTCGCCCCAAGATTTAAGATCTCACAGACATACACAGAGCAACTCATACGTTTAGCTATTTGGTATTCACTTTGCTCTTAGAAACAGAACTGCTTCCAATGTTGGGCAGCAGATGAACTCAACCTGGCAGCCAGGATTTTTGACTTGAGATCCTGAAGTGGCAGCTTCATACTCAAGCTCTTCTTTGGATATCATCCATTGCACTTCGTAAAATTGAGGTTATGACATTGTTGGGCTCTCTAAAATCTGTGCAAATATGACCAATTCTGAGCATTACATGTTACAAGTTAGAGTGAAAGCAAAGCTATTTGAGTATTAACCCTTTGGATATGCCAGGTGAAACAAGGAACTTGATCTCAAATCATTTCAAATCACTGGCCTAAGTAAAAGCAAAGCTATTTTTTTTTTTAATCTCTTAATTTTACTCTAAGTTGGATGAAATTCAAGCACATTTCAAATTAAAGCATTTCAAATTCTAAGGTGCATACATTTTGATTTTCAGGGATATATGTGTGAGTGGTAGTTTGGACCAAAAAAAAATGAGAGAAATTCACAAAAGACATTTAGAATTCTAAGTTTACAAGAAACACATTTCCATTTTCAGGAGGAGAAAACAAAAATCATCCAGCCCCGCAAGCTTCACCATTTAAAAAGCAGGAAAACTAACATATACGCTGCATAAAAGGTACAGCCTCAAAGTCTTTTTTGGCTCTACTAGAGAACCCAAATAATATGACTTTAACTGGTATAGCAATACTCCTATAAAGTCCACACTACCTGCTGAAAAGATGTCAGGTTTCCCTACTCTGCATAATATTAACCCAGTTTTATTTTAAGCTGATACTGCTGAACACATGCATGTATTTACATAATAATAAAAATAAAGGTRCTATGCAACTGCACTGGATTACTGGCAAAATATCAGTGTCATTTCTGTTTTCAGTTTCTACCTCCTTTACCCAGTACCAGTGTCAATTAGACCGCATTGCAGACAAATTGTCTTGCAAGAGTTTTTTATTAATTTCACAGTCTCTTCAGGATCACAAAGCACCAGAGAAGCATTTCAAATCCTAGGAAGCAAAAACTTTTTTAAGAGAGAAAAAAGGGAGATTGGAAACGAGAAGCAGATGACAAAATTCTTAGTCAAAGGGAAAGCAGTTAGTAGGCAATGGAGCAAGAATACAGGCATATATGTTGGTTGGTTTAAGACCATGCTGTAATATCTGAGTTTGATTCTTACTGTCCTGATTGAGAGCAATGCTCTCTATAGCTTACAATAGCTTTACAGGATACGGGATACTAAATCCCTGTGCATATAGGTTTCACAACAGATGAGCTTCAAATTTATTCAGCCCTTTCACTAATTACTCAACCTGATCAACTGCTCAATCTAATTCAGTTTCCCCAGCAATGACTGATGAAAGCACAATCAAAGCTTGCTAATAACAATGCATTTCTTTTTTTCTCATGGTCAGTATGAATTAGCCTATACACAGCCTTAGAAGATGCAGGAGATTAATATTCCACTTTGTAAGACAGGAAAATTTGAGCAGAGAAAAAAGATAATTTGATGGAGAGAATCTGTAAGCAAATTAAGAGGAGGAAGAGTAACTCCAGCATTGTTACTACTTTTGTGTCTAGTCTGCAATAAGAATTTATTGTGGAATAGCTGTCATAGTTCCCACTACTGTTTTCCAGTCACTGAAATACTCCAGAGAATTTGCAGCTTCATTTTGTTTTTGGAAAGGGCCCTTGGACAGACTCTTAATTTAGTTGTAAAGGCTAAACTGGAGAAAAAATGCTAAAAGGAGCAAGTCAATGCCTCATCTGTTTTCTATCTCAGTGAATGGGCAAAATCCATAGCACACCTTCCTATCCATAGCAGCTGAGATATGAGCTAGTGCTTACCAAAGTCCAAGTGTACTCAGCAGCAGATATATACTGCAAAAAAAGGTGTATTTCCAACTACGATTGAATTATCACAGCTATTGTACTTAAGCAATATAGTAATAATCTCCTTGTATAAGGAGATCTAAGCTTCAAAAATGAAGAAGGAAATATATTCAGAAGAGACAGGTTTTAGTTCTGTTGTTAGGAATGTGGGTCTTTTTCCTTTTTTTAAGTGGTAGGAATAAATAAGGTGAAGTTGACAACAATACTTTTGATTTCAGTTTTCAGCAAACAAATAGTTTCATAAACACTAGGAACAATTGATTCTAATA
Organism: Nothoprocta perdicaria; assembly: GCF_003342845.1. Taxonomy (NCBI): domain Eukaryota; kingdom Metazoa; phylum Chordata; class Aves; order Tinamiformes; family Tinamidae; genus Nothoprocta; species Nothoprocta perdicaria. The sequence goes on from NW_020456187.1 coordinate 222,242, forward strand.
GATTCACATTTTGCAGCTGCTGTATTTCATTGTTGCCATACCTGAACTGATGGTCCTTAATATCAGGCCTCATATGGGTCCTCTTCCATGTGCTACAAGTTTCCATGAAACTTTCAGACCTTGGGTATCTCCCCATCAAACCTGACTGATATTGCTTCAAAATAAAAATCAGTGAAAGGGAAAACGATTGTTGGACAAAAACACACAGAAACAATGTGATCATAGAAAGTTCATTTCCTTAGGAATTCCCCCAAAAATGAGGCTAATTCATTTTTTTCTGCAATGGGCAATTCCTTAGTGGTATAAGAAGACTTCACCAGGCACAAAGCTCCTGATACTATCAAGGCTGGTACCACTCTGCTTCAGCAGTATCTAGAACATCTTCTCAAACCTATCTACTTGCCGCTTCCTGTTTCTCTGCTGCTGGAAAACTTTTATGAGCTGAAGATATTTTACCTTTCTTCAGTTACCCTAGCATGCAGCTATCCCTTTATGGCCATGATCCCATGTATCCTCACATGTCCCTTCTTCATTGCTTTGTCTGCTACACTTTAAAATAGGGAAGGACTCTTGCCTATACAGTGGTTTGTAGTCTGCAGCTTGCTCATGGATACTGAACTATTTTGGAGTAACTCAACAGAGTGTGATCCTCATTGCTTGCTTGGTGCAGCTCCTGTAAGCCTCATAGTCAAAAGTGTAGGTCTAGTCTACGTGGGAGGAGGAACTGTCAGCCAGTAATTTGGGGACCATAAACTGTGACACTTGGCCGAATTTCTTGCCATTATTCTTTTTCACTTCATTTTCTTTTTTTTCACACTTTATATGTGTAATGACCATGATGTTTCAGGAGAAGTTTAAAGTTTATTGACAGGTTGGAAAACTGCCCTCTCCACTCATGGTTTCGAAGAACAAAATCAGATGAAAAGATTTGACTGAATCAGATCATACCAACTTAAACGAATGTAATCTCTTTATTTTCCTTTGGGTTCTCCAAGCCTCTTGGTAAGCAAGAAGCAATGTATCACATCTAGGCAAATGAGGTACTTTTTAATTAGTCAGCAGAGAACCACCACGTAAAGAAATGGTATATTAGTAATCTGTTTACATCTCAGGGAAGAGAAGGGGAATCTTCAGCATCAAATATGTTCATCAGTTTCAATTACCAAGAAAAAAAAAAAAAAAAGCTCTCTTTCTTCAAATACGTCACTTTTATTTTGTGGATGCCTGCAGATATGCCAGTGGAATCAGTCATTGAGATCTGTGTAGGTCTGATTCAAAAAAATGGAGAGGTAGGGGTAAACATGCCAGGCAGAGCCTCTGAGCAAGTATACACTTTTCCTCTTTTTGCTTACCTTTGAGCCCTGAGTTTTGCAACTTAAACTCTCCACCTCAGCTTCATCATCACCAGTTAGGCTGGAACCAGTTCCACAGGTCTGGATGCCCTCTATCCCATATGCAAAGGATGGAATTAAATGCTATGTTGGTGATCACTTTTTTTTTTTTTTTCCTGAGTAAGTGGGAAGGAAAGTAGATAAAGTTTGATCTCAATATCTGATTCTAAAAGTTTAGGCTCAAACTTGCCCTTKATTCTCAGTGAATATCTGATTTTTGTTGATATTTGAGCTTAAAAAACAAACAAAAATGTTTTGACTCAACTTGGATGTAAAACACGTGCTGAAGAAAATATTAAATGAAAATGAGTCTATTTTCAGTTCTAGTGATCTAGTGATCAAGTGACCGTTGGATTAAATTCTATCCATAAAGGACASGATTTAACTCCAAAACATAGCTTTCACTTTCTCATGAAAACTAGTTGCTGAGTCGTACCCTTTTCTAATAACATCTGCCTCTTGTAGGTTTTGTGAAGATCCATTCACTGTATACTTTGTAAGCAGAAAACGCTTTGTTGATATAAGGCTGATGATTGTTTACACATAGGGCTGCAAATCTAAATTCATTTTCTTTCCTTATATTTGAAACATTTTAATACTGCCCCTTAATCAAAACTCCCCTAAGTGATCTCCATAATTACCCTGAAAGTAAAAAGGGATGTTCTCACTGATTCATGTTTGTGTTTTTTTTTCCTCTTTTCTAACTCTCAGTCTAACTTCTTCAAACAACATACGAGATTTCCCAGTAACTGAGAAACACTAGAGATGTGAAATAATATAGCTAGTATAAATTTGAAAACAAATGTATGTATTTTTTCTCTGTTAGCTGTAAGTAGATTTTCTTTCCTAGCTGGCATATGCTTATTTTATATTAGTCTGGGTGAAATTTTTAATTTATATTTATTCCCAATGTTTTATTATATTCGCACTCAGCTGAGTTAGAGACCATAAAGGGTGATTGTTATACAGTAGTTTACTTTTAAAAGAAATAGGGCTTCTCAAGCAGCTAATACAGGAAGATGTATCACCAGCTTGAATAATTGTGACAACCATAGACGGTATCAGTGCCTGTTTGTTTGCACAATACCCTACTGCATTAAGAAAGCCATCCCAGCTGTCTTGGGCTCTGGAGTCACCCATTTCATCACTTGACACTGCAGCAGATGTTATGGATTGATAACAGACTTCACTTCATTCACTCCACATCTAAGATTACCTCTGGAAAAAAAAAATCAAATACATTATAACACTCCCAGCCATTTGTAAAGAAAAAAAAAAAATCAGCAATTTATTCTCTCTTTTGCAGCATTAAATGGCTCCTTTTTAGCTTTGAAAATATATATATTAATTTTTCTTTTGCTTTAAATGTTCACAGTAGTGGGTATGCATCTTAGTACTGACTGAAAGACAGAAAGGGGAGAGAGATTTAATGATTTAATTACGTTAAGACTTGGACAGGTTTTAGGATTATGAGTTACATCCCCATTATATCAGATGCCTTATGTTTTCAGTGATAGTGTGTAAATGTGGCATGTACAATGTGTTGGTGGCAGAAACAGTAGACAAACTAAGCCCTGTAGTTCTGGTCTATTAGATGAACAGTGATATTTGAGTGTATATATGCTGTCTTGCTGGACCTCATATTTTGTTTGAGATGCAGTTAGTGAATTTATAATTAAATGCTGGGATATCATACAGTAATATGACAAGAAAATTTGTATTTTGGTGGGGTAGGAGGCAGAAGTCAGGTTGTCCAACACTGCTAAGATCTCAGCTAGTGTCGAAATTTCACAAAATATATGCATTTCATAAAGTGCATGGTGCTGCCTTATCCTTGCCCAGCATCCTACATCATAGATTGCTAAAAGTCATGGGGCCCTGTCTTTGAATGGATTTAGGTGACTAGTCTATTATAAGAGGTTGGAGATGTGAGAGAGAGAAACAAAGCGAAGAACAAAATTTCAGTGAATCTTACAGGAAATATTTCTAAAGTTTGCATTGAAATTGTGCGCTATATGGATGCTGAATTCTCCTGGACTGTTTGAAAAGTCCAGTTTAAAACACTTCCCAGGGGAACTTTACAACATTTGATTTTAAGTTGCTTTAGTTTACCTAACTCTTTGGCTCATAAAAATCACTGACTTCTGTTACTTAACATCATAAGATATCCAGTAGTGCCTCAATGGCAGCTCTTGTTGTGGAGCTGTTCCTGACTTCTCACCTTTATATCCTCGCAAACAAAAACAAATTTTTGTTTGCCTAGTGTTTACTTGTGAGAATACCCCCCCCCCCAAAAAAAAAAAAGTATATCCACATATAAAAGCTTTTTTTCCAACAAATTTCAAACCATGCTATAACATGGAGAACAATTTCACAAAATGACTGTGAGATTGCCTTCCATCCTCGGTATTTATTTCAGATTAGAATTTTACATTGGCTATTAGTCCTGAATTGCATGGAAAAATAATAAATTTGAACCAGATACTTGAAGCAGAATGTTTCAATTAATTTGGTAAAGTACAGTAAAGTTGTAAGACAACTGAGGCTGAGGTGGTATGAAGAGAATTCTCAGATGCTCTAAAGACATTTATGCTGGAAGATCCACAAGAAAAAAAATAGTTATATCCATCCTCTGCTTCAAGTATGACTGAAATAATTTTATTCTACAGCTTATAATTTACTGAGTCTGAAAATATTTAGATGCTTTTCCTTCTGAACAGAAAATAGTACATTGCTCAACCTGGTGAGGAATCAGTCATATCCCTTAGCTGGAATAAGACTAGGCAAATTTTGCCAGGTGTAAATGAGGTTTGATTTGTCAGTTTGTCTTTATTCATCTTCTACTTATTTGCTTCAAAATACACAGAGCATAAATTTTTAGTGATGCAAATTTAAGCAGAACCTTTTTGTTTATTTGTTTGTTTGGTTGGTCTGTTTTTCTTCCTATGTACCTCTGAAATACYGTAAGAGCCAGAATAACACATTATCACACCAAAACTGTTCAGCTTTCGCCTCCAGCATTAAAATAGCTGTTGCTAGATATGACAGAAATCAGTGCTGGGGACCTCAAGAAAAGAGTGTGAGAGTGTGGATACAGGCTCTGAACATCTGCAATTCTGTTTCATACAAGTGCAGAAATACATGTGCTTGTCTGATAAAAGACTTGGCAGAGAAAAGCAAGTAGATTTCTTTCCCATCTCATATATAATGAAACATTAATATAAAGTCTCAATGAAGCTTCTCAGCTGAGGAAAATACAGAAAATTTTCATTATGTTAAGTCAAAGCCTCCGATTCATTTTGTCTACAGTAGAAAGACACGCAACAGTGACTTACTGTAGGCAACATTTCATAAGTTAATATCTAGATCATTACTCTTGTATATATTTCCTGGAAAGATTTTTTTTTTCTATGAAATACATATTCAATTAGCTCATTAACTTTCTATTTTTATTGCTTGTATTCTGCCTTGTGGACTCCTCTGACAAGGTAACTGCTGAAGTCAAGCTGCAGTCAGAGGACTTACTCTCACTTGTTTTAATACAATGGAAATTTGATTCAATTTGTCCTTTTCATTTCTTCTCTTCTATCTCTTATGTATGAAGTTATCCAATGTTCTCCCTGTTTATCTCTAGTAAATCCTCATTTACCCTCCAGAGTTGAACATTAGGGTATTAGTGTCCTTGAAGATCTCCTCAATTAAAGTCAAGATCAAAAGGAATCCTTCACATTTCTGATTTCTCTTCAAAGAATCTTTATCCAGTTTGATGAAAGTCTGCAAAATACTATGTACACTTTCAGCAGCATGCAGAAAATAGGTGGATTACCCAAAACCTGGTGATCAAGTCAGTGCAGTGTCATGAGCATATCATTTACTATTCATGTAATGTGATCAACAACATTAAAGAATTAGGTTCAAATTTTTTCTTTTTTTTTTTTTCTTTTCTCTAGGCTTCTTGCCCCAAGAAAAACACTTTAATTTTTTGATACAAAATCCTTTTGGCACAACATAGGAAGCGTGTTTTCAAATACTTCCAGAGTTCTGAATCTGTGAGCTTCATTTCTCCATCTGTAGAAGGAAGGTACAAGACCCTAAAAATACTGATAATGAAAACTGTAGGTGACTAAAATGCTATGTTCCCTGGTATCTCACCTGGATCCTCAGGAAAATGGGCTGAGGCTCTCAGGACACCTCAGGCCTTTTTTTTCCAAAACTGCAGCTTCAAAATCTCTTGTTCTTTTAAATATTTAGGAAGGAAAAATTTATTCCTCAGTGTTGCCTTCTTGGCTTAAGGCATCAAAGACACGATTCACTTGCCTAAATATGAACACTGAATATTATTTGACACATCCCAGGATAAATAGGTAACTATATAGAACTTTTAGATGTGACACAAAGTCTCCTGATATTAGCTCATTGCCTTGCCATTCCATATGAGTTTTAAAAATGCAAAAAACAAATTCTGTACTACTTCAAACTAGAATAGCTCAGTGGAAACAGGTCTCCTTTTTGTGACTCTTTGTTCCGTGCTGTCCTGAAGACAGACACCAAAAGAGATCCATCCCTGCTTTCCTATGGACTAGTTTTATATTAGAATAAAGGGTGGAATTACTCCTGAAACATATCTGTGTCACCAAGGTGAAAATCAGTCACCTGTAATAGCAACAAAACTCAGACATTATTAATTAATAACATATAYTTATTAAGCACGCTTAGTATGTGCATCCTGGTGAAGTAGAACTGATTCTTTTGCTTCATATGAAAACAATACATATAATTGGCATATTCTCAGTGACAATTATTTTCCTGTGTTTAAGTTCTATCATTTTTTCTGCCAAAATATTTCCTGAGTACCTATCACACTTAACATGTATAAGTATTCTGTGATGTACAAAAGTACTGTTTTTGCTGTTTCACAGGAATTTAGAAATTGTATGTTAYAGAAAGATCTCAAAGAAACTGTTCCTTGGGTTGTACTGTACTTTTGTGGAAAAAATAGAATACAAACATAGCTATTTTGAGGCCCATGATGGACTATCCATATGAGAATTTTTAGGGAATTCTTCTCGTATTCTAAAGATCCAGGTAACAATGGATGCACATCACCTCTACTACATTTCAGCACTCTTTCCTATAGATAATAGATTCCAAGTAAACCTCATTTTGTGACTGTCTTCCATTCTATTTTTTTTTCTATCTTAAAGGAAATATTGTCATAAAATCTGTTATAAAATATTTATTTTTTGCTCTTAAATTCTACTGTTTGAGGCAGGTCAATACACAATAAAGGTAAAAAAGAAAAAAAAAAAAAGAAAACAAAAAGTGTAAGAAGTTATACCTGACTAACAGAAGCAAAATATGACTTGCAAAAGCTGACATGAAAAATGTTTGACTTTAATTCTATGACTTGCCTTCATGTCAGAAAACAAAAATAACTATGATATTTCTTCACAGTCCTTAAATGGAGAGGAAAAAAATAAGCATTTTTTTCTCTTTTTTTTTTTTTTGTCTTCTTTCTTTTTATAAGAACACATAGTCCTTAGCTCAGAAAATCAAGTAATGTTAATCCAGTGCTGTATTGCAATAGTTATTACATAAGTAGTATATGGTGTGAGGTGATTTAGAAGAAGTGAAAATATATTTGGGGATTGCATCACCCTTCTCCACAGTCTCTCTGATGAAAACTTCATGAAGAAGAGATGATTCAGCACCAGAGACATGGCGTCCAGCTGTTTTCTAGTTATGTAGCCAGAAATGCATAATGAAATAGGAACTCTGAATGGTCCTGTGGAAAAGAGAGTGAAAACAGGATAGGAAAGAGAGAGAGAAAGAAAAAAAAGGAAAAAAGAGGACCTATTGATTGAAGTGGTCAGAAATACAGGACTGGTATGATGACAACCAGAACTCCCAGCCACCCCCACCCCAGAAGAACCCCCAGTGTCATAATCCTCTGAAGGACTCTGGAGATGACCTTGTTAAGTCATTGAACACGACATCAAGCAGAACCAGCCGTCAGGATGCTGTGGGCGTGCACTCTGGAAAAATTCAGATTGCCAGAACACGACTGAGAGCTTCTTATGATTTTTTTCTGTTATKTTGCATGGAATTTGCTGCCCTCCTTGTCGGAGCAATTTAGTTAACTACTTTTCACTTTGAATACTAAAATGTGCATGYTTCTGAAGGATAATAAATTCCTTGAAACTTGACTCATTTTGCTAGTTCTTAGGTCTTTTCAGTCACCTTTTCCTCATTAAAATAAGGAAAGAGCAGAGACTGTGCACTGACTTGGAACGATCTTTATCTCTTCTGAGGCAATACAATTTCTGCTGTGAGAACAGGGCTTTCTGAGAAACTTACCTCAAACCCACATATAAACAACATACTGGGAATTCAAAAAAAAAAAAAAATTTAAAAGAGAAGCTTAAAATGTATTTTCTTCAACTACAAAAATGTGAATGACAAGGAATGGCTCTGTACCTGATGCACTGAAACTATGTCCCACTAAATGATGCTGAACATCATTTTCTCTTTGCTTCTYGTTCCCTGATATTCTGCTCTCTCTGCAGAGATTATGAGGTCTGTAGGACAGAAAACTATCTTTCCATTCAATATTGTATGGTCTCTTGCACATCAGATATTCTGATCCCATCTGTCTATCATAATTGAAATGGTATATAAAAAATAAAAACGAGTCTTGCTATGCTTCTGAACAGAAAAACAGTTACAAGCCTTCTTCATCCTGGACGTTCTTGAGGTCAGCCAACTGTTATTAAGGAAGCTCATTTGGAAAAATCTTGGGCAAAAATAAAATAAGGTAGGGGAGAGACTGAACTCATCTTGAAACGAACCATCTGTCCAGGTTGGAGTGTTTAGGGAGCAGCACAAGGCACTGTGTTCTTTCTTTTCAGTTCGGAAAGGAGACCAGCACAGCAGCATAATAAGCAAATACAGGTATCACCAAATTTACGTTGCTGCAGTATCCAAGCATATTGCCTTGATAGAAATGAAAATAAAATATTGACCTTTTGTTGAAGCAAACTAATAGTAAAAACTTAATACAAAGAGGAATTTGGTCACCTTTTTGCATATAAACTAATAATTCTAAAAAAGCCCAGAACTGTTCCTAATTAGCCGACTGATGACACCATTAGGATTCACTTCAAAGAAAGAGCTGATTTGATTTCTCTTCTGTGGATTATTCCCCACAAACAGAGAGAATTTTGTTCTGCTGTCTAACATTCTACTCTATCAAGTAATGGCTATACATATGACACTTGCCCTCTTTCACAAATTATTTACATACAATGACAAAGCCCAGAGCATGAAAAACAACAAATGGAAAATCATTTAGCGTGGGGCAACATCTCTGAAAAAAAAGAGATAATCACAGCTAATACTGATCACATCAGTAAATTCCTTGGCTCTGTGGGCTGAAGTTCTAATAAGAAGCGATTGCTCCCATATAATTTACTTTACAGCCTGCAGCATTGAAATCCCAAACGGTAAATAAGGGCAATGCTCAGAAAACACTATGTAGGTGTGAGAAGGACAGCGGCTATCTGATAGTCATAACTGGGCTTCTAAATCATGGGAAAATGTAGGTAGGTTGTGTGAGATAAAAGGTCAAGAAAACCAGAATGTTTGAACTGAGGAATAAAAGTCTTTCTATCTGTGCTCTTAAGCTCTGAGTTACCATGAGAAAGAAGAATCTCTGACCACACAAACATTCACTTTAATATTTCAATCCCAATATCACTTCCGATATTTATCAGATGCCCAGTGAGTCCTATTACTATCTTGGCTGCTGTGAGTGAAGATGTTCTCTAATATATAGCAAAACTATTGTGTGGGAAGAGAGGAAGTGAAGGATAAAAAAAAAAAAATCTTTATTCTTTAAATAAGAAAAATATTTTTAAATTGTTTATCTTGTAAAAAAAGATTTTCTCAGTAAGTTCTACAGGAAAAAAAAAAAAAAAAGATATTTCATGAGCTTCCAGGTATGTAAGAGTATAAATCTAGTATAAATCTTAGCCTTGTAACAGCATACTGCTTATTTAGTTCCATGTTTAATTCTTCTTSTATTGCAATGAAGATTCTATTTTTGACGATACTCATGTCCTGAGGGGAAATCCAATCACAAATGCAACTATGTTTCTTCAGCATCCTTACCAGAAATCAGATTTTAAGAATTATTTTCGAAGGCCAGATCTTGCATGTACCAGGATCTTTACATACTKGAGCAATCTCCTTATCACACACAGAAGTATGTCTAGGAGTTAGGATCTGCTGATAGAAATTTTATTTTACTGCATACTGTCTTTAAATGTTTACAGATAAGCCGCCATCTCAAAGAATGAGAAGCAACTAATCAGAATATTTTAGTCTGTCTTGTGAATCCAAGGAGATCTGCAAGCAGAAAAGTGGCACAATTCATCAAATAAAGTCTTTGTTATAAATCAGTCTTTCAATTTTAGAAATCAAGCTGCTAGAGAAAACATTTTAGCAAGACAATCCTTCTCTACTGCATTTAATGCCTTTGGAAAAAAATATCTACAGAAATCAGTTAAATATATTAAGTACTTCTATATACTGATTCATATAATTCCATCAGGTTTTCCACACAGAGTAGTATAAACAGATTCTTTATACAATAATGCCCACTTGATTCGAGGAGACAATCAAAAATACAAAGTAACTGACATGGTTCTAATGATTCTGTACATTTCTTTAACCTCTATTAGGAGGTGAGAGAAGATGCATATCACAGATACTAAGAGATTTTCTGTTTGAAAGTAATACAGTACATCTGGATTGGCAAATGCTAAATAATCAGTCCCAAGAATCTGACATRCTGAATAGCCTGGTCAGACTACTCAATTAATGGCTAAAGGTATCATATGTGCCTTCTATCTGAAGCATTTACACATGAYATGAGATCTCCTAACATGAAACAAAATCCCTGACCCTCATTTCTGACAGTAACAGTAGCTGCAAGTACTTAATATGTTGTGGAGCTATAGTCGTSAAATCTCTCTTTCCCTATAAATATTCAGGCAGTGCTGTAAAGAGTTTAACTTCACGTTCTGCAAGGCTCAAATCACAGTTTGAGAGGTTTTCTCAAATTTTCAAGGAATCTTCACATTATGAAGCATTTCATAAGTTCTCACAATCATGAATATTACTCTTGGAAAATGTTCTCCAAGAAAATCTTGCTACAGATTAACCCAGAGATCCCATCCCCACTTGATACAGATCAGATTAGCTGATTTCCCTCACTTCAGGATTTGGCCAAGGAACTGTATATTATTTGCATTTGATTTGTTAAAACACACTGAAGTTGATATATTCTGGATGATTAAAATTTCTAATAAACTCTGCAAGCATATCCAATAATCTTCACTGGATTTGCTTTTATGAACTAAACTGAAATATCCTCATCCATGCAATTAATCAGATGAAAGAAACAGCACAAAACCTAGTTAAGAAAAATATAAAGAGTCAGAAAGCCTGTTCTCCTCATTCCTGACTCTCATTCCCCATTTACATAGGTGATAAATAGGTCTGACCTCAAGAAAAGCAATGAGGTTGTGTTACAATATATAGAAGCATTCATGCTGCTCAAATTATGTACATTATATTCTATGCACACGTATGTATATGCAGAAATTCACTTTTTTTAATGAATCCTTATTTAGAATACTCTAAGCAACATATACTTCTTTTTTCAATATTTGTGTACTTTTGTTTATTTTTAAATCACATAAATACATATATCATTATTTGATAAACTGTCTAGAATGCAGAAGCAAWATTCTGGGGGATCTAAAGAGCCAGTCAACCCCAAAATATATATTCTAGTCCCTAATCCACTACTAGGATATAAATCTTGGAATATAACATTAGGGCATTAGAGTATAAATCTTGGAATAAACAATGTATTTTTAGAGCTACAGAGATACACCATTTATTGTAAAAATGTTTTCCTTGGCAAGAGAGTAACATATATGTATATATCTTATGCCACCGGCAACCGCAAATTAAAGATCTAATTTTTATACATTCATTTCAATTTGATGCAAATGAACTTAAACAGGGGCTCTAAAATGACATAAGCAGCAACTGCATTTTTCTACATGTGCTTGTCAAACATAACTTGCCCACTAAAGATAGATGCAGCTCAATATGCATGTGCATAGGTATCCTCCTACTTGAAAATATATGCATTTACACAGGGATTTCGACTTTTCTTCAGATCTCTTTTCAAACAACCAGTATGAAAGGAAAAGAACTTAAAAAAATCTGTTTTTTCAAGTAGACTAAAACTTGGCTTGTTATGAGGCTTCTAATATGTTTTTACTCCATCTGACCTTTGCTCTGAATTTATACGATGTAAATTTTAGGGTTGTAGGACTGGGAGGTAAATGTTTGTTGGTTTCATAAGCTTTTTTGGATGCTACCCAACTTTATAATAAAAAAATAGAAAAAGAATTTTAAAAAATGAAGGAAAAAAAGGGGAAAAAAAAAAAAAGAAATGTTTTTCATGCCTCTTCAATTAGGCCCCCGGGTGAAGATCATACAGCTTTGAAACGGTTCCGTTTTGACAAAGTTCCAAAGTGCTATACACATCAGGGAAAACTAGAGTTTGCTGTAATGTAAACTGTTTAACATGCACACCGAGGTCAAATCTAAATTTTCCCAAGCGTTTGGGTTTGTTTAAACATTAGAACATGGTTTGGTGTCAGTGAATAGGAAAACTTTAATATTGTGGGTGGGAATCTACCCATCTCTCTTTGTTAAAGCTCCAAAGGCTACTGCAATAAAAATATCTATTTGTCAAGGGGTCTATTGTGATAAGCATCCAAAGATATTACGCACTGGTGTGAAAAAAGCAAGCAGGGATAGCCATCAGCATTGTGGGTGAAAAGAAATGCTTCTTTTTTTTTCTTTCCTTTTTTTTTTCCTTTTTTTTTTCTTTGTAGGAGTTCCAAAGTCCAGCTTTAAATGAGTTTTTTTGTTTTGTTTTGTTTTGTTTCAGTGTGGTCTGGTTATCTGTACACTCAGAATCTTCTGACTGAATGTAGCAAGGCCTGGATAACTCTAAGAAGTCCAATAAGATCTTCATATTTTATTTGTGTTTTCCAATCACGTTCTTCAAACCAGTGTGCTCTGTATTTACCTGTAGAATCTGAAGCACACCCAGGAGGTATAAACCACCATAGCTTTCTCAGGACAGCATCTCAACTAAAGTAAATGGGCAGCAATGTGAAGATGTGGCTTCCTAACATAAAGACAACTGTGCTAAATTTTGTCAGTTAAGATGGGGCCTCAAACATTTAGCACTGAGCTAATGTTACTAGTGCTAATTAATCATTAAATTTTGTGCCACCATGTAGAGAAGCAGTACCAATAAGAAGCCATTAGTCTGTTGAACACCCTTATCATTTTCAGTAAATATTTTAAATTTTTAGAAGATCCTTGCATACTTTAGAAAATAAAACTTTTCTTTCTTTCTTTCTTTCTTTNAAAATAAAACTTTTCTTTCTTTCTTTCTTTCTTTTTTTCTTTCTTTCTTTCTTTCTTTCTTTCCTTCTTTCCTTCTTTCCTTCTTTCCTTCTTTCCTTCTTTCTTCCCTCTTCTTTCTCTTCTTTTTTTTTGTTAAAAACAATTATTAGGCAGGCAAATCCAATGTCTGTCAATAAATGTTTATTATTCGAGTATTTGTTACCCACTGATTAAAGAAAAGCAATAATCTGTCCCAATGAGCAAGTCACTGCAGTATGCTGAGTGGTTGTCTGCATGCTAAGCTATGTACAGAAGAAGGCAGTAACGCACCACTCTCTTAACCTGGGACCTGCATCTGTGCTGAAAGGGAAATATTCGCAACAACTTGGCTTTATGCATTTGATTAAGCTGGCTGCATTAGATAGCTAGAAGTATACTCAAATATCTGCCAAAATTTATTAATAGCTCTCTTTGTAAGTTTCTGCATAGTCAGTGGAGAATACTAAGACTCTCCAGAAAACAGCATTTGGGGGAAATCTTTACCAAAACAATACATTCCACATCCTGAATGACAACAATGAAAAGCTTTGGAAACAAGTTTACCATAGACTTTTTCCTGGTCTTACTTCAGTGTCCAATGCACATGGAGAGGCTATAAGGCATCCACATGATCTCTGGTGCTGTATAAATGAGCAGTGTTAAATAATAAAATCCCAAACTATGCTTGGTTTTGAAAACTAAAAGCAATGTTCATGTCTTGCAYTCAGCTTGGTGTAGTTTTAGTGTCCTATTTTATTTCAGAGGAAATACTCTATTTACATGTTTGCAGAACTGGGTTTGTGTGCAGCCTGAATCAAACCAGCTAGGACAGGTTCTGGTGCACTGAAGTGTAAGTCTGGCACACCTTTTAAACTCCCCATTACTAATTTAGCTTTGCAGAGCTCGAACTGAAAATCAGCTTTTCCCAAATGTGTGATGGTTACATGTCAATTCTGGGAAGGCCCATATATTCCCAAATAAAAATTACACTTTGGGGAAAAACTGATTTAGGTCTCATGCAAGTTTCCTGATAAGAAACTGGGCATCTTTTTAGCYAAAGCCAAAGGAAATCATTTAGGCCTTTATTAGGACATTGAAATACAACAGCTATCATCTCAGGAGAGACTCATGGACTTTCTTTGTTCTGTATCCTTGTATCTGCTATGTGATTCATAGCATAGATGCAGATCTTGGTCCCCTTGGAAAAATAGAGCTCTTAGATACTATCCCCTGACACTATTGAAATGCAAAAACCAGCTGATGATGAGAATGGTAGGGAAGTTGGAACTCCAAGGCTTGGGGTTTGAATAAATAATAACATTGTTTTGACCAAGTTACCAAAATCATCTGGGTCCCAGCTCACTTATGTATAAGATAATATAAATTAATTTCAAAATTACAAATTACAAATTAAAATAAATTAAAATATGAATTAAAATACAATTACAATTTAAAATAATACAACTTGCCTTATATGAGTGGCAAACTGTAAGTATTAGTTAATTAATTTTTACCKATAGAAGACAGCCAAGGGTATTTTGGGGCTTTTTTATCCGTATAAGTAAAATGTATCAGGAAGAAAGTTTACTGTTTCCAGTCAGTGAAAGGTTCAGGGATGCAATCTTTGCCTCCCAGCTTCCACCCTGTGCTTCAAGTTCTGCAGATGTAAAGAATGGGCACGTAGCAGAAATCAGACTCCAAGAAAATGGCTATGTCTTCACAAGGGATCACATCCAAGAGGTGGGGGAGATGTCAAAAGACAGCAGGTGTTCAGAATTAAGAAATCCTATTGAGTCAGGATTGTTATCAGCAGGGTGATGTAATGAATTCATGAGCTGCAGAACACGTGCAGATTTGCCATAACGCTTTGCTATAGAAATACCAGCTTCTAGTTGTAGAGATAAAGAGGCCACCTCTCAGTTAATTCTAAGAAATAAGAGTCTTATTTCCCCCGTGGGGTAAATACTGCAGAGTTTATTGCAATATGTTACATATACTGCAGGAAAGGGGAGATCACAGCTTTCTGCCCTCTCCACATCGTCCTCCATTTTACTTAGATGGTACTATGGTAAGAAAGCCGTTCTTACATCTTAAATGAGAATATACTGCCGTGACTCATGCGAGTAATTGTCGACTGACATAAGAATATTTTGTAGAGTCATGTATGAGGCTAAATGAAGGCCCACCTGCAAACAGAACATCAAGTCCCAAACACACATGCAATTGCATCAGAATATCACCTTTTGTTCAAAAAATGAATATGTCTGTGGTCCTCTATGACTTTCATAGAGCTAGTACATGGAAACAGCCTGGATTTGCAGAGAAGCCAAAAGCTTAGGAAAGAATTGTCCAAGGCATGGGCACAGTACAGGTCCTTTGAGTTAGCTAACTTAGAAAACRTAGTATCATGGAATTACAGAGAAGGTATACTAGTATTTTTCTGTTATTAAAAATCACATTTTTTTACAGAAGGAAATGTGTGTGTAAATTCTTTGTGTGTTTGAAGAATCACAAAATACGTAATGAGGAAAAACTTGCAGTCTCCACGAGATAAATGGTTCATCTCTTTTAAGGAAGAAATATCTCCGAACAGCAAAAGAAATGTTAATTCTTGTGAAGAGAAGCTGTTTCCCATTAAATACAAAAGCCTTGTAGTACTATAAGCTCTCCTGTAAATATCTTTTCATTAAAATCACATTCAATAAGTCAAAATGACTCAGAAAGTGAAATCCTTAGCATATTGTACTTTRAACACAACTACATGATGAGTTCTGAATCCCCCTTCCTGGTGCAATATCACTGATTTAGATAGATGAATGGCAATTTTCATCAGTCTTTAGAATTCTCTTTTTCTCAAGAGAATATTAATCACTATCATAACTGGGTGAGTAATGTTGAAAAGTTTGGACAAAGGAGGGAGCCTTGTGTCTGTAAATCTCCCATTGACTTCAGAAATATCTATGAGATTTAAATATTGCTTTCACTAATGTGGGTGATATAACTTATATCTTGGTGACAGAGAAAAACTCYTTCTACAGTTGCTTTGTACTCAGAGAGAACTTTTTTACCTCATTAATGTCCATATTGCACCCTTGATTTTGTCATAAATTCCTGTAGCTTCCTAAATTCTTTCAAAAGAAAAAAAAAAAGCTAATTTATAAAATAATTAAAATGAACTAATTAAAATATAGCAAAATACCTCTGGTTCACACTAAACCCATTCCAGATTACTGAGTGCTAGGTTTGTCCCTCATTGATATGAATTTTATCAATATAAGTGATACAGATGTTAGTACTCTTACCTGTGCTACCATTGCAGTTTAGGCTTTTGGGGCAATTTTATTTCTGCCTAACAATACTGAGACCACAGCAAAGAAYGAATATTTCTGTCACAGTTTCTCTTTGTAGTTAATGGTGATAGATAAGGACCTCCAGGGTATGACTGACCCAACTAAGATTTAACTGCATTAACTACAGGAATCTTACAGCAGCTACATTCAGTTAGATAGACTGGATTAGTAATTAAACAAGTCTGATCTTGTTTAAGAGCAGTTTCTATGTCTCCATCTCTGCCTTCTCCTTTAAATMTGTATCATCTGTAAAGCCGCTTGGTTAGTACATTGGTTTTCGTTTTCAGCCTCCAGATGCACTCATAAATAGCTTGCTGAGATGACACTTCTCATCTTCTGTTGTTGACATTGCTAGGAGATGCTTTTCTCTTGGTAAGATTAGCACAAAAATATTCAAATAAGGAACTGCACAAGATTTGCATGTTACAACTCAAAGTGAACCCTGTTGCTCTTATCACCTGCATCTTCCTCCTAGCTACCCTCTCGCGTGATACCATGACCTCCTACATTGATGAATACTGCAAGAGCGAAGAAATAGATATTAAGGGTGTATGCCTGGCATTTCTGAGGTCAAMGACTGTTTTGCCAACAACTTCAGTAGATCCAGAGTCATTTCATAGAGTAGTTTGGCTTCAGTCCTGCATATGGTTATGAGTGAATATATCTCCCTCCTACTCAGACTCCAATTAAGGTCACTTCTATATGTAATTGCAATCCTTGCACCAAATACTGTCAAAGATTTATAAGCATAGATATTAATTACTCCAGTCAGTAATGATGTCAGGAGATCTTTGCACAGACTAAAGAGCAGATACTTTTAGAAATTCAAGATACTATTTAAATATAGAAAAACAATTATTGAACGTAGCATCTCATCTTTTAACTACAGCAATGCACACGAATCCTATGGATGTGTTGTTTTAGTTATAGCTACATAATTAACAAATAGCTACATAATTAACAAATATGCAATGTCTCCTGAGAAGAGAATTGGTCCTATTACAACTTATATTTTTGTGTGTGCTTTTAACCCCAAAATCAGAGCTGAATGGATTCCATCTTGCATCAGTCATTAAAAATAAAGAAAAATGGTGTCTTTGTTTCAGTTAGAGCTCTACTCCACTGAAGGCCGTAAGATATAATTTACCACTGATACTGAGTAAAGAGAATTCATACTTACTATGCCAGTAATATTCATTCGACAACAAAGGAGTCTCATTTCATGGTGATGTAGTGATACTGCTATGAGTAAAAAGATGGACAGAAATTAGCAGATTTGGACATTAAGAAACAAAAAATCCAGTTAGCTCTCTTCAATAGAATGAAGTTCATTTCTAATAATTTTCACAAGATCAATAAGAAACATTTTAATATATAGGTGATGATTATCTCATGGGACATGCTTTCTGTCTTCTCCAACATCAGCTCTCTCCGATGTTTTTTCTTCTGTTTCCTGACTCGACAGCAACAAGAGTAGTAGAAACCACYTAGTCAGGAAGGGCTCCTGAAAAAATAATGTGTATCATCAACAGTACACACAGCAAATTCGAAACTCTGTGTGCAGTGATGTTCCATAGAAATATAAGGATAGTATATTTGTTCAATATGCAAATTTTTTATTCAAAATATAAAATTTTCAATAGTTTCATAGGATTGGGAATAAAGAATGTACAGTGTTTTTCAGAGCTGTAGCATTAGGGATAACTTTCTTATGTAGCGAGAGCATAGAGGAAAAAAGTCTGAATTATGTAAGTCTATACCTCTAAATGTCAACATTGTCTATAGTATTATTTTTACAAATGTGTGCCCAACCAAGTTCTTCACGAGATTTTTGTATTCTGAGAGAAAAAAAAAAAAAGTCTTCAAAAGATATGGTTACGTGTTACTGTAAAGCCATTAGTGGCAGTGGGATAAACAGGCAGATTGATCAAGAATCATACTTGAACAAATGACAGAATCTTCCCATCTGAAATCTTTATTCTGTTTTTCTTTTCCCAGTGAAAACATGATTAACGTGATATCTATATGAAGAAAAAAAACACTTTTTTTTTTTTTTTTTCGGTGCTGTTTTCTGTTATTTCCACCCAGGAGAAGTTGAGAGCTTATGTCTTTGGGGAACCTGCACCGTCTGACTGTACAGCATGGGCTCCCTCCGATGAGCTGGAACAAAGGATGGCGCTGGGTGGGAGGCGAGAGCGGTGCGCGTGTGCGTGCATGTGTGAGCCGCACGTGTGCGTGCGCGTGTGCACAAAGAAGTGGTGATCAGACGTTGCTGATAAGGGAAGCCTGTGGTGCTTCTGGGTGATGTGTGTATTCAACTCCAAGCTGACTCCTCTTATGCTAATACAGCCAATTTCCTCTTTTATTTCATTTCTGGAGCCTGAATCTGCGATCTCTGATAAGGTTCCCAAGGATACCGCCTTCACTCACAAATGGGGAAGTGAACAGGGGGGTGGGGGTAGGTGACAGAGACGTGTAACTCGCAGAGAGCACTAGTGGATGAATAATTTAAAACTCCGCCCGGAGATTTGAGGCAAAATGCAGAGATAAGAGACACCACAGGGTCTTCTCTATTTATTCAGAGCTTCATCTTCCAATGACAGGTGACCTCTGGGGTCAAGGGCATTATGGGAGATGGAGCCAAGAGTGGGAAAAACGGTACCACATCCCAGAAGGATGCAATGATTCACTCTATGTCAAATGAAAAATCAATCCTTTATTTTTATTTTTCCTTTGCATCCTTTGCATTTTTTTTTCCCAGCTTTCACGGTGCAACTTTGAGGAGCCTGGCTGAGCAGTATGCTGCAAATGGGGAGTGAAGCAACAGGGGCAGAACAACCATCAGGGCCTTTGATCAAGCAAGGTCCTTCCCTAGCAGTCCCATTGAATTGGATGCGCATGAAGACAAACACATCACATGACCATCTCCTCATACTGCAAATTGTTGCCTTTTCCTGGGGCTATCTTAATTTGTAGCCCCTCAGAATCTTTCCACCATGTTTTTCAAACAAAACACTTTAAATGTTTTATACCTTGATTTCATTTATTTTACAATGATTTTATTTTGTGTTAATAAAGAGGACAGAAGAGCTCAAGAAAGGCTTGCCTTGCCCTGGGCCTCACACAAAAAAAATGCAACCAACATCCGCATGCTCTGACTCTCAGTACTTCCTTCATTTGATAAGTGCTGAACTCAGTGCCTCCTCTACAATTAGAAAAATCTGAAGCCATTCACCCTGGTCATATTTATATTTTTAGCTTTAGGTTTTTACAAATTCTGACAGTAAGAAATAGCCCTAGAAGAGCTCTGCTTTACATTATCAAAACCTCCTGCTCGGTCACTCCTATTTGTTTCAATATAACGCAGCTATGACCTTTAAAGAAAAAAAAAAAAAAAAAAAGGCCAAAGTCAAACGTTTCTCAGTGCTGGTTTACATTTCCCTGCCTCTTAAACTGCTGTTTCTGCTTTCCTCTGTTTGACTCTTACCCATGTTTTCATTCCTGAGCAATCACATACCTTTTATCTTTTTAGATAAACATGAAAACATACTAAGGTCACTGCCCGGTGAGAAGTTAAGTTTTTGTGTGACTGCCACCCAGTTGTACCATGTATGAGTTTCTCTTCCRCTTCCCCTCACTCCCACCGTGAGCCAGACCCATTTCAGAAATATTTCTTGCAGACTTTTGGAAATGTTTGGACAAGTCCTAAGGCTGACTCACATTGCACCTCGATTACTAGTCAACCTAACCTAAGCACAGACCATTGCACTGGGTGGTAATAACCTGCCTGGACTTCTGGTGTGAGTCATGCCCAGMCATCTTGCCCACTCCTTTTCATGTTTTTGTTGTTTTTGAATTCATATCCTGATGAAACCGTTGTGGTCATGAGTCTAAACCTGAACATCTCACCCACAAAAGCCGCACCACGGAGGGCTTGAAAGAGCAAGGTGAGCTGCAGAGTGTTGCTGCTCTTTATGTTCATGACAGGCAGCTTTTTGGGGTCCTCTGCATTCATCCCAGCAGGCCAAGCACTTTGACTCTTTACATCAGTCTGATTAGGTACAGTCCTTCAGTATCTGAGCTGGTGTCAAAGTGGGGCAAATAAGTTGGGAATCAGCCCTCTTGGTCTCACAAGGTTGTTTCTCACTAGCTATGAGTAATGGTGGTGGATAAACAAAATATTCAGCTTCATGTTGCAAGTGAGAATAAGGAAGGGAAGGATGTTGCTACTAACTTAAATCATCACACCCATTCAGGAGTTGGTTTTTGCTTCAAAGGGCCGGATAAGAGCATGGGGACAAAGCGGTTGAATACTTGTGCACACAATTTTATGTCTCAGTATGTCCAAAGTATGTGTTTGTACATGCACACACATATATACTGGCCAATTCCAGAATATTTCAAGACATTATACCTAATTAAGTTGGACATACATTCATATCCACAGTGTATTTAAAGCATTTGTGTGTCCTACTTCTAGTTCAGAAGCATAATCATAAAAACTGTTTTGGACTTTACTGTTTCAACCATTGCTATCAAAGGCAGAGTGAAGGTCACATTTTTCTTTTAAGAAGTAGTTACAGTTGCACTCTAAATTTCACTTCCTTTTTCATTATATAGGACATCAATAAGAAAAAAACATGCATGTTATGGGGGGGTCTGGTTCATTTCCTCCTACTGTCAAAGAGGATTCAGATACACATACATACAGACTATTTTGGATTGGCTAGATATTTGAAAAAAAAAAGTTCAAGGTTTCCTACAGAGAGAGAAGGAAATGAATATTTTTCCTTCAGTTATTAAATAAAAAATWCGTCATTAATTTTTGTAACAGAACTCAGAATTCATGTCACCTTSTTGAAAAATGTCCTAACTTCTTCCTATACACATAGTTATTTCCTATGTAGTGGAATCACTTCAAAAGGACACTGAATTGATGTARCTTGTAGATTGGAAGATTTGGTGGATGTTACAAGTAAAAGTTAGTCTTGATACACCACACACTTTATATTTTATCACTCTCCTATCATCTTATCATTCTCCTTTAATAGTTTTGGCAATTAAACACTTTTCTARTAATGCCACATCAGTATTGAAGCTGATATTTTCTAGATGTTGCACCTTAAAAGTGACACAAGCACTCCAAAATGAAAGGCATCCTCTATCAATTTAGACAGAGAGATGAAGTGAAGTCACAGAATCTTGCATTGCATTTGGAATCTTGCATTTGCAATGACTTTTTTTGGTAAAATTCTGTAAAAATGAGCATTTGTGAGAATAGTCCTTATTTATTCATAAATGAAAAAGAAAAAAAAAATGAAAAAAAAAAAGTTATGGCAAAGCTAACACCTTTTACACTCATCTAAAAGAWTTTTTCCAATGAAATGATCTTTATCTCCCTTTCACCCCGCCTCAACCYTATTTCTGATTGAATTAGCTAATATAAAAAAAGGGACTATCATGTTGTTTAGAATCTGTCATTTACAATTTCCTCATTATCCATGAACTATAAGCTTTAGGAAAAAAGAATTTATTCTGATTCTGTTCTGCATAATTGCCAATGGGGAAAAAAATGTTCCAGATGTTATTCAGCCCTGTTTGTTTTATCACACTGCAATGAAGATTGCACTGGGACTTCCATTGCTAAATGAAAGGATGGATCAATTTGATAAAACAAAAATGGAACTAACCTAACTCAGAAGGCTTTTGGGTAGCATGTTTTGTTTTGCTCTGTTTTGTTTTATCTCTACCTTATTTTTAAACACCATTGAATATCCTTTCTTCCAGAATATGGTTAGTACAGGAAATTAAAGTGTGAAAAGAATGGCTACAAGACTGGACCTGGTTCAACGAGGTGATTCATAGCTCTATAATAGGGGTTGATGGTTGAATCTTGGCCCCATTAAAATCAATGTCAGGCTCAGTGATTTACTGAASTGCTACAGTTTTCTGTCTCTTGTAATCATACTATCCATTTCACAAAAAGGGGATGACAAAGGACTGCAGACAGTCAGGAGTAGTTATATGACTACATAGCAATTTTTTTATGCACAGGTAAGGACTAGTATCCAGAATCCCATTGGCATACCCCATTTAGAAGACAAACTCAGCTTTTACTGTTGAATAGACCTTTCAAGAATTTAAAACTGACTCTCCCAGTGGTAAGAAGGTTTTTAAAATGTAGGACCCAAATCGAGCATTGAAGTAAGAGAAAGAGTATGTCCCATACCAGGGCTTTCTTTTTAGTCTACCTTCTGCAGAAAGAGCAATTAAGAGTATTAATGTTGCATTTTTCAACATCATTTATGTATTTATCAATTCTACTCTGACATAATACCATTGAGTTTGGTAGAGCTACTCCTGATTTATGATGGGGTAAATGAAAGCAGAGCCCAACCCCAAAGGAATATAATATAGACCACCTGTTTTGAAAGAACAACTGGGTTAAGAAATGACTTATGTACTGTACATATAAGAAGCATGTGAAAAAGAAATGGTGGGAGTAATGAAAGCCTTCAATTATCCAAGCCTAGACTGGATTACATTAAGTGGAGGAAATAAGGTTGGCAGTATGTCTGTGGATCTGGGACAGGATTGCTTCCTAATTCAATATGTGCCACGACCATCCAGGAAGGAAACCATATTAAAGTTGTGATTAAGCACTGAAAGGGCATGATTAAATACACAGAGGTAAGGGAGAAGAGAAGATCACAAGCCCAACAGTGCAAGGACAAACAAAACAGAGAAAGTAGGAAAAATGACCTGCGTGCTGAACTTTGGTGAGATTAATATAGGAAATATTTGCTGCATACTGGTTTGTTAAACATGTATATTTTGTTCCTGTCGTCAAGGTGATCACATGCCTTGACACCACTAAAAACAATTCATTGCAAAGTCAGGCACTGTGACAAAATCTCCAGTTTGTTTGCAATAAAAGTAAATTCCACAAAGAAAGCTGCAAAGCCAAACAAAACAAATAAAGTCTCGTTTACACTTAACAGTTTTATAGGGGTAGCTGCACTAGCAAAACTTTTCTTGTGTGGACAAAGCTTATACTAGCAAACTTCTGGTTGAACATCTTCTGCACCTGAATGGGGATTCACTTCCCCTAACCTCATCCATCTAACCATCTGTCCCAGCTAGTCACATACATCTCCCTGCAGTTAGTGGAGAGAGATAGGTACTTCCAGAGAACAATTCCCACATATGCTACCGTGGTGATTTCTGCTCCTCTTCATCCAAATCAAGAATACTAAAGACCAAAGCAGGATGTGCTGGATCTTACCATCAAGCTTTTCAGCTAACTACCCTGTGCAAGGCTTTTAAATGTACCCAGATTACCAGTGAAAAAGGAGGCATGTCAACACACCTTGGGTCCTGGAAGCAGAAAAATTGCAACATCATGCACTTATTGCTGGGCTAGTTAATCTGTATCTCCAGTGGTATTTCGTGACAATGTGGTTTTACTGCTTTGGGGTCTAGAACTATTCTCTTGGTGCTAATTGAGAAATCTCTGCAACATGCTGTGTAGGATAAACAGATACTACTGAGAGATAGACACTTAAGCAAAAGCAGGGAAAAGCACACCTCTGAACAATGTGGTGGGAGGTATTTAGTGTGGACCTGGCTTAAATTGCTGMTTACGTCCTGATTCTTGCTAAAGTTGGAATTCAACTGTCTAGAAGAGCAGGTTCTGAGATCACGCATCCCTTCATGAGTTCATCCATGAACATGAGACAACAAGCAGCTAGCTCTGGTATTGCAGGCACTGTGAAGAACAGACAGAAGCCCTGTGCCTCCAATTCATCTCCTACCATCTTGCAGACACTTATTGCTTGGGCTAGTGGGACATAGAAGAAAAGAGATGAACATAAAAGGAGTCATTTGAAGGAACTGAACTGAAGACATCGGCTTTTGGTTTTGAATGGGCTTTTCCATTTGGATAAACAAACAATAAATATATTCTTTTGAGAGGTTTTCTTTTCTGTGTAATGGTTATCTAGCCAAATTCTAAATCGAAAAGCTGTCCAATTTCCTTTCAAAATAGAATTTGAGTAGGAAATTCTGAAAGTTTTGTGGGACAAAGTGGGACAAAGTTTCCAAAGGTACTCAAGTTATTTAGAAACACTATTTCATTTAATTTCAAGCCTAGGGGCAATGTAGATTTCAATTTCCAATATACTTCTAAAACCGTCTCCCAGTATCCTCTCATTCCCATGTTATGTTCAAGGAGATTGATACATGTCCATTTTCCATCTCACAGAGACTTTGCTTCTGTGAAGTTGTCGCCAGTTGCCAACAAAGTTGCCAATTTAAACTTCTCCTAACTCAAAACAACATCACTACAACTGCTGTGCTTTCCAGAGCGATAAAGTTTTCTGTTCCTTTTGCAGCCCACGCACTGATGCTGCCTCCTTTCTTATCCTTTGGTTCCCAGATTTTACAAGAGAAAAAAAAAGAGTGGCCATTTGGGACTATGAAAGAGAGAGTTGTGGGAGTTTGGGGTGAATGGGGGTGGTGGAAAGAGGAAAGACAAATGAAATTCCAATAAATAGAAGTGAAGGAGAAGTCAAAAAAGTTACTAAAGAAGGCCGAAAGGAGTAGAGGGAATTAAACTAAATGAAAGGAGAGAAAGAAAAACAATACACAGAACAGGCAGATAATCTGAAAATGAGTCAGTAAGACTGTTAATAGAAGAGTGTGGGAAAAAAACATGACAAATGAGCTTGATTGTTGCCAATAACTCCCCTCTGCATACAAAGATGCTAAAAATCAGATATCTGAGACTATCAGGCAGATCTCTAAAGTACAGTAGTAGTCATTTGTCCCCTTACTAAGCACTTGTTGATCAAACATCTGGGTTCAGTAYGCAAAGAACTAGATGAAATGTGATAGCCTTCATTTTAGAGGAAGTTGAGTTGCATCATTTTATGGTCCTTTTTAACAAAAAAACTCACTAAAATCTTTGACTCCATGAGGTTTTTCAGTGATAGATACATTCATTCAACATCAGTTCATTGCTTGAATGTGGCACCAGCTCCAGTCTGGAAAACTGTGCTAGCAACAACGGACTTAATTTAAGTATATCCTGGATTGCCCTGATGAAAGAAGGTGAAGATGACCTCTCTAATATAATACTTTAAAACTAAGGTGAGATCAAAGACTCTGAAAGAAACATTGCACAGGCAGATTACTATATGCATTCAGACTTGGTGGCATTTTAAGTTTTTGTTTGTTTGTTTTAAATAGTAATTGATTCTTCAAGAATCTACATAAATGTAACACAAAATGTCAATTAATACAAAGAGCTGCACCAGAATCCATAATGCAGTATATTGACAGTCATGGGCCTATTGTTCTGGGCCTATCTTCTTGGGGGAAGATTCAAGATTGAAAAAAATTGAATAAACACTTCATTTTTTTCCCCTTTATTTACTTCTGCCTGAAGATACCAACATTCTTTACTCTTTTTTAGAAAGCTGTCATTGTACTTCCATAAGTGACTTAGTAACATAAATAGCCCTCTATGAATGCTTATGATAAAGGCAAAACAATGGTTGTTTCTGTTTTACAAATGAATGCGAGTACAGAGGAATTCCATTGCTTCTCCAATAATCCTGTTATCTATGGCAGATCAAGAATAGGGCTTCTGACTCTTGATCTCGTATTATTAAATCTATGCCACACTCCTCATCAAACATATACACACACGCATGCATGCATATATATTAATACTTCAGCCCAAGTAATAACCTAGAAAATAGGCAAAATAAATAAATACATATACATGTGTATACATACATATACACAGAGAAAATATTTCTTATACTCCCATCAGTATTTCCAAGTCGGAATACAGCCAAGTGGAAAACATGCCTGTCCATTTCCATGTCTACTCACTTTTCACTGTCCTCAGCCAGGTCTCATGATCAAAATGACAAGTATGGCAGAAACAATATGGAAGAAAATAAACCAGACCCTAAAATCCCAAAATGGGCTTAAAAATCATGAATGGGCAGATACTTATATAGTCATTTTTTACTTTTTTAACATGCTTTTTGTCTTCCTTACCACAATATGTCAGTTGATTTGCACATCTGTCACAGTGAATTGACATTTTTGTCTTACTTCACCATATGCTCAGCAATCAGAAGCTAATACTCTATGATATTAGCACATTATTAAATTTGCTAGCAGTGCCTCAAGGGTAAAGGACTTGTGTTTGTTTGTTTGTTTATTTGTTTCTTTTAATGGGAATAGAAATTCCCTCATCCTTCTGTGCTTCTAGAAACTTGATTTCAAAAAATAAATAGTTTGACATGATTAAGGAGATTGTCATAGTTTTATTGAGGTCTAGTCCCTTATTTGTYCATGTGTTTATTTTTATCACAGCTATGGTGCATGGAGTTTCCTGCTCCTATTTTCTTTTGAAAGAGAAAAAGTGATTATCTCAAAGCTTAAAGAAAAAAATGCACTCTATGTATCAAAATATAGATATTCAGAATGAAGAAGACCAAATTCTGCTATTCTCAGACTACATTGTTCTGAGTCACAGAACACTAACCATTTCTGTCTGTGTGATCCACAGTCCAAATGATTCACATAATTTTGTTTTGCTCCTTGGTGCTAATACAAATTCTTTCTTTGATAAAGTATGTGGAGACCTAGAGACAGAGTAAAATTTATTCATGGTTCTTCCAGGAAATAAAAGGCAAAAAAAAAAAAAAAAAATTCTTTGGCTCCTGAACCAATATGCGATGTGCATAACCTGTTAAAATATTCACAAAATTTCATGTAAATTGAAAGGCTTTTTTTTTCCTCCCACCCATGATAAAAATTTGGCATTGATTTCATGATATTAATCCAATATAAAGCTGGTTGGCTAACTGATCTAAAGTAGTGGTAGCAGAGGGGGCAAAACATATATCACATTTATATCCTTCTAATTGTATATAGTCCTGTTTAAATTCCTCAAGGGAATTCTGGTAATCTTATTAGTCATAAGTAGAAACTATCCCAGAGGTTATTCARAATACTTGGTTCACCATGTTCCAGCTAGCATTGAGCTGGTATTTTTAAAACCATCAATGTATCAGCCAAATCTAACTTTCTATCAGTCCATCTCCAGAACACATCTATGTTCTCGCCCTTATTCAGTATACTTTCTTAAACTTCTCTCATTGCCAGTTGTGCAATGCATGTGTAATTAACATGTTGCGTGTAATTCCTTCCCAATCTCACCCTTAGCCCAGAGGGAGATGAACAATTGCCATAGTACATTTTGTTTTAGTAGGGCCAGGTGGATGCATGTAATTTTATTTGGGAAATCAAGGCAAGATGCACCTAGTGAAAGGAATACAGAGCAATATCTGGGAAAGTCTCTTGACCGCTCCACTTTCTGACCTGTAGTGAGAAGATACTTATCAAATTATCATAAAGGTCTTGCAATATTTACCCAAAATCATGACCATCATGGTTATTTATTACACTCAGACTGCAGAGTATTTTTGTCCACCTTGCACTGGATATATTACACTTAGTGAGCGCTTAATGAGCAGGATTTGTCATCAGCCTCAGAGCTGTTGCAGAGACCTCTGCATGGAGCTTGACATCATGTTGTATTCACGTTCTTACATCCAGAATTATGCCTGTTTTTATGCAGTTAGCTAGAGAGCTTAACTTAGGTGTCCCACCCAATTCTTTCAAAATTCCCTAGAGAAACACAGAGGCACTGCGAAGACTGTTCAGATCTTAAAGCGACTAAACTGTCCTCTGTGGGTCTACAGGTGTTATCTTTTTTTACTGATGACAGAGGGGATCTCAGATGACTACAAAGTTGGGGATCTCAGATGACTACAATGTTAGGAATCTGTACAAGATGCAGGACCTGAACCCTGGTATTTCCTGTTGCAGTTAGTGCTTTGATGATTTTCCATACTGCAAAATGCTAATGAACAAACTAAAACATGAGACAAAATTAAAATAAATAAATAAATAAAAAGGCAACAAAACAGCTTAAATTAAAATGAGCTTCACAGTCCATATGGCATCTGGGGTCAAATTCATGAGCAAAACAATTCCATTTTAGCCGATCTGGATGTTTCACAGCTGTTCAGCCTCCATGTTACAAAGTGAGTATAGTGCATCTGTGAATTTGATGCCAACTGTAAATCTTATAAATATGAATTATCCCAGGGGGTCAAATACATCCCTGACTGAGATGCATTAACCTTATTCACTGTCTTGTGATAGTGAACAACCTGGTTTTGTAACTTTGCAATGGTGTCAGTTTTATCTAGGAAGTACCAGCATATTCATTATGGAAAAGATGACATAAAATATGGTGGTCAATTGGCTCAGGTTTGGTGTATACGTGTACAATTTGACATTACTAAGAGGGAAATCAAATTGTTAGTGACTGTTTTCTCCTCTAGCAAACTCCAGCTGACACATCTGACTGGGATCACTTACACTATGGGAAAACATATCACAGTCAGCTGTTGTATCCAAGATGCTCCTGATCTAGTCATAATTCTCAATTGTCACATATTATGCTACTTTCCTTAATGTCATATTGAATTTTTCTTACCTCTACAAGTGAAAAGACTTTTTTCCCCCATCTTCTATATGTTTCTTGTCCTAAGCAGAATTTGTTTAATAATGGACAAGGACTTGAATTCTTCATAAAAGCCCTAAAATATATTAATCATTTCCCATTTGTGCATGTAAAAGGAGAGATGAGAAAGGGAGAAAGCTTTGTATGAAAATGATTACATTGGGATTGTTTGAACACATTATTGGTATTATCAAGCTTTCCGTTCACTTGAAAGAAAAGTTCAGATCAATTATATGTGCTCGCTACATGATCTTACTTTTTTAATAGCCTGAAGATAGAAATAGGATTTCTCATGCACAATTGCAATCAAGGCACAAAAACCACATTTTATTTCTACAGTCAAAAAGGGGCAAAGGAAAAAGTTTGATTGCTATATCTAAGTTGAAAGGTCAAAATCTTCGATCCAGCCCTATGAGGATAAGCAGTTTTAAACTTGCCCCAAGCAATATTTCAACTCCCTTAAATTCTAGAAATGAAGCTTCTGTGCTGTGGAACTCTTGGTGGTGCAGGGTAAGATGCATATCTTCTGTCATATGGTGCAAAAAGGAGGTTTTGTATGTATACGCAGTAGCCCATGGTACCACTGGATGGCAATGGTTACATTTGTCACTAACACTTCTAACTTTTCTTCAGTCATTGTGGTCTTCAGTGCAAGGAACTTTGATATTTAGGTCCTAGTTTTCTTCCAGCAAATCAYTGAGAACTTTTCCATTGCTATCTTCCACAGTAAGCTTAGATGTTATGTTTGTTAAAGAACAAAAAAGTACTATACAGATTTCTCCCATGTTCACACTCTCTACAGAGCAGTTTGGGAATCCTCCTCCAGCATGAGTTAGAACAACCTTTGGATTGCTCTGCCTTGACGAGTGTGCAGGAGAGAAGAGCTAGCCTGTCACCTTCAGCTTCTGGCATACCTAACCTACCATTTGTGGTGTGGAGGATCTGAGTATACTGTTCAGCAGCAGTCTTCCTCMCAGCAAGATCTTGCCACTATCCTCTTCTGCTTATGTCATATGAGTAAAGCAGAATGTACTGAAGAATCTGCTTTTTTTCAGAATATACAGAAAAAAAATGCTCAGCATCTTGCTCTTTCTCAACCTTACTTTGCTTTCCAAAAGAGAAGACTCAGTGGAAATCACTAATTATACACCAAATATGCAAAAAGGTCATGTTCGAGGGGCTTCAAGGATTTTCAATGTCTTGCTAGTGTTTCTTTTGAGCTTTACAGGCTGGGTAATAAGTTAGCACGTCTATGCTTTCTGTTTGGACCAGATGGAAAAAAATATATGTCCTTAAGATCTATAGACCTCTCTAAAATAAATAAAATAAAATAAAATAAAATAAAATAAAATAAAATAAAATAAAATAAAATAAAATAAAATAAAATAAAATCCCTTTTCATACTTCATTATCCTAAAGGTGATTTTTTTTCCCTTTTATCCGTTTTTCTTAATCCTTGGTTATGTTTAATTTATGTCTAGGCTGAACGTGGCCAGCTCCTCCAGCCTCTTCTTCCAGAAGAGTTATTGCTCCAAGTGCTCAAGCCCCTGGCCCTACACTACTTTACCTCCCATGCAGATCAAGTAAGTAGCCATGGCTGAGAAAGGGGATTTACTAGCTGGCTTTTATAATGATGGAGGGAGACGGTAAGAAAAGCTGATGTGATTTGCCACGGTTATAAATTAGCAGGAACCACAACCTTTTTGGTGCATAGAGGAGAAAGAAGAGGAAACAGTACTTTAAGGGAATGTGTCCAGGCACCTGATCTTGCTCAAAATGATGCATCAGGGGAAATTCTAGGAAATTGTTCTGGAGACTCTGAAGATRAAACATTTCACTATCATGGAAATGAGCTCATATCTGAAGTGGAAAGAGACACACAGAGCAAAGCTGCATGATACTTTCACTTACACTCAGGCAGAARGCAGAAAAGGATATAATTTGAAACTGAGAACAATTTTAGATCTTCCATAAGTTACTGAGGAATTCRTTTTGTGTAAGTTATGTGAATGTCTTAGAAACAACTATCTGTGAACTAGTTATCCAAAGTCACTTGAATATCACTGGGGAGATTCCTGGGCACAATTCCACTCAAAGGTAAGCATTTAAGAAATATACTCTCAATTACAGTCCTAATTTACAAACAAAGTCCTAAAGATCTTTGTTTGTAAAGATAGCAGAGAGCACCTGAATCATCTGCATAGCTTTACAGTCTAAAATCTAACGGACTTTTAGAGGCTTTTAGCAACTCTCAGTGTYGTGTTTTCACAAAAGCAAGAGTTTAGGCATAGGAAAGAGTGTGGAAAGAGGACAGTCATAAGAATTCAGCAGAATGGAAGAGGGAACGGGAGGAGAATGAAGGAGAACACTGATGATGAGGAGAGTGAATGCAAAAGGTGGATCAGAAACAAGCATACAAAAATTATATCCGAATACCTATTCTTCTCCATTAGTTCTAAGTCATGGGAAGAGGCTTTTTGTTGTTGTTGTTTGTTTTGTTTTTCTRTTAATCTAGGCTATTTTTCTTAAACTTTTTTCCCTCAGTTGTCTTAGCAGTTGAGGGAAATTTCCTTTCCTCCCACCCCTGCACACACTCACACTTCCCTCCTCCCACACTCAGGATGCTTGAACTTTCACTGATATCAATCATAAATTAGCTGACCTAGGGCAAAACTAATCATGAGAGCAGGCTGTAAGGAAACGGATTGCCAAACAGAATTGTGCAAGTTTAAATGTACCTTCAAGTACCAAAAATGCTAAAAATGCATCTTCATCTGAAGAGAAGGAAGCAACTGTGTGAGAAAGAAAAAGATTTTTATTTCCTTTTTGAGGAAGGAATATCCCACAGACTTTGTGGACAGCTTTTCTCAGCCTCCAGCATACCAGGAAAATGTATTTGTGATAAATTACTTAACCTCCTCAGATTACGAACTTGATAAGGACTTTCAGGACTGGGTATATATGAAATATTTTGTATATACAGCCCTGTTCTCCAATGAGATGAGCAAAACAGTGTAGATCTCATATTCAACTATCATGAGATCCATCTTCTGTTGTACTCATAAATATCCATCGGTGCCTATGGACCGGTGCTATTCTTAACAGGTTATATTCTACCTAGGTGAACACTGGGTCTTGAACATTGTCATTGCTATACAGGCACCTGAAAGATGGAGAAAAAGTTTTCCTCATTTTCAGGGAAATACCTAGAGCAGATTAGAGTGATTTTATCAAAACAATTTAAGAAAAAAAAAAAAAAAGTTTCGAAAAGATGATTCCTCAGACATATAGTTTGGTGTAGTATCCACCACAGAACATAACACGCTCAGTTCAGCAACATGGCAGCAGCAGCACTGGTCTAGCTGGCCTACAGGGTTATGGTGGCAAATCRCTCTTGGTCTCTCTGATACTCCTACAAGGGGAGAGTCATCTTGGGTAGTCCCTGCAGGGCAGCTGGTCACTCATCCTTTTAGGTATCTCTGCTTTCTCGTAGTACTTGCAAAGAACTCCAACTGGGACTGAGAAGCGTGCTTAAGGTGTGGGCAAGTGATAAAATGTTGATTGGTTGGTGATAAAATGTTCATTGGTTGGCTTTGAATAAAATCWGAGTGAGAAAAAGTTGAGAAAATGCATGAATTTTTACTGCTACATTGTTTGTGTGTGGGATAGCAGAGGTAGAAATATTAGATTTGATGTATAGATCCCATTTAGTATGGTTAGGTTAAATGTACCATTTGTGGAATGAATTTCAGAAGCACCAAAAAAAAAAAAAAAAAAAAAAAACCTTACATAGCTTACATAGAATTCCTAACAGTTTCTGACAGTGGTGATAAAAGATATTAGAAGGTATTAGAAAGCAGAAGACTGATACATTTTTTTTCTTTTTAATCTTTCCAAAGAAGTCTCAATTTTAGTGGGAATTTCAAAGTCAGAAAGATAACAGACTTGTTATTTCTGTTTATGGTTATACCAATGCAAGTCTACAGTCCCTGAATTCAAGTGCAGTCAATTCAATTGGCAGGTAATCAGTGTTACCTGGAACTGAATACGCARTCTTTTGCAGGAAGTTCTCTCCATTTTTCTAATGACAACTTGTTTTCCAGCTATTTTGTTGCTTAAATATGGCACACATTGAATAATATAGACWTTTTTTTAGCAGAGACCCCTGCACTTTGCCCAGAAGACCTAACATCAGGAGAAGTTCTTCTCATTGAATCAGTTCACTGATGGCAGTAACTGTGGTATATCTGTTTATACTTCTCAAAAAAAAAAAAAATAAAAAGGAAAAAATATATATGATGCAGACTAAAATCTCTCACATGCCTTTAATTACATCAACATTGACTACAGAAGCACTCCTTATTCTCCATGCTTCTGAGTGATGGTTTGAATTCAATTGGTGGAGTCTGGTCTTAACTTTGATGTTTTAAAAGCTTGAAGAGAAACTATGCAATCAGAAGAAAAAAAATCTAATTAAAATGAAAAATGATGTGATCTGAAAAAAAATAGCAGGAGTGGGAAGGGAGAGGGAGGGAAGCATACATCAAGAGTTTGCTCTTAAATACAGAAAAAGTTCCACTTAAAGTAAAACATAAATAAAGTGAAAGACTTTTTTTTTAAATTAATTTTTTAATGATAGTGGAGCAAAATTTGTGCAACTACATAGAAAAATAGAAAAATTCCAATTTAGAATTCCATCATGAAACGACACCATTCTAATTTCTCCAGGCCACGGTTTGTTAATATTCCACAAAGTCCCAGGATGCAACTATAAGACAGCATTCAAATCTATGAACATGAGGCAATCATGCTCAGCAGAGTATAACAATAATTATAATAGAGATTAAATAAAAATAATTAGAAAAAGTTCATCTAGTTTTGATGTATTAATTATTCTGACCCTGTTCTATTCAGAGTCTAATTATCTGGTTCAGTGAAAATGCCAAGATTTCTACGACTCATAAAAATTACATTCCAGTAATTATGTCAGCAAACTAAACAGTATTCATTTACCATGCCTTTTTATGCACACATTTGAATATGCTTTTTTAACTGTTTTTGCTCTTTGTTCCTATTCATAGGAAATAATACCTGTAGAGAAATTTGAAAGTCAGTAGCACTCTCAACGTAATGTGCAATTCTTGCTGATATTTTTCTTTTGTGAGGCTTCTGTAAGTCTCATATAACCTTTGTTTAAAAAACATGAATTAAAGTTCACTCTTCAGTTGTTTCAAAGAAACATTTTGAAGTCTGTGTTGTATAAAAAAAAAAAAAAAAAAAGACAGAGAAAAGTTTAAAGTGGCAACACAAAGCAGAATTTCTTTTCAAATAAAAGTAGGTTTTAATGGAGATGAGAAACGAGAAGCAAAAWAAAAATTTGAGGTACCCTCTGGCCAGGTCTTTCTCACAATGACCATAGTACAATGAGCTTTAAAGGGATGGATTCTCATCCTAGTGTATCCTCTTTTCTTAGTATTTCTGATGGAAATGTAAATAAAATGTGCATTGCTACTTTACTCTCAGGAAGAAAGTGTCAGATGTTATAAATTACTACAGCTTGGTACATGATGAAAATTTGCAATTGAATGATCTGATTCCTCTTTTAATGGGATGTAAGTGAGATTATGGCTGTCCTTTTAAACAGCAATGAACCTCACCAAGAATACATAACATTAGTATTTTTTTGCCTTCATCTACTTACATTCACTTAACACTTTCATTCTTAAACTTTCATCTTCTGTGCAGATGAAGTGATGGTGTAAACCAGAGGATCATTTCTCACGAGGCCAGTGATATCCCTCCTAGGTCAAAGGAATGATGTACAAATGGATCACAGTATTCTTGGACATGCTACTAAATARTATGGATACTGTGTGAAAGGAGAAAAAGGAGAGACTAAATCTTTCAGGAGTAAGGAAAAAACTTCATGATCTGAAATTTATTTGCATCTGAGGGAACCATCTAAAAATTGATGGCTGATTGATACCTRGCTAAGTACCACTTAAGGAAAATAAAATGTCCCAAATCAAAATATTGCAGATATTCAATAGTTTTTTTTATTTTTTATGGGTTCTTCATGTCATGGTCTATGATTAAAATCTTGCAGATTGCATTTGACTGTGTTTCATCTGCATGAAACAGGAAGCAAATTTTGCATTTATGGGAGGAGGGGAGACAGGAGGGAAACATGGACTGTAAGCTAATGTTCCTGAACTGGTCCCCAGAGTTTGTCTGAAATAAGAACACAATCACATTTATATGGTGAATTATTTTTTTCGTSTAGTCTTACTGGTGGTAGCTATCTGTTTGCATAGTTGATCAAGAAAGACAGGAAACCCAAGAGAAGCACAAATCTGGAGACTTTTCCTCATTTCGCTCCTGTGTGCAGTCACCTGACACATTTTGTAATGGAATTTCACGTCTTGGCTACTGATTGGGCTGAAACAATATTATATTGAAACTATTACAGAACATTTCTCTTTCAGCAGCTGTTTATAGGATGTTTTATTTAGGAATGGGAAATGTATATAATATCCTAAAATTTTACAGCCTCGTTTACCTGTAACATCATGAACTAGTGTCCTCATTCAGAAAATCCAGAATTCAGGATGCTTTAAAGGCTTTCTGCATATAAATCTGATGTGTGTGTGAATTTATTTCAGTTGCACAGTTTTCTGTTAAGTTACATAATTTTTAACACAAGGCAATCACAAATATACTTTCTTTCAGAACTACCATTATAGCATTTTCTTTTTTGCAACCAACAATRCTGGATTCATTTTTTTTCTCTATCTTTCATTGTTTTCTGTTCTGTTGGTAGGTTGAAAGACTTTGTAACATTGGCCAAACTTAATGAGCCATGACAGAACATTAAATATTGGATGAAAAAGTCCAGTAAACAATGTTAAATACACAGCTCCTGTTCCATCTCTGCAACTGCTTCTCATCATTTCATAATACACATATAATTATGCTGTAACCACCCAGACTTTCACTTCTACTTCCCTGGGAGGAAAACACTTCGTTACAATAAAATTTTATTTACTGAAATTAAAATATTATTATAGACATACAACAAGCTTTAATGTAGGAACAA
>NW_020456187.1:258283-356957 GCF_003342845.1 Nothoprocta perdicaria
AAAAAAAAAAAAAAAAAAAAAAAAAACACAAAGGAGAGGCAGGGAATCAGGGAATTGTTATATTTTGGAGATTTCAAGTGATGCTGTCTCTGTGTCAAGACAAGGCTGTCTTTCTCCTCTTGTTCTGAAGTGAGGGCTGATATAAGCATCCAATCTTCCTGGAGAAGCCATGTTAACTGGCAGTCAAATGGAGATCTTTATTATGAAGCAGAATAGAAGCAGAACAGCTGACAATTCAAAATTGAGAACTTGCTTTTTTTACTCATTTCATCAATAATGGTCCAGTCAAGTAGGGAAAGACAGTTAGCTCCATGTTATAGATGGTATGCAACTAAAACACCCCAACCAACCTGAATACTCCTCATCATGAGGTGCCAACAATGGTACAAGTCCAGACCTCTTTTCTTACAGTAGAAACTGAGCAATCCAATATCTCTCTTAGGATCTTTAAATTAGTGTTTGTCTGATTATGTCTAACTCCTGTCTAGAGTAATGATCTGAGAACTGAGTAGCTGAGACGGATGGACAATCACCCTGCCTTGAGCATGTGAACAGCAAAAGTTCATCAGAGGATGTTTTCATGACACACCGGGCCTGTGTTCAGTGCCCTCTGCCTGTAAAATAAGCTCAAATAAAATTACCAGTGCATTTGAATGTAATTATCATTTTACATATTTGCATTTATCAGTGCAGAGTTAGAAGCCCATATTTCAAGGTGCAAGACCTACTTTTAATTTATTTGTTTTAAATCCTCTCCATTTAGCTTTACTGAGTGTGATCTTATCTGTTATGTTGCTTTGACCTTTAAAAAGTCAAAAATTCTTCAAAATGAAAGACTGTACCACACGAAAAGCTTATATTCCTTTATCAGTAAGTTTTTGGTAATGCTATGGAAGAAAAATATTTCAAATGGACTTTCTAAATTAAAGCATCATGGCCGATTTTAGAAATAAAGATGTAAAGTGTCTCAACATATGAGACATATTTTGCTTGCTATCAGAGCGGCAGATGGGCTGACATTCAACCTTAAGCTCCAGTATTGCAAAAACTATTTCATGCAAATTGCTTGCTGCTTTGGAGTATTCCCTAAAGATCACGGCACGGTTCTTAACTGAAAAAATGAGTTAGGAAAAAAAAGTACTATGTATTTTACATATACTGAGATTTTTCCTATTTGCTTTTATTTTTTGGTGAAGAATAGTGCTGGAGCAAAGACCTCAAAAAACCCAGACCTCCAGATTTTATAATCTTCTAATCTCATCTTTCAGAAGGAGAGAGGAGAGGAGAGGAGAGGAGAGGAGAGGAGAGGAGAGGAGAGGAAAAAGGAGAAAAGGAAGTTCATAACAGAATTCTCTCCCGTGCAGGCTTTTTTCCTTTTTTTAAAATAATTTGCACAAAAATTTGTTAATAGTTCCCCACACTTCATTAGGATAATTCTGTCTGCAGAAAGAAATAGTGTTTCCTTATTATTCTATACAAAACCTAGGTTATTTGCCATTCAAGAAAAAATTTTCCCAAAGAAATAATGACCAAAAGGGTAAACCAAAGCTTCCCTCTGTCTTTTAACTAGAAAGGTTAG
This sequence comes from Nothoprocta perdicaria, assembly GCF_003342845.1. Classification (NCBI taxonomy): domain Eukaryota; kingdom Metazoa; phylum Chordata; class Aves; order Tinamiformes; family Tinamidae; genus Nothoprocta; species Nothoprocta perdicaria. The sequence continues at coordinate 259,863 of NW_020456187.1, forward strand.
ACTCATCTAGCAGTACCTATGTCAGATTGCAGCATTTTGATTTAGTGTTGAGATGTCAGCTTAAATTATTCCTATGGATGGTTCCCTTATGAGAGGAAAATTATCTCCATCAAAAAAACGCATCAGATGGGTGGGCTGAAGCTATCAATTACCCTCCGAGTACAAGCTTTGGCTAAATCTTGTTTGCTGCTTATTCCCTCCTGGGCCAGAGGTTAACCTGTTAAGTTGAGAACTGATCCCAAAGTAGACATTAATGTCTTAATGCATTTAGTGGCTGTGGATCTTTTTGGCGGACGGCCCCTGGGACTGTATTGTTTCTCATACTTGACTAGGTCACCAATTGCAGAGGGCACCTGGAATGCTTGAATAAATATGGCTCAGTTTACCCTCTTCTCCTAGTTATTATTTCAAAGCTGCATGTCTTTCTACTGTTATAGGGGGCTTCATGGGCCTTGAAATATTTTAAGGAGCCCAAAAGAATAACACAACCAGTCTTTGAAGTGACTGGGCACACCTTTAATTGCGTTGTTGCAGGAACTGTTATTGTAGCCTGACAGGACGGCGATTTTATAAAAGGAAATGATTTTGGTGTCACCTTTCCCTGCATCACGCTTCAGTACTTGAGCTGAACTGAAACGCTAAGACTATTTGCCACAGGTCAGACTCTGAGGTCTGGCATAGGTTTTGCTAGGAAAGACTCTCAATTAGCATTTTTTTTCCTCCAGTATTTGCATTTAGGTGTTCCACTAGGTAAGGATAAATGTGAGGATTAAATCGCAGAACAAAATATGTGAGTCTGCATAGGTGCTTAGCATATATTAAAGGGCTTGTAGGGCTTTTCTAGCTTCTGGGGTTAGTCTCAGAATCCTGCGTTCTCAGAGCTGATAAAGTATTTTTGCTATAATATTCCTTATGTAGGGGCTTGGAGGATATCGCTGCTGTGCGGAGTCTGATCTTTATTCCTGCTCAGTCTTAACCCCRAATAGAAAGACCCACAGAGAGTCTATGAGTGTTGCTTTGAGCAACTGCCCTGTGCACTCTGCACCACTCCTGCAAACTGCAGCATTTCCAAGTGAAATGAAGTGATTTCTGAGGCTCTTTTGACAAAGCAGAGTATCGCCAACCCTTGCCAGAATTTCTAGAAATCAAATCACTCAGGCAAGGATTTAACCTTGTATTTCCCAACCAGGCCTATGCTTCCATGTAGCTTGTATCAGTTATGGTGGCTGCCGATGAAAGAAAATCACAGCAAAAAAAATAATCAGCCTTGAAGGGAAGCAGCAGCCGCACGGAATAAATAACTGGGAGACAGTGTTTGCAAAAGCCCCGCAAATGCTGTTGTGAGGGGCTGATCCTGCATGCATTGCGTTATCTCCCCGCAAAGTCCCGCATTCCCCAGTTAAAAGGACTCAGCTGCTCACGGGTGATATCAACCTTTAGTTGGATCAGCCCCAAAATGAGCCACCCAAGGATCAGACCACACTGTTTGCAGCCAGGACCGTGCATGCATAGGCAATTACTCCAGGAGAAAGTGATGAGAGAAAACGTAATGTAAACTCCATACTCGGCCAATAAATCTTACAGTAGCCTAATTTTTCTAGGACTGATGCCTCAAGCAATACCTGTGTGGGCCGGAAAGGAAAGAAGAAAAAAAAAAGGAAAAAAAAAAAAAGTATTGAAGTTTCTAAAATTCCCTTATCCTGTTTATCAGAACACTACTGCTTCTCTTAAATTGTGACCTTTCCCTTGGGGATTTTGCTCTCCAGACAAGGCTTCAAAGCCTTTGGGTTGCTGCAGGAGACGTCCCTGTCCAGCCGTGGACCAGAAATGCATATTGTGTCCAACTGCAACTAATTTCATGCTGTCGGAGAGGAGCGTAACCTTGGAGTCAGCAGCCGTTGACTGTTTTCAAGTGACTTTTGTAACCCTTACTCGTGTCAGCTGGCTGAGGCTGAGAAATAAAATCCCCTCTTTTTTTCTCTTTTTCCTATAGTCTTTTCTCTTTAGTCAAGCATTGAATTTTCAGAATACCATCAATTAAAAAAGATAAAAATAAAAAAGTTTAAAGAAATCATTAAAAAGCAGAATTGTTCCAAAGCAGAATATTTCAAAAGGTCACAGGAAGTTGCARTCTGCTAATGATCATCTTGCAGCTCTCTTAAAAAAAAAWAAAATAAAAAGAATGCTTACAATCTTTAAGGGAGCTTGCGATCCCCCTTCCTGTACTAGGGAGGTGTATATGAGATGACCTCACCTAACTCAATCCATGAGGAACTCATTGTTTTTCAGTAGTACTCATCAGAGTGAAAAAAAAAAAAAAAAAAAAAGGAAAAAAAGAAAAAGAAAGGTGAAGAAATCATAATAATCAGGAAGGGCTGAGGTTGTTTCTGTTTTGCAGGAGCAGAAATTGAACAGTTATTTGCTTTGTCTAAATTTCCCCACAGACTTCTTTTTTTCTTCTCTTCCAGACCCACTTTCTCAATTTTTTTTTCTTTAACCAAAACAAGAACTCCTCTGTAAGTGACCTAGCAGGCATCTGGTTTCAGTCAGTAAATGAAAAATTTCAATAGCCATTTTGAGAAAATATTTGTTGAAAGTTTTTGCTAAATGGATTTTAAAACATCTTTTTGGTTTCACGAGTATTTTTTTTTAGTTTTCCTGAAGGACATTTGTGAGTTTTTGTTTTTGTTTCAATTGGAATAGCATTTTAGAGTGAAAATTATCAAAAAGGAAATAAAGCCCAATCATATTTGCTCAGTTATAATTTTTACTGATTAGACAAGGAATATTTGCAGCTCTTAGTAGAATTTAAAAGCATATGAAAATCTCTAAAAATATGATGCAGTTAACACTCAATGCCCTCTTATATCTGCACCATATTTAATCTTACTTAAATTAAAAATTGATTTAGCAGGACTCTCTTTCCTCTACAAAGCTAAACTTTGCTTCACTGGTAGGTCTCTCTGCTTCACTGGTAGGTCTCTCACTTGCTACAGATTAAGATCACCTATGTGGACAGTTACCTTAAGTCAAATAAAGCTTTGCAACTTGTTGTGTTATGGCAACCAATTGTGAGTCTGTGCCCAAACTTGCATATATTAACAACATTAAATTCATATGTCTCATTAATGGGGCTCTGTCTATGTGAATAATTATTGTGGTTTAAAAACTACTGGCTTGAGAATACTTAAGTCTGTTTTGCTATTGCAGTCAGAATAAACCTGATTTTAACCAAATTAGGAACGATCACATATATTAAAGGGGGAAAATTGGAAATAAAACAAAACCTAAATTTTAATCAGCTCTAATTTTCATCCAGGAAGGCAGGAAATTTCTTTCAGCCATCACTGGAATTGCTGTGACGTTATCATGAATTATTTATTTGCTCCATTTTCTTTTTGTATTGCTACCCTTCAGAGCTTGTCGTATGGCAAAGTCCTTCTTGGTAGAAACATAAATTCATTTGCAGATTAAATATCCTTTATTGAAGACTGCTAGCAGCGGTCAAGAGGAAAAGTTTAAGCTACTAACTGGTGAATAGAAGTAAAGCAAAAAAATTAGTTGGAAGTTGTGTCAACATAAGCTGTTCCCACCCAATTTTTGTTCTTTCCCCTACTCATCCCACCTCATTTTTTTCTAGCACAACTTTGTGGTGTTGCATGGTGGGCAAGAGCATTTATTTCAGCCTTTTGGGCTCAAAAAACCCTTCTGGTTTTCAGTTGAGTGCCTTTTTGATTGCCTACTTTTTAGCAGAATCAGCTCTCTGATCGAATTTTCCTCTTGGTCTTATGCCAGTGGGAATAACATGAAGACAAGAAAAAGCAACCAGGAGGGATGTAGTGGGGCTGAGCTTCTGCAGTCTCCCTGTTTAACACTCCCTAGGAGCTCAATGCAGCAGAGGGGAGGAGAAGGACAAGGCAGTGCCTGAGCTTCAACTTTGAAAATGTCATGGTGGATTTAGGTACCTAAATCCCTTTAATAACCCATCCCTAAGTGATTTGACTGAGGTCATAAAGACATTTTACAACAAATTGGGCAATGAAGCCCAGATGTGTTACAGTCTGTACCAGCATCCTCACTCCTGTTCCTCAATCTCCCTTTTCAYCTGAGCTCAGGGGGGTAATTCCTGCTCTACTTGTCTTGAGCTTTCCCTGCAGTCCTTAACATGGGCAAAAGCTACAGCCTCCAACTTTGGTGGTTCAGAGCAGCAAGGACCATCAAAAAAATTACCACGGGGGACAGGATCGAAAACATCAACCACCACCTCCACCACAACAGCAGCGAGCATACAGAATTTTCTCTCTATTTCACTCCCAAGGCGAGGAATTTTTACAATACCYTCTGGAGTTCCCCTGGCCTCAGCATCAAACATAGAGAGGAGCAGCCAAAAAGAGGCCCACGCCCTGTGCTACTTGCCAGCAATAATTAATTAACTAAGGAGCAAACAGCAGCAAATATTCCCTGTATGGGATCACACGGTTTCATTTGGTTGCATTCCAGTGTCACTCCAGCTCTTTGTTTTATGTTCTTGTTTGTTTTGTTTTTTTTTTAACGTGTGGGTGTTTTTGTTGTTGTTGTTGTCCTTGTTGCTGTTTTTCTTTGAATGAAAATGACGAATCTGATTTAACAAGCCACGTCCCCATGCTGGGCTCCAGGAATGAACATAGAAACCCAGCAAGTCAATGTCAAAGTGATTTTTCCCCCTGATATGCCTAGAATACCTCTTTCTCAWCTGAAAGGGTCTGCTCACACAGAGAGGGCTTCTGGAAGGATTGCTCCTCAGGCAGATATTTTGGGACACAAACTCATGAGAGACTTCAACAACCTGTCAGTCTGGCTGACAGTACTGGTGCTTAGCAATAATGTTCTCCCTAAGTCAAAAGTGCCCACAAGTCCCTCACACTTGACAAGCCTTTGGATTTTGGCTTGTACAACATTCCTAACCCAGAAGGTGAAATACAAATGGTGTGTTTTTTACTTATTTTGCCCCCAGGGCTCCATCTGGTAGGTATTTTCAAAGCACTCCTGTACCAAAGAGACCTGCCAAATTTGGAGGAGGTGCTGGAGCCCCACTCAATGTGATGACTCAATGTAATGACTCCCTGGTTARAACGCATGCCAGTGCCAAGGACCTCGATTCACTTGCTGTCCCAACTCCACGTCTTGCTTTCAACAAGCATGTGTCTTGATCATGAGTTTATGCACAGCAAGGAGGAGTGCTCCTCTTCTCAAGAGGGTTCCCATCACTTCACAGATGCAGAGAATACCCCACACCTCAAACTGCTAACCAGTGTGCCTGGTTAATTAATTATGATTGATTGCAATCCAAGAACAGGACAAATCAGTCAAGGAGTTTTGATGGTCTCAGACTTCCCCACTGAAGGAATCTGAGTTTGCAGGTGATAGTTCAACAGTGCTTGGGCCTGAAAGAAAAAGTGCATCAATGTGCAGTAGGGAAGATGCTACAGATTCGTATAGGAGAGCAGCTCCTGGAGTTCCCTTTCTCCTTGTCTCTCCCAGGYTGCTATGTGGATCTTGGCCATAGAAAGATCTTAATATGGCAATCTACTATTTCATAGCCTGATTAAGACATCTGGCAGAAGGGGAGAGGAACTTTAGGTTGAAGTCTAGGGGCCACTAAATATTTCAATAGCTGGTATTAAGTATGCATTGCAATGAGAACCTGAGTCTCTTTTGCCATTAAACTGAAAATATGATTTTAAGTGTGCTTTTTTTTTTTTTTTTTTTTTTTAACTGAATCAATGAAGATTCATTCAGAGTGGAGGGAGTTTCACCATGCCCTTAATCCAGTACATTTTTTAAGGAGGTACTGAATGTGGATTAAAATATTTCCATGTAGAGAAGGGATTCACTTAAGTCTCTCAATACTTGAACACATATACTCTTTGTTGAGATTCTCTGGAAAAAAAAAAAAAAAGGAAAAAAAGACTGATATATTTCTTTCACTTAGTTTAGRYAAGACAAGACTTGAGTACATATGTGCAGGAAGAAGTAGGACATCCATCTCAGCCATTTATTCCTGGCAAAATAGGGCCGCCCCTTGACTCATTATGGCTTTTGTTACCTCTGCCCCTTGGCAACTAAAACACCTCTGCCTTACAAAGTCATGAACTTGCCACCAGGGAAGAGTGGAGCTGTGTGCTTTGACTTTTTGTGCTCTGCAGTACATCAGGTCATGAGCATGGCAGGAAGATACCATGCCATCTCCCCCTTGTTGAGTCCAACCAAATGTGTCACATGGACGGAGGGCTGAGACCTTCTTATGTCCATGTTACTCCTTGGGCCTCCACAGAATCTAATCTGTATATGTTCCAGCAGGAAAAATATGTAAAGAAGAGTCTAACACTATCTTATTTAATACACTGGTCCCAAGGAGCTAGCAGTGCCTTGTGTTTTGAGGTCAAACATCCTATTTCTTGCTTAAGGATCAGACTGGCTGTAATACTGTCCAGCTTCCCTATGCCAGGTATCAACGGCAATTGCTTCTGTAGATATGTTCCTAATATGCCTTTTTTTTCTTTTTTTTTTTAATTTGTTTTTTTTTTAAGGACATTTTAAAGCTTTTAAAAGGTCATTTTATTTCTTCAAAGTGGCTGCCAATTTTACTATTGCAATTTGGGATATTCTCTATTGCCTGGGCCTGCCCTTAGTATAATTGCTCCCACCTAGGCAAAGCAGGTATAAAGTTATCCACAGCTCTTGAAAGCTCAAATTTGCTATGTAATTCAGCCCCCAAATTTGGCCTTTCCTTTACTGGATTACTCCATCTGCTAATGAGCATTAGCCAGCTATCCATCCCTCTATAGCACTCATTAGGGCTAGTYGTATTAAAGCTTACAAAATACAGCTTGTCTTGTCTTGACCAGATTTATAAATGTGAAGGAGTTAAGTGAATGAGCATGACTTTAGGTACTTGCTGATAGGCTAAAGCAAGCCATAGTCATATAATGAATGTGGCCAGAATTTACTCAATGAGAGGCTCTTGGGAAACCTGCCTTGAGTGTAGCCATACCATCTGAAAGCCTCACCCTTGCGGTTGTTTTTTATAAAACTTTTCTTCCTATCTACGCAGCATAAGTGGGGATGGTTTATGAAGAAGAGGGCACTTTTTCAGTGTTTTATTTTCCCTCAAAAAAAAAAAAAAAAAAAAAATGAAACAAGGCATCTTTCTACGCTGCTGTTTCCACCCCATCTCTTCTTCTGTGCTTGCTCCCATCTCTTCTATTCTGGAGTTAAATTTCAAATCATGACATACACAGAATACTTCCCAAACCTGACTTATCAAGGGATGGGTGTGAGAAGAACTTCAGACAAACCTGAGGGGTGAGGAATCAATATAGAGAACAAAATAAGGTGGAACAAGATGGACATTTAGACCTGTGTTCAGGGCCATGCACTGTTTAGGGGGAAAGGTYTGGCAGCCAAATGGCAAATTTATTTCAATTAAAAAAGTGAACTATAACAGGCTGAAAAAAAAAGAGAAATAATAATAAAAAAAGAAGAGACAGAATAGTTTTCCAGAAAGGAAAGCAGCAAGCTATAGTCTTTCCTTTAGCTTTTGCTAGACTCTTATTTACTTATTTATCATCAATTAATTAGCAGCACTGCAGAAATACTAGCTCTCAAACAGCTTGCCACTTGTGCTCAGAGTAAATACCCAGTACACATAAAGTAATTAAAAATGTAAATAATACTATCGCCAAATACTAGTTTATGTGTCAGCAGAAAGGACACTGCAGGACTCAGTGAAGGAGGAAGAGCACTGATCTGTGGGCTACAGATCTACTCATAATCCTGCTTACTGTAGGGGATTGCAAGGGGTCTCATCTACCTGCTTATCGTGGTAGTCCCTCCTTGCTGATCACCATCACTGTGCACACTGAGAATTAGCCAAAAAGAGAACATTCATTGTTGTCATGGTGACATTGGGAAAGAAAAAAAAAAAAAGAGAGAGAGAGAAAAGGCAGCAAAGAAAGCACATTCAGGTACTGGAGCAGTGGTCGAGGATTTGGAAATGTAGGTTTGAGTCCCTTGAGTCCCTCCCTTGTTGAAGAGCTTTGAATATGACATGTACAACTCATTTATTGGCATAAATGCCATTGATTTCACAGAAATGCATGTTTAAATATTTTGGAGTGCTCTACCTCTATTTCTCATCTTTTCACCTCATCACTGATATCTTTACTACTTTTGTTTCTGTAAGCAAATGTATATTTCTTGACACATCAATATGTAAGATCTCTATCCCATCTAAATTCTCAGGTGTCTATTGTAATATGATTTTTTCCCCCTTAAATTTCAGGATTCATGTCCTCTGTCTTCTCCTAGCAATTTTCATCCAAGGACCAAGCTATCAGTTAGGGGGGAATTAGCAAGTAAAAGAGAAGAAAGCAAAGGGTTTTCTGTCCTAGGGCATGTTATCTTTGAGTTATTTTGCAGATATCAGCTTCTCACCTGCTTAACATACCTCAGGCTCATGCCATATCTGCCAGTCAGCTGCATAGGGTATATGGAAGTGAGGGGGAAAGAGAGAAAGAAGTCCTGGCTCTTTGGTAACGACAGCTGGAGTAAGTTGTCAAGAAATGGCCAAGTGAATGAGCCTCACTAGAAAGCCCACGCGCTTTGCAGATGAGTGAGAAATCATAAATAAAACAAATTTAAAAAATGCAGAGATAAAAAACCTTCAAGTGGTGAAATTGTCATCTCCTTGCTGGATTCTTCCCAGRAGAGTGCCATTTTATTTCCCATCCCCAAAGAAAAATATAAAAAGTTGTATATGATTATTATATTTTTTTCTTGATCTCCATTTCCTTTTTTTTTTTTCTTTTTCTGCCCTAAAGATTTGTATAGCCTTCTTGGTGGAACTCTATCACAGAGCTGGTTTCCCCACAGAGACATATGTACACTCAGTAAAATGGATGGTGCACATTTTCCCAGTGGCGACCAGGGATTTAGTTCATTGGAATAAAAATGTCTAGTTAGATCAACAGCAGAGCATTATTTTCTTATTATTAATTAAATTTATTGAACATTATTCTCATATAACCACAAAGATTCAGAAACATGCATTGCGCTTTCTGCACAGAAGTCTATTTTTGTAATGTGAGATCCACTGACATGAACAGCAGCAGTAAATCTGCAGTTTATTTTAATCTCCTTTATCCTTTTTGCTTTAGATCCCATCTCAAATTATAGATGCATCTCCACCTATTAATAAATTTATTATTATTTAGAATGCAAAAATCCCTGTTAAACCTACTACATTTTCTGATTTTGTTATGAAGTTAGGCTTTGAAAAATCCTTCTTCCCCCTAAACAGTTTCTTCCCTCCCAGATGCTCACTCCTTAARGATGATGAGCAATTGACATTATGGTTAACCGACCCAAACTTTGAGTATGTGTGTATGTATATGTATATATATATATATATTTCACTAATTTAATCCAATGTTTTCAGTCTCTGTTTGGAAGCACTAAATGCAACTATAATAATAAATAGAGAGAGGAAGCAATCTAGGATACACAGAAGAAAAAATAAAGAGCTTTGAAACAAGGTCTGCAAGACTAACAAAACTACTTTTTCTCTTTTCTTTAAAGCAATCTTAGTTTAATATTCTGATCAGGAATTAAGAGGGAGTTGTACAAGGCTTTATTTGGCTTATGCAGAATTTTTGTATCATTAATATTACTCCTTGATATTTTCTRAAAATTCAGCATTAACTGTATTGAATATGTGTACCATGTGGCACAGAAAGGTTTCTACTGCTTTTTAGGTTCATGCTAGCTGTGTTAACAAAAGAAAAGTATCTTTAAAAACCTTGGAATTTGTTTTTGATGTCTTTTTATTGATCAAAAAAAGTGTCCAAAGATTTTGGAAAATACTGCTCAAATTTAAAAAAGAATACTTGTGTAGCATATCATTGGAATAGGTCAAATTATGATCTCTCCTCAGGACCTTCCATGATTTATTGAAATTTAATTAACAAGTAAGGTAAGCCTGAAATGACTAAGGCTCTTGTTTGTAGGCTGCTCCCTGAGACATGTCAGTTGAATACTGATCTCTTTTTATTGGGAGATAGCAGGGAGATTTTTATATTTCTTGTTGAAAAAATAAAATGGAACATTTAGTCACTTATATTCATATAAAACCTTTCTTCTTTCCCTTTGACAACAGCATTCTTACTTTTCCCTTCATTTTTTCCCTAGTGCTGTTTATATGCCATATTACACTCTCTAATTTCCTTTTATCTTTTCTTTATTTTGCAATGTCTCAGTACATGTCTCTTTAAGACAAGTTAATTTAGTCAATTACTCCAGTTTGGTTTCAGATAACATCTTTAATTTATCCAGGGCTCTCTTTATTCTTTCTAAGATCCTCTTTCCATTAATTTCATGAAACATTCTAATTCTCCATTTTAGGAAAAAGCTAATTTCACTCACTTGTACAGACTTCCTCAGTTATTTTCCTCTATTGCATGCTTTACTCAAAACTAAAGCATGGGAGGATTGCTGATGCTCACACATGCTAAGAGCATCTTGCTTTCTTGCGYTGCCTGAAATGCAGATCCATTTGCCCATCTTCTGCATCAGTGGGGAAAATAGTGAGGTCCCAAAGGGATGAGAAACACTTGATATCCACATATGAGAACATGCATGRCACATTCATTGCTAAAGGCCATGACTCCTAAAGATTTTCCTGGCATGATATGAAGTGGAAGATTTCTGTGTGGGTTGTGAACTGATGGGACACTGGTGGGACAGTTTGCTGTTGTTATAAGTCAGTGTTTTGAGACATATGTGAGCCATTCTGGGGTATCCTTGGTAATGGATCTGTAGGATTTTAAAGTGCATTAAAGTCCCTCTATCTCCTCCTGCATGGAATTTCAAGTCTAACAGATGCTTTGCACTTYGGCAGTTCTCCAGATTCTGCTAGATTCTGCTTCCTAGAGCAAGTTGCTTTCCCGTGCCTCATTTTTCCTCATTTGTGAAAAAAAGATAGAACAACTCATTGCAAAACAGCTTGAGCACCAACTTGAGTGCCAAAGGGCATGAAACAATGAATAGGCAGAGGTTCTTGGTTACCTTAAGTAATTTTATTGCTTCAGAAATGCATTGTCTTGTTTACTTATTTTTCTCATTCGCTGCTCTTCATTTCAGTTAAAGGATTTTAGGAGAATGACATGCCACAGTTCCCTTATCTCCTAAGGGATGCCTTATTCCCTAGGATCATTACATCAAAAAAAAAAAAAAAAAAGTGCAAAGTGCTGCTGTATTTTGCAAAAGAAAAAATAAATAAAAGCAAAAAAGTAGCTTCCTGCAATCATTAATCTGCTATTTGTTTCATCTCTGTTTCTCTTTTGAAATCTTCAGTTTAAGCTACATGAAGAACTCAAGCTGAAGACCATGAAGGATCCKGTCCTATTGCTTCTATCTGCCGTTGTTTCCTCTTTTTCCCTGCAGATGAATGGTCAAGAGGATCAGGAAGCAGAGCTTGCTGAAACCTATTTAAAACAAATGCATACAGTTTTCAGGCAACTTGTCAAGCTGCCTAGGAAGCCTCTCCTTTAACATAAGATGGAAGGTGTTGCATACCTTCAAGACATGCTGAGTGTCAGCAAAAAAGAACCTTGATGTTCCTGGAACTACAGATTAAACTTCAGCAAAATTAACCTATTTGTTAATAAAATGCATCCACTTTCCACAAGAAGTTTTAAAATCTTTTTCACAAAACAAAACAAAAACATAAAACCTCCAAATGGAAAGTATATTTTGAAATACCATCACGCTATCCTACAGGAGATTTTCCCTGACTAGTTTGCTGTTCTCCMTCATCTTTGCAAGCTCAGGAACAGAAGTAAATCTTTGATAAATTTTATCTCTCCTTTATCCTGGGAGTATGTCAAGCTTTGGGATTTAATATATTACAGTGCTCAAAACCAAAAAAAAAAAAAAAAAAGCAATGCAATATGCAGCAATAGATTATTCATCTGTAACTCTGTGAAATATTGGAAAATGCAGTCTAGATCCTGAGCTGCAGAGCAGCAGAATATTTACCAGGAGGCCACTTATTTGGTCAAGCCATGTTTACACACACACCATGTCTTTGTATGCAGCATGTCTTACTGAACCCCCTTAACTTAAACCTGTTTTTGAGGAAGCACTTCAAAAAGCAACCTACTTACAGACTACCACCCCTAAGAACCACATTTGCAGAGATAACCCCATCACGATGGACTCACATTTGGAATACTATTTACATATTCAATTTTTTTCTATCACGAAATGCTCTATCAACTGTTACATTCCAATAACCATGAACATAAATGAGCACAGACTTCAAATGGACAATCATTAACCTATGCTGTAATGATTATACAACATTCTTCAAATACTGCATGTTTTCAACGTGATCAAGTGATTCTTTCTTGTTATTTTGACTTTCACACTAATTATTAAACTTTAATTACCCATTATGGGTAATTATTAATATTTATTGTGTATTATTGTCATTATTCTTGGCTTTTTTAAAAGGAGCAATACTTGATATAGAAAAAACCATTATATTAAATATTCATTTACATGGTTTTGTAGCAGCCTATTTTTAAAACAAATGGGTATGAATCCATTTTTCTATTAGTTGTTATGCTTATAAATATTGATATAATATGCATTATTCTTCTTGACTACACTTTTGTTACTTTCTATACCTTTATGTTTCCTCTATAACCATTTTCTCTCCTGTTAAGATTATAAATGTGAAAAGAAAAAAGAAAAAAATAAAGTGTGCGGAAAATTAAAGTTCCTAGCAGTCATGTTAGTAGTAAAAGTTATTGTCATTGTTTGCACTTCAAGATCGACATGCAGAGACTGATTGCTTAATAAATAAATAAATAAATAAATAAATATTTTTCTCTAAATAGTGGATAAAGGAAACTGACTTTTAAAGATGTGCTTGCAGCTTTGCTAATTTCAATTATGCTTAAATATAACAGGAGGGCCAGTAGGATTTTCAATCATGTACATGTCTACTTCCAAAAAAGGAGCATCCCGCCTGCAGGATTTGACCAAGGGTAGATGGAGGCCTTCAATGGGACACTTGCGCTCCCCAGAATTCAACCCCCATGCTCCAGAATGATTCCTGGAGAGCTACCAAGGGGATGCAGTTGCAGAAATGGTTTATCTCAAATCCCATCCCTGCCATGGCAGGTAGGTATTTGACTTAAGGGTACAAAGGGTTACTCCAAAGCCCAGTGGCTTCTGATGCTGGTGTAATTCATAATGGTCTGGCTGAGTTGGAAACAAGCTAGGGAACAGCAGGAGATCCAATCTATTTCTTAGGGTGTTTAATGGTTAGAGGTAAGCTTTTCCTCTCATTTTTTTCACTTGTGAAAAAAGACTTGTGAAGTGGTGGCAAGACAAAGAGGAGTAGGAGAGCTTCATGAAGGTGATTATCATTGCTATAACTTCCTTCAGAAGAAGCAGGGTGAAAATGAGTCCTAGCTACATCCTCTCTTTTTGTCCATGGATTGTTATAGCATTACGCTGTATGGGATGGAGAGACCTGCTGCATAATCCAGAGGTGTKGATCCCACCACAAGTGTGGGCAGTCTGAGAGTTAATAGTTGCAATGCCCAACAACAGCTCCATGATTTTGAAGTCTGAGTAAAGGGGAAAATATCTGCAGGCCCATGTGACATATAGATCCAGCACTTAGATCCTTGGTGTCCATATCCTGATCTGGAATAGTACAGAATGTGCTCTGTTTGGGAATATGCCAGACGAAAAGTCAAGACTTCAGAAAAACTCAATACAAATATGTACCCTTTGTAAATAATCCCAGATTTTGATCTTTAGGCTGTCAGGACTTGTACATGTGAGGAGAGATGGAGCTGTGCTGTGGATTCTTGTACTGAAGGATGCCAAACATAGGGTTGCATAGTGGTATTTGGAGACGAGGCTGAAGCACTGGGTAAAACAAAGGGATTAGGCTGGAATAGGGATCTAGAAAGACATCTGTGTTAAGTGGCTCTGTGTTAAGTTCAAATAGGTGAATGATGGAATCACATATGGCCCCCACTAGGCAGTAAGATAATATATATACTCCAGAAAAAATATGAAGTTCTGCTTTCTTGAAGATTGTCCAGAAGTGAGCTGTGAAGTCTTCAAAAATATAGCTAGAGATTGTTCTGTCCTTCAGTGCTTTTCTGGCTCACCTAGTTTGATGCCTCCAACCCATGTCCTGATGGATGCACATGTTCCTTGTGAAGACTGAGGTCCATTCCTGTGTTTCCTTAATGCAACTATGAATCCACAACTCTTTCCACCCCAGCCTTGACCACAATAATACAGGCGTAAGCAACAGGGCCCTTGTCTTTTGAATGTATATTGAAAGTGAGTGTAAAATGGATGCGTGTCATGTAAATGAATTTTATAGAATATTTTGAGATAGCCAAACCATAGCTATTTACTATTTTCAAAAATTCACTACATGCTCCTTTCCAGACACCTAATGTGACTTCAGCTCCCAGTAGCACAAGTCATCTGCTAAGATCTTCAGCACTTTGCAGGATTTGGCTCACTCTGTGGACCATGTATCATGCCATGCCTTTTAATCTTGAAATTGAACCCTCTCATTTTCTTTAAACAGCCTCAGATAATCAGATGCCATATATAGGTCTGCAAAACCTTGGTTTTCTCTGCATCTCTAGGTTGCTCCCACTTCCCTTGAAGCCTGTAAGAATGTGGATTTGAAGCTCACTAGGAGGCAGGAGCAGTGGCATCTCCTCTGGTTTATACACCCTCACTTGCATACTGATATCATTCTTATAAGTTAATGCAAGAATAATCTCAGGATTTACTTCTAAAAAGTCCAAATCCCCTTCTACCTTTATGATAAGCACCAGTGTGCCAGTTCAGGTTTCCAGGTATCATTTTAAAATGTATGGAGCTTCTGAAACTAGAGGCAGAACAGCTAAAGCTGTTTCCGGACTAAATGACCCCAGATCCTCTGTAGAACAGAGCTGGCCAGTGGATTTGACCTATATGTATATTCACCTGTTTTCTGGGGAGAAAGGGTGAATTTTTTATTGCTTTTCTTTTAGTGTCGTTCAGACTGGAATTTGGCTTAAATGCATTAAAAATAACAAATGTACACCACAAAAAAATACAGCAGAGGTGTAATCTTTGACCTGATTTCCCTGAAAATGTGCAAAAGGCATTTCTATGAGCACAGCAGGATTTTTACAGCTCACATTTCTGCTCCTTGGTGCTCTCAGAGGGGCAAACTGCATAGGAAAACATTAGATTCACGATTAGATATCAGCATTAGCATTTAAGATAAACTTTCCTTTCTTCACAAAGATAAACCCTCATTATTTAAAACGTGTTTCATTCCCTAGTTCCTCCATAGGAGACGCTTCGACAAGCTACCTGCCAATAGCAATTAAAGCTTAGTTTGCAAGGAAAGCGGGTTTAATTGCCAAAGCACTATTTATAGGAAGTCTCCCATGAGGATTACCGAGCTGCAAGAATGCAGATTAAGCAAAACGAGGGCAGTGGGGAATGTGATGATGCACTTTGGCTAAACGGCACTGTCAGTCTGGATTGGTGTGGGTGCAGTCACAGCGCAGCCCCCACCCTGTGCAGGGTGCCCCAAATGCTGCAGCAGGACACGGTGTCCTTAGTAATCTCATAGCAACGTGTCATCTCTTTTGGGAAATTTCCACTTGATGTGTGAATGTCACCCATAGTAACCTCTTTGCTTATCAGCTCCCCCAAGATTTGGGGGGATATGACTAGATCCATCCCACTAAAAAGTCCAGAGGGACAACACTCTATCATTTAAAAAGTCCATGAAGGCTCTGGGTGCATGAATTAACTTTGTATTTCACTGAACATTTGTAACCATACATGAGTGAATTGACATCCATGCTTCTTAGCATCCTTCACAGAACAAAAAATAACATATGAGTAATGAGGAAGACCAATTATCCTAGGAATAAAACCAGACCTTCTTCAGTTTTTGGTCTCTATTCTGACCTTCCTCATGGTCCCTGGCTGACTAGTGCAGAAGCAGGAGGATAGTTTTAGAAGTGGGACATATTTCATCCAGACATTACTTTTATCTTTGGACCTCCATTCAGCAGTCCTCTTCTGTATGCACCACTCTCCCGCCACATTTATTTCCTGAAATATCATCTTTCCCTTGTTCAAAGGAAAGCTCTTAATTCTGAATAACCATTATTGTCAAGTTGAGCAAAATCCTAATGGTTGGGACTCTGGCAAAATGGACACTAGAAAAATAAACATTGTGGCCTACGATTCTTTAACATCAAATATTTAACTCAGATTTAAAATTGTTTCTAATGGTTTAAAATTATTTTAAATAAGCATTCATGCTCATTCATTAATTATTTTTAAAGATACTTTCAGATTTTCTTAGTAAATTATGTGGTCCATCTGACACAAATTCACAAGAAAATTTGTGTTGTCAAGCCTACAGTTTCACCAAATAGGTTTCATCTGAAAAATTACATCCTGCTCTGGTTAAATCCCTCATTAAGATTCATGTCTCTTCTGTCAGTAAATCAGTAATCTGGTAAAAAGATGGTAATAACATTATACTTATTCCTTGTTGATTTGCCTGTGCCCATCTTATCCTACCTTTTTTACACTTTAAACCCCTTCAAACAGAGCTGGTGCTCATAACTCAATTCATAGCTTTATTCAGTTCCTCATACTCTGTCTTTGCCWGTTAATTCTCATGTTCCCTGAGGCGCAAATGCCATGCTTTCTGCAATGATGATACAACAAAATCATGTCACTTCATCTTTTTTTCAGGCTTTTCCATTGCCATGTTATATGCATTGATCTAAACTAAGATTTTAAGATTTGTCTGTGACCACAAAACTTTGACAGCTCTGTGTTTGCTATCATTTTTAAGACAAATTAGTAGATATCTCATAGAGTCAGAACTTCAGGAAGAAGAAAACACACATGGCAGGAATTAGACTGAGACTGGGGTTGTCTCCATGGTGGAGTCCATGGCAGGACAAGATGTGTAAGCTCCTGTGATAGCCCATGAAGACAACAGGCCATTGACAGTCCATTAATGTGGAAGAAAGAAGAGCCTGGATTGAATACTTAAGTGCTTTATGTCTAGATTCATAACCTTCCACATAGTATTTTTACTTCAACAGATACAACCTCCTACACAATACCATGGCATCATGCGATTAGTTTCTAGGAGAAACAGTTTCCTTTGTAAAATATACCCATGTAGAATGGGACAATAAATGTCATCCATTTGCCTCACAGATAACAGCTTCAGCCTGAAGCCCCTATTTTTTTTGCTAATGGTGCAGGAATAAAGCCCATTAATAAGTGTGAGTTACTGGAACATTTCAGTGCTGAAAGCTAGATATTTAATGACCTAGATACAGAGATGCATAACATCTGTTTTCAGAAGCCAAATTCTTAGAAGTGTTATCCATTTTACTGCCATTTTTCTCTGGGGCAAAAAGGGGAATAAAGAATATATATGCTCATCAAGTGAAGCAAGAACTGAGTGCCTGTGAGTGAAAGGGAATTATTTGATCTTATATCACCCAGCATTTCATCAGCCAAAGGTATGTGGATTTTCTACTTTTTACAAATATTCTATTTGTTTTTGTTGCTGCCTTCTATGTCTTCCATCTACTAAGACTTGCTCCTAAACTCATAGAGATCAATGAAAAAAAAAAAAAAAAAAAAAAAAAAAAAGAATTCCACTGACTCTCAGTGATTCAGAAATAAATGGCTAGGCCTACGTTGAAGACAAGGGACTGAGAACTTTGAAGCTCGAGGATAGCCAGATCTGATCAAGACTTTGCTCCTCCTTATTAGAAATAGTTTTGCATTTTCCCATCCTTCTGACTGGATCTTTGTTCTTAGCTGGCAGAGGGACAATACTGTAATGCGCAGCTGGACCACGCTTCCCAAACAGAAGGCCAACAGGAAAACAGGGCCTGTCTCTACAGCTGAGTCATGAGCAACAAGAACAAACTGTAACACAAAGATTTCAAGGGGGAGCATCTCGCTCTGAACTCTATGAACTGTTCTCTCTGCTGGATATGTTCTTGCCAAAAATTATCACTTCTAATTAATCTAAGACAGGAGGAGAAGCATTTTTTAAACAAACCTCAAAAATGATTATTTTTAAGTCTGGTAAATCTATGCTAGCCAGTTATTGGTGCCATGTTCAGAAGCTCAGACAGAGCTAAATTATGCTTCAGATTAATGTATTGAGCAGTTCAGAGGTTAGACAAACAGCTGTTTCTCAAGCAGGCACACTACAAAGCTTAACTGTTTGTTGGAAGGGCAGATACGGCCTAGCTGAAGTCCCAGTAGGCTGACTTTTATTTGTTTCTGATTGGGAGATATCCAAAGCTGAATCCATGCTACTGATGACCTTCCTAGCTGGGGCAAAAAGTTGAACCTCTGGAGCCAGTGTGATTTTACAAGTCTATGGGAAAAAAAAAAAAAAAAAAAAARRAAAAAGGAAAAAGAAAACAAATAAATTTTCAGTGACTCAGATAATCTGCAAAATGTTGCACTTTCAGAATTAAGTTTTAAAAATTCTGGAAAAAATCTATATGTAAACATATTTTAGTTTTGGGGGAAAAAAACAGGGCACTACTAATCAAACATTACTACTAATGTTTTGTAAAGCTGTTAGTTAGCAGACAGCAGAGAGTTCTTCGAAATTGTGACATGTATGTCACAATGACATGCATTATGAGTGAAGTATATTCTATTTAAAATGCCASATTACTCAATGTGTAAAGAACAGGGACGGCTATTTAGTTATTTGATATCATTGGAAATATTCCAACAAAGCACCATGGTTCTGAATCAGAATGCAGCTATGCATTCCATAATGACGGTTAAACATTTAGTCTATGTCAGAGAAATGACTCTATCAAATAATGTCATTGGAACCTTATTAAAAAAAAAAAAAAAAAGTAAAAAATCAGAAAAACAGAATAGATTCAATGGCAAAAGTCCTATTAATTGCAATGAAACTTTCGATCATAGTCTTACATCAATCTTCTCCCTAAATCTCATGAATATCATTTAGATGGTCTGGTTTTAACAGCTTTTTTCTGCTTGGCATTTAGAGAATTTTGAGTTAGATTCTCCTAAGGTAAGTTAGAACTGACTCAGTACATCTGATGTCACTTTGMAATACTTCATGAATTCAGAGTTCACTATGTATCCTTTAATTAATCTTTTGCCAGACAGTTGTCCTGCCACCACCCTATTAGATCTGGACTTGAGTACAGGTGAAAAAGAACATCTGGACATTTGCTTTTAGAAAAGCTCAACATTCATGAAGAGACTTCATAAAGAGACTTCATGAATTTGTGAAGAGAATTTCTTGACAGTGAGGGTGACAGAGCACAGGAATAGGTYGTCAAAAGAGATTGTGGAATCTCCTTCTCTTCTGTGATTCTATGATTCTGTGACTTCTAGAGCCATCTTCAGTCAATGTAAAGTATGGATTCCGAGAAACAGAGTASAATACAAGCTACAGGAAATGAGGAAAAGTCTTTACATGACCCAAATATTGCACTCTTAATGCTACTTCTACTCTTAAATTGAGGTGCATAGTAGAGCACCTTGCAGTAGAGCACATCTTTATGTCTACAGACTTGAGAAAAACTGACAGGATTTATTTGCCTACTAAAGGTWTTATTTCCTTTTAAAGGTCTGTCTCTCTAGTTCCTCCTTGCTTACAGTTGCTCACCTTTGCAAGACCACTCTTCAGCTCACCATGCATTTGGAGAATGGGAGATGAGCAGACTTCTTAGATCTTTATTTGCTCTGGTAGAAGATAATATGCTTGCAAGTCAACTGTGCTGCACAAAATCAAGCTCACCAAAGAAAACATATCTGTAGATTTTACTGCCTAATGTGGTCCATTGTTAAGAATCCAGGATATTTTATGTACATAGAGAGTCACTTGTCAGAGGAATGGACCATCCAAGGACACCATGCTGCAGTTGGATGTATGCCCACTGCTTCTTTTTCCACCAGGAGGTCACAAAGAGGTCTAATGGGGGGTTCAGTATGACTACATGACTGCTGGGGTGGCTTGGAAGGCAGCCTTTTAGCTTAAATGAAAGAGAGACAATTCATACTGAGAAATCCAGGGGGAATAACTGGTTATTAGTTCACTTCTTGTGGGCAGTATGGAAGAAGTGAGTCATTACGGAGGATAAACTCAAATTGCAACCGGCTTTACTTTTATATTGATAACATCTATTGCTAAATTATAACAATAACAGTGACGTTATCTTGAGAAAGTGCTTCAAAGTGCCACTTCCCATCTTATTTGTGCTCTGCACTAAGAGGAACACTAGTCGTCTAGCTAAAGCACAGAAGAGATATGGGTTTGATTCCTGATCATGCTACGTTTCCTGTCTTGCCTTGGGCAAGTCCCTAAATCTGCCTGTGTCTCATTTCCACATCTGTGGAATGGGGATCACAGTACTATGTGCCTTTCATCCTTGTCTATTTAGAAGATGAAAACTTCGTGTTGCAGACTGCTTTTACCTTTTGCATGTGGGTATGGGCATATGCACAGAGAAAAGTGGAGAGCTTGAAATGAGACTCACGTTTATGTTTTGTCCCAAAAGTACTGCAGCTATAAACATGGAAAAATGATGAGATTTATTTCTAACACAGAATAMGGTGAGGTTCTTCTAAACAGATATGATTGTTTCAAGTGGAGTTTGTGGTCCAGAAATATAGGCAATCAGGTCTATCTTACCCCAAAATAGGTATCATGAACAGATGAATAATAGTTCATCTAGTTCTTCTAGTACCTACAAAGGAATTCTTTCTACCAGAAGTTAGATGAAATAATTCCCCAATCTTGTCATTATTTTTCTTGCAAGTGGTAACATCACTGGAGAACATCATAGGGCATGTTTTGGGGTAATATCTGTTTGGTGTAACTCAGCAAAGAGAATTGTAACGTGAGAATGTTGAAAGCTCTGGCTAAAGATGATATTTTCCTTTAACAAAGATTTGTTGCCATTAGTAACATGGAATAGGCAGGAGGAACCCCTTATCTCCACTTTGGGACTTTGAAAAAGTCAGCACTACCATATCCTTTAAAGAAAAGTGAGAGAACTTCCCCATTGCATCCTGCTGCATCCCTGCCTAACCCTAAAACTGGAGACATAATACACACTTTTTAAACCTTCACTCTAAAATCAGTGACAAATACTACCATAAATTGTGGTATTMCTCTGATCCATTACACGCCAGTCACTTATTCAGTTTTTGGTCTGACCTTTTTAAGACTCTACTGGAGTTGACTCCATCCAGAACATATGCACCCACATGAAAGGAGTTTTTTAAATTATGCAAAATGAACTTCAGTTTATTTTGGTTTATTATAGGGGTGTTTAGACACCCCTAATGGTGTCTGTCCTAGTGTCTATGCCCTTCTTTATCATGGTAGAGAGCTCTTCACCCCCTATCTGTGTGAGTGAAGAGCAGAAAGGCCTCCTTTTTCTAGAGGAGACAACACATCCCCATCCTTGCAGCTGGTGGTCCTGATTGCTGATTTATCCATTAACCCAGTTACCACCCACACTAACCCCTCACACTGGCTGAGGTGTTCAGCCTGGAAGCACTTTCTATACCTCATATTCCATGTTTTCTCAGGAACAGGCCCTGTGCCCACTGAAGTCATCAATACACTTTTTACTGACCTCAGAGGTTACATATTAAGTGGACTTAAGTGGATTATCATCTCCTGCCGGGAAGTGATGTTGTTTCATATTGCACACTCAACACATTCAAACTGTTCCCCTTTTATTTTATGTCTCCATGGCTTCTGTTATGAAGCATTTATCTTGGAGCTGCATAAACTGCTGAAAGTTGTAACCACCTCCTGGAGTTTCAGAGCGTTAAAATGTTCAGCACTCATGGGTTTTTAAAAACTGAAAAAAAAAAAAAAAAAAAAAAAAGTAGAATTCTCTGATTTTCTCCATGAATAGTTGCATGTTGTTGCATTGCTTATCACATGTTTATTTTGTCCCAATCTCCAATTTCTTGACTACTCACCAAAGTCAGCCAAAGATTAATAAAAAAGTATTAATAAGAAGAAGAAAATTGTGGAGTATTGGCCTACTATGTGGCAAATATAGAAGYTGCTCCATTATTTGACACCAAAAGCAGATCAAACTCTTTTTCGGTAGAATTTTCTCTCTCTCATTCAACAATTTCTAATTATGTTATAAACCAAGTACAACTGAAATCAGAAAAAATTATAAGCCCTGTATTCATTCTCAGTCCTAAAATATTATCATAATAAAAAGCCAGCAGACTATTTATGACAGTAATTTTCTTTTGGGAACAAACCAATGAACCATCTCATCCAGAACCCTTTTCCAACTGTGTCAAGATGAGATATTCATTAGAATTAGAGCAAGATCTGGCCCCATTCTGCAGTTCATTTTTGCAAAATTAACCAATCCTCTCAAAGTTCTAGGATTCATATTATATTTGTCTTTAGAGTGGAAAGACCTGAGGCATGGAAAATTATTTATTCACGATCGTATATGTGATTCGTAGTAATGGTCGTATTCACAAGGATATACTCAAAAGTAAGAAGTAGATTCAGTGCCAGGCAGGTGGATTTTCATTTATATTTTCCTTGAAGCCAACATTTCCACACAAAAACGGATCTTCTGTTCCCTTGATGTTAGAATTTCCCCAGGCTATGGTCTCTTGTGTTGCCCACTCACATAGGTTAGCAATCTTTAACATTCAACTGCTGAGAAAGCAGACTTTATGGATGGGCTTTCTGTAGAATGAGACTATGGGGCATAGAATAATAGGAAAGTGCTAAATTACCTTCCTAAGGACTTGTATTTGTTACACAGGACATATAATCACACAGAACACCCAGCCCTGATGCTTTCAGACCACAAAGCCCTGCCAATCTTCAACAAGAATCTGACTTGCCCCTTCTTGCTCTCTGTGACCATGAGTTCCCTCCTAGATTATGGAAAAAAAAAATGGATTGGCATGGAATTTGGCATACTCTTTCTTCTCTCTGTGAAATTATGCAAGAGATGAAGCAATGTCTGACCAATTAAGAGTGGCACAAGTTATTTTCCCATGGAAGCAAGTGGAAGGGCAGAAAAGCAATTTTATAAAAAAAAAAAAAATCAGTAAAAAATATACTTTTTCTTTAGATGATGCTTCACTTAGATCAGATTGCTTCTTTCTGTCTGACTCCTTTTCCTTTCTTCCTTTCTCTCTCTCTTTTCTTATTTTCTTTCTTCTTTCTCTCTCCCCCTTCCTTTGTCCCTGTTTCTCATTTCTATGATGTAGAAGACTAATTTGTGGTTGCAATCTGTCCAGTGTTTTGTTTAAGGCTGAAAAAAACATTTCATTACCAATACATGACTGTTAAAAAAAGTCATGTTTCTGCAGGTTCATGAAAAACAAGGCATCTTTCATCCGGAGCTCAGTGGGTTTAGAGAAAATAAACAAGCAAATAAAATGAAGGTATTTCTGGTTTGTTGTCAGGACAGGGGTAAATTCATTGCTGGGATCATGTTAGGGGGAAAAATACAACTTGCCTATGAAAATCATGAATTCACGCCTGGGGCAAATGTATGACAATTCTCACTTACCTCGGAAAGCGAGACAGATCTCAGAGATACTTCACCCAAGGAAAATCCCTATTCACATGTATTTCCATAACTTCTTCACCATAAAATGAGTATATTTAATTAAAATATTGGACTGAACATGACTAGCTTTATAGGCAGCCTCATATCACTGATCAAAACCACTTTTGAATGGTTTTGAATCTCTTTGAATGGTTTCTCTTATAAAAAATTAACCTGCGTGGGTTATTTTCCTCTCTTTTACCTGAAGCAAAACAGTGTGTTTATCTGCCAAAGGCAAGTATTTTTGAGCTTTCTGTCTTAGGAAAAGAAGTCACCAGTATTCAAAGCAATCTACATGAATTCTTTCTTCCTTGAAATAGTTTTCTTAGTAGCACATGAACACTTCATACCTGGAAAACTCCACCTATTCTGTTCATTTATTGATCACTATGAAACACATCATGGAAAATAATATATTTTTTAGAAAGTAGGTTAAAAAGAAGATGATTGTGAATGTGAACATTAGAGTTCGTGTGAGCAAAAGAGGAATGAGGAAAAATATAATAAGTATATTCAAAACAGGTATGAAAGATGTGCCAAAATCTGCCCTGCAGGAAGATAGTCAATTTAGAAATTGGGATATATGTTAGAAGAGACCAATAAATACATGTCAATACCTGGAAAACAACATAGAGCAATAAAATCAAATATTACTTTGATTTTCAATTTGTTTTTAGTGATGGCATTGCTAAATTTAGTTTGGAACATGCAACACGGTGGTTGAAAGTACCACATTTAAATTAACAAATGACAGGTGAATTACTTCCAAAAAATTAAGGAATCCTATTTTGCTTTATAAACTAAACTTTGGGACACACCTATCATGTCCAAAAATAACTATTTGGAGAACAGATTTTAGGAAGAATGGCTTTGTACCTCAAGTTCACTTTCTAGGCAGGAATCCTTCAATGTTTTCTCCATAACTGCTCATATTAAGATTGCTTTTTCACTTGATCTATTAGTAGTAGTATTCTTTGGAAGGAATAAGGAACCTACAAGACTTTTCAGTGTGCAATGGTTTTTCAGTGCACAACGGTCTTTCATGAAGACCATATGCTGCATGGGAAGGCTCCAAGGTCAATTAGGAAACTGTGAATATTTATGATATTTATACAATATTTATGATATTTATACAAGAACCTCCATCCCCTTAAAAGTAGAATACTGAGATAGTTTCTCTTATTTTCTCCCTTCATTCTAACACTTTCCAAGAATACTGACTCTGCAAGTAAAACAAGGAAAAGCAAACAATATAATTATATGAATACTTAATAGCCAGCTCCTCTTCTTTTTGTGTCTTTGGCCAAAGGCTTTACTATGTGGCATGGACAACTGATGAATAATGTGTCTTTTTATAGAATTTTCTTCTTTGATGCACCTTACTCTCCCGTTATTCTTAGTATCTAATAAAGTTCCTGCAAGTACATATGGATGGTCCAAGCCATAACAGAGACCCTTTGACCAGGGGTATCTGATTGGGGGTAAAACAGGAGGAATTGTGTAAATATAAGTATGTGGTTTCCCAAAGTCAATATGATTACTCTGAAGAGATCCTGGGGTCCTCAGCTGAAGTTCTGTCTGTGCACTTTCTCCTACAGTAACAGATGGACCGTGATGGACCATGACTCACTTTCCCTATTTCCAGGGAATGGAACCAACACATGTGAGAATGATCTACATTTCCTCTCAATGCCAGAGTTCCAGTAGCCAGTAAACTCATATCTCCTTCAGCATAAAGATCCACATCCAAAACAGGACCTGTTTTCAGGATGACCAGTGATGCAATATCCTAAACCAGGGAGCCTTGGGTAAAATTCCCAGAGATGAGATTTAGGGTGTTTAGATCCAAGTCTTTACTGGTTTCCTTTTCTCTTTATTGCTTCCATCTTCTGTTTCCTAAGGCAATATCAAAGAAATCAAGTTGTGTGTTGCAGTTAAATATATTGTGATATTAGCAGGGTTACAGTGACTTGAATTTTTATCTGACTTCCAGAGGAATAGTAGGTCAGTAATGAATAAAAATATTTTCTGTGTAATCAGCTAGTCTTTACTAAAATAATATGGTGCTTTTTTCAGGCCCAGCCCAATGACAACCAGTAACCCACTTCATACCTTTAAGGAGATGACCTTGCACTTGGATCTGATGAACTACTCAAATATAAATTTTGTCAGAATTAAAAAAAAAAGTAATTCATTCAATCAAAAAATATAGCTGCAACAAAATTCTTATTTAGGATTGATGGCATATCAGGATCAGAATATATGCAGGAAATAAGGACCATAAGAAATCTGGGAAGCGAACAGTCAGCACAGACTGTCTGAGTAACTCACAACACAGTGGTGATTTGAGCTGACAAAATGTTATTGGAGGGATCACTCTCTTCAACACTGTTTGCTTTGGGAAGCCAGGGAGAGATTTATTATGGCTGAAAGCCTTTAAATCTGTCAGATATAAGTGCTAGTTAAAAGGAGAGAAAATAGTAGCTTGAATTAACAAGGGGAGCTTGGGTCTAAACGTGGGCAAAAGCATGATGTTTTATCTGACTGAGAGTATCATCAAAATCTTGCTTGGAAATGCATTGCTTTCAGATCACTTTACATACTGGCAAGGTGTGTTTATTTTTCATTTACTGTGCCTTTATTAGAATAAGTATTGGTGATAAGGAAACAACACTATCATCAGAGCAAAAGCTTCTACGGCAATCCCCAAGCTCTGTCAGCTGTTAAAAACTGGCCTCTTTACCACTGACTTTAAAGAGAGTGAAGGATGCAGGCAAACAAAAGCTGCTGAATTACTGCTCGTGGCTGTTGCATATAGCATCATTAAAATGAAGCTACTTTTGTTCAACACCGATGCATAGGTCACATCAACAAGTCAAGTTAAACATCCTGAGATATGAGCCTGTGTTTTAAAAGGAAGTGGATGATTTATGGGAGGAACAGAACTTTAATGATATTTGGGCTCTACATGTACTTGAGGAGGGTCATCAGCCCTTTTCAGAAAACATTCAAGTATCTTAGAAGAATGGTCCTGAGCTGGGTGATACAAAATGCTGCACATTCACTCTTACTCAGTAGTTGTCCCAACAGTTATCAATGGACAGGACAAACCACCTGGTGAGAACTACTCTCACTTCCAAAAAGCCTAAAATCTTGTTAAAGAAATCAGTGAAAAACAGATGAAGAGAGAGAAAAAGCAATCCCCAATCTGCTTGTGATTTTTTGTCACCAAACAGTTCAAATGTGATTAGAAAGCAGTCCAGAGTCTAATGAAGCACCAAGGTATTTCTGCGTAAAACATAATTAAAAAAAAAAAAAAAGTGCTATAGTGACTAGATTATCCAATATTAGAAGTTCCCTTTAATAAAGCCTTTATTTTTTTTTCCATTGTTCTCATTAACACTTCCAGGAAATAAGAGGGCCCTGAAGTCTGCAGCAAAGCGGTGCTCTAAAGCCCATGAAACGTCTGTACATCCCTCATTATTAGAAGTGACATCGCTGTGCTGTCCAAATGGAGAAGTGCCAGAACATGCTGCCAGTCACAGCCAGAGCACATTGAAAGCGCTAGCAAAGCGCTCTCCTCTCGCAAGTGCTCTCCCAGTTGAGCTCACAAAAATAATTTAGTGAGAACAAGGGTTGTCTGAGTTATTAGCGAGCTGTTGAGCAGAAAGAAATAGCTTATAGTCACAGCTGGCGTCACCGTCTTTGGCGGCCATGGGGCTCTTCTCACATAGGGTTGCCTCATACAGGCTGGGTTTTTTTTCATGGCAAAAGTCCATTTTTAATAATACAGACATTTTTCCTTCTGCAGATTTCATACRGGAAGAGGAGATGTTACGTCTAATGACACAGACAGTGTCTTTGACACAGACAGCATGACCAGGTGATATCTCTGTGTCCTCCTAGCAATCTTTGGATTTCAGGCAGGGAGGTAATARCATCTCACTTTACATWTACATATACACATATACATACATTATACAAATATATATGTGTATATCATATATATATATCACATATATCCCATCACATATACTATATATATATATATATATGTAGTGTGTATACATGTATCTAGTATATATATTGTGTATATACATGTATGTATATATATATAGTGTCTATCACAATGGGAATGCTATCACCTAACAGCTAGTAATAAAGAAGCCCGGTACGGGACTTTAACCAATGAAGGTGACAGCCAGTCACATATTTGCTTTCTGTTAACATGTGATGTTCATGCTTACCATATTTGCTTGCATAATGGTGGCTTGTGTTACTCTAGATTCCTCCCTTCAAAAACTGATAGCGTGGCCATTATTTAGCTATAAAAGTTTTGCTCATGACCAGTCAGAAGCTGTGGTTTATACAGCAAGGCCATGCTGTGTGCGGGGCTGTTATGCAAGTCCATATGGCGTTATTTTAACATACTGTTTGGCTTGAGACATGGTGGGTAAAATTAATTTGGGTTGTGGTAGATGGCAGAAGATTCATTTCTGGTTGGTGGCCAGCAGTTGCAAAAGTAACAGAAACAATAATAAAGTCAAACTGTGAAAGGYTGGGTGTCCTTTCCGCCCACTGAGGACTAATAGGTTAATCCTGAAAAATCTTGATGGGCTTCACTGTTTATTATTTTAATAAAGAAGCTCCTAGGAGCTCCACTGAAGAATCAGATAGGACCCCACTAGGCCACTAGATAGGGTATAGCATAAACAAGGGAGAAGAAACAGTCTGCAAGTTAGAAAGCATCTGTATTTTGGACAGGATGCAACGGTGGATATTAAATGGACAAGTGGGAGCTGGTCTGGGAGTGTGGGGAATGAGGTAACAATAAAACCCAGTTAATTTAGTGGGATAGGAGAGGCCTGGACTTGTTGCTTGTCTCACCCAAGTACTCACTATGTACCTGGGAACAGTGAGCAAGCTCCATGGCAGAAAATTGCAGAGATTAGGGCGGGAAAGTGCCATGTTCTCCAATGCCCAGAGATCTGTAGAGATTTTCAATGTATGCCAAGGAGACCTGACACRTAATTTCCGCCACAGGTCCATCACAGAATGAATATTTTTCTAAACTATCCACAATGTACAGGGTACAGATATCCATACTATGTATGTAAATATCTGGTGCTTTTGTCCAGTGTACAGTCACAAAATCCTCTGGAAAATAATAATAATAATGTATTTAAACCCAGTTAAGTGAATATCTCCTTCAGAGTCATTTTATCATGGTAAAGAATGAGGCAGTTTTAACCCTTTAAGCGTGCAGAAATATAAAAACCAAACAAACAGACAAACAAAAAATTGAGAAGGAGGTGTAATCAAGGCCACAAATGTCCAGCGTGCACATTTAATTTGCTGTGGTAACAAAAATTTTCAGTTTTTACTTCAACAAAAAATTGAAGCGATGGTGGTGGTTTCATCACTAGCATTTGCTGGGAGATTTAGATCCAAATTACCTTTTTTTTTTCCTTGACTGAGGAGAATTGTCTCTACTCAATATTATATCCACACAGCTATAGGCAGAGGTGATTTCTAAATCTACTGTCCCACCAAAAATAGAGAGGGAAAGGGACTGAGCCCATATACATCCTCAAAACAGCAATCTTGGGGACTATTCTGGTTCAAGTTTTTCTTGCCTTTAATAGTAACCATGGTGTTGCACAATCCTCATTCAATTTATTATTAATTCAGTTCACTTTCATTCAGTTCTTTCTGCAATTTCTGATAAGATGGCAATAGAACTATTTTGTTTAATGAAAATAATCACATACACGCCCCCACACACATGTACAATCAATCACATTTTAACTATATTAAACAGCGGTGCCATAAATACTGTGGGAAGCAAGTGRGTTTAGAAAGCATGACCTTAAAACAACTGTTAAACAATTTGTTTCTGACAATGTGTCTTTATAAGGAACAAGGCTGGATTTATTGTAGCTAAATGGTCCACTGGGAAACATTCACTATTTTTGATGTCACATACAGGAAACCCACCGCATATCTTATTAAGACAAAATGTGTCCTTTCAGATTGTAGATTTTGAGTGAAACATAATTCATGTGTCTCATGAAAATAAGTCTTTATTTATAGCAATGCAGATTTATTTTAACTTTTTTTCATATATTAGTGTGCTTAYGCAAGAGTTAGGTAAGTTGATAAAAATTCCTTAAACTGTTTTTCTCTATATGTTCCAAGTAGGAAGAAGCAATAAGCTAAGCTGTGCTAAGATCACATCTCAAAACTGCAGTGGAGAACACAACTATTATAGAAGACCTTAGGCAGAAGCAATATTACCTTCTCTGCTCAGATTTGACCAGAGAGAAGCCAGTTCTGGTCTGGAATGTGTAGCGAGTTTTCACTGTCTTCAGTGTACGTGGACATCTCAGTTTGTTCATTCCTTTGGGTAGGGAACAATCCCAGGAGGACACATGCACTCAAAGCTCCATACTAACTCACATGCAGCCCAGGCTCAGAAGGTGCTTTGCCTTCATGCATAAGGAGCACACAGGCTTAGCACCACTGCAGACATTGGTTCCTTCCTGCAAAATGTTTAGTGAAAGGTGCTGAAGGATATAGTTCCATGCTTAGAATAATTCCCTGCATCTCAGTGTCCTACTGTCTCAGAGAGTCCTTGGCGTCATTTCTGTGCCATTGGACAGACTGAGGCCAGGATGGACTGGACAGATAATAGTTTGCCTTGTAGTGAGCCCGGCTTCATGGCATGGTGCTGGGCTGTGCTGGCTTCAACCTCCCAGGTGGAGCTCAGGCATAATTTGGAGGACAGCACAAGCCTAGTGCTGTTCCCATTAGACAATTTGGGTATAGGGGTACACTTTTTTTTTTTTTTTTTTTTTYTGGGAGAGAAAGAATGCTGAGGCATGTGGGCATGAGTCAGGCTGAATCTGTTGGCCTCAGGTCCAGGACATGAGGTTTGAGTGTGTTGTTCTGCACAGTAAAGGCAGCTCTAGGAGTGAGTCGAGTCTGGGCTTTCTGGATATAACGTGGGAACAACAGCAATTCCTTACTACAGATGGATGCTTTAAAAATAAGTGCATTAAAGAATGAAAGACATAGATTTAGAAATACTGCTTTGTGGAAAATTGATATTATTATAAACTACACTTGAGACATAAAGTATAAATTATTACAATTTAAAAAAAAGATAAACATATTTTRTTTCCTTTATCTTATGATGTTCTGCAAAATATTTATGTTAAATTAAAGAATATATTTATTCAACTTATGCAGGGGTTCTATACTGTATGTACACCTAGAAATTTTACTGGTATACCCGTGAGCAYGGGAGACCAATGAAGAATTTATATGTTTAAACTCTTCTGACCTACTTGAAATATATAATTATTCTTTAATTATTCCAATCTCTTTGATCTTCTACTTCATATTAGAAATATATTTCACCACAATTTTTGTGCCTGGAAATTTTATTCATTTTAAAGGAAGGAGGGAGAGAAATGAAGAGAGAGAAAACCAGAAAGAGAAAGAGAAAGGGAAATAAATATAAAGAAAAGTGAAAAGAGAAATAAATGTGTATTTCTTTGAGGGCAGAAATGGCTAGAAAAGATAAATGTTTAATGAGGCATTCTTGAGTATCTCATGTCGAGACTTCTAACACAAGAAGACAGTATGTCTCACAGCCCTGAGTAAGATACTYGTATGTTTGATTGTATTTGAAAATTGGGGGGAATTAGTAACTCTGTTTATGTGGTTTTGCTCCATGTTACAAAACAAATCTCTTTATTGGGTATAAAAGGTGGAAAARTAGAGAAAGGGAACCGAAAGCCAAGCCTGCATGGAAATGAGCAGTGGAACTGGCAGCAGCGATTACTTTACCTTCTCCCTCCTTGAAATTATCTATTTCCATTCTATAGCATCTTTGTTTGTCATTCTCCTGCTTATGTGGTTACACATAGACTTCCTTTGTTTCTACATCCAAAACCATTATCGTGTTACCTTTAAAGTTTGGCATCCAGCGACACAGGGGTCAGCGGTGCCAGTTTGTGCATGGTTTGTATGACTTCATTAGCTAAATAGAACTGTGGGAACAGATTCTGGGTGACCCTCAAGACATAGATCATTTTCTTTTTCTTTTTCTTTTTTTTTTTTTTTTTTAATGTTGCACCAAAGTCATCCAAAGCAATACATTCAATAAAAACCTTATGGAGAAACAACTTTGCTAGGAATATAAATATATCTGCTTTGCATGTAAGGTCAAATTCAACCTCAAAATGGGTAACTCTGGGGCTGCTACACGAGCCTTGCACTTTCTTTTCTTGTGCAAATGCTCTAAAGGACAAATTCACTCCAATTTATTATACTGGCTTGATTATTGTAGCTATATATTGCATTCAAAGATGTAGCTTAGTGAACGAACCCTCTATCAGCTTCCAGTATTCCTCATACAACCAGAGCTGAATTTTGGATTTGGTACTTTCTTCATGTGAGGTTCTGCTAGAGTATCATATATGATTTCTCTTTTTTTTTGAAATCAAGGCTGCCAGATTCCAGGCTGGCTTTCCTACTCTTTTATGTTTCCTTTTCTGCAGCCATACCAATTATGCTTGAATGATATCTGCATCCTTTAATGAAATGAAACTGGGCAATAGGAAATAGAGGTGGATGGTCTAATATTTTTCTAACCCTGAAGTCTCTTGGAATTTGCTAAAAACCCAGATTCTAGCTCATCTCTCATCTGCCATTCTGAGATACAGAGGTTCTCAGGACAGCATAGCAACTACGACTTTCATGCAGCTTCTCAGCTCTGCTGGTGTTTTGCCAATTCATTTTATTCTTAATAGTTTGGCTTTTASAGCACAGAATAATGTGCACAAAAGAGTATTTGCAAAACAAAATTGCAATTAGTCAGTTATTGACATGCTGAAATGTCAGTACAATTTCATGGATGTCTTTGGTTAAATTGTTTAACAAAGATACTGGAGTTTTACAAGAGACCTCAATAYGGCCTGAATTCACTCCCTTAGACCAAAGGCAGCTCAGGCTCCAACTGTCAGTAGGGATAATCCAGTGTTCAGGGAGTGCAAGATCCTTGAATATAATCAGGGTCAAAAGATGAGTAGCATAAGCAAGAAATTTGTGATCCTGAATGCAGCAATTCTTGTTTTCTTGACAGGTCTCAGTGTGACAGATGATTTCACTGGGCATTGGATTCTACCATGCACGTTCAGAGACAAAAGCAGTCAGGTTGAAGATTTGGAATAATATAGTGGGGAACACATGATGGTCTGGATAAATACACTGAAGGTTTCCTCTAATTCTGTGAATAAAGGGGAACATGTTTTTTGCTCTGCTAATTCTGCACAAAGAAAATGAGAGCCACTTTAAACTTCATATCCTTTCTGCACAATCGTTCAGATAATGCTTCTTCCAACAGATAAACTTATCCCCCCTCATTAGATTTGAGGAATGGTCAGCAAAACACATCAGGATCTTCTTTTCTCTAGTGTGCAGCCCAGTCCTATGAGCTAGGAGTGAATGTATCTGAATAAGACACCTGTCCCATGGACAGGCAGCTCTAACACATCATTCTGGCTGAAAGTATTACCCAACATGCTTCAGYTGCTGGGATAAATTCTTATTCTCCCACATGCTTCTTAAACTCTATTTCATTTAAATACATTAAGGCCCATCCTTACTGACATCATTAATGACCTACATAAAATCAAAAGTGTAGGAGATCAAGCGAAGAAATCAGTGTTTATATTTAGATGTTATTGTTTAAAGCAAAGCCAGATCATTAGATCAGTAAATAATACTTTAGCTGGAAGCTTGGTCAGATGATAAGCACAGAGTTTATTATTAGATAGTACTTTATTATACTTTCAAAGGCAAACTAGATTAACTGGATGAAATGATCATTTTCCACTAGTAATTAAAGTGAGGCAATAGCTTAGGAGCAGAATAATGCTGAATTTTGAAGGAAATGACATAGAATTTCAATCCAGAASTGGATACAATTTTTTATATGTAGGACCACTTTTATAGTTCTCATGAATTCTCACAATTTACATAGAACACCTGCCAATTTCTTTTTAGTGATCTTTGAAAACAGTATTTAGTAGTTATTGAATAAAAGACTGATCTTTTAACCTAGYACAAATTAGGAGAAATCTACTAAAATTAATGGTCAGTTTGTAATTCTGATTGACATCTAGATCTTTCCAGAGGGATTAAAAAAAAAATCACAGAATGGTTAAGGTTGGGAGAGACCTGTAGAGATATCTAGTCCAAACCCCTTGCTTAARCAGGGACAGCTAGAGCATGGGGCACAGGGTGGCATCGAGGCGGGTTTGGAAGACCTCCAGAGAASGAGAYGCCACAGTCTCCCTGGGCAGCCTGTGCCAGGGCTCTGGCACCCTCACAGTAAAGAAGTTCTTCCTCACATGCAGATGGAACTTCCTGGGTTTAATCTTGTACCCATTGCCCCATGTCCTATCACTGGCCACCACTGAGAAGAGCTTGGSCCCTTCCTCCCTACATGCTCCCTTCATATACTTATATATGTTCATCAAATCCCCTCTCAGTCCTTTCTTCTCCAGGCTAAGCAGGCCCAGCACGCYTAGTCTGTCCTCATACGACAGATGCTCCAGTCCCTTAATCATCTTGGTTGCTCTCCACTGGACCCYMTCTAGAAGCTCCACATCCCTCTTGTATTGGGGAGACCAGAACTGCACCCAATACTCCAGGAAATCCATGTGGGTTAAAACAATGAAGGAATTAGGAAGGAAAGTAAATAAGATTTCTAAAGATTCCTGATTAGATGTTCAGTGGTTTCATATCTCTCTGTAGTGCATATAAATGAATAAGGACCCAGAGCAGAGTCTCAGACTCCCACTCTGACTTTATGATGAAAAGTAGGTACTGATGTGAATCTTTGGGACTGAGCCAGACTACAAGGTTTGACTTTTGGTTCAGATCCAAAATTGATAAATAATTCTCTTCTGGATTCTCTTTCTCAGCAGTTTATCATAGCAAAAAAAAAAAAAAACCTTCTAGGTTGTCTTTAGGCTGATCCTTAACTCACTGAAGAGTTTTATTTAGTCTGTATGTTCTTCTGGCCTACTGACTGAAAACTCGATAATATCAGAGTATTTGGGATATTCTGCCACTGCAAATATCTGCTGCATCATGTGCACTATTGACATGTTCTAGTTGACTGTACAGAATGACTTTGAAGCATTCATTACCAAAAAAAAAAAAAAAAAAAAAAAAAAAAAAGGAAAGAAATTTGTATCTTGGTTTCTTGCTTATGGCTTTTCAAACTATGAATTGCAGTCCCCAAGTTATGCACAGGCACTGATGTGTTAATTTGGTAACAGCTAGAGATGAGCAGCTGAGCCTTGTGACTGACACATAGAGTATTAGCACCTGTGTCTGCTTTGCTTGGCTTCCTTCTTTTTCAATTGTAATTGCATATACAGAGAGCTAGTCAGTCCTCAGTCTCTCCTGTATAAATGATGCCTATAGCTTTTGCTTTCAATTTTCTATTAAAAGAAAAAAGTCTTTGCTTTTATTCATGTGGTCAACTGTTGCTGGTGGCATACAAATAAATGAGGCAATATTCAATATTTCTCAAGTATAAGTGTCAGCAATTGCTTAATTAGTTCAATACACTGAGGTTTGCAAATTCTGGATCTAGGACAGTTCCCCACAGTCTATGGTGCATAATTTGCTGATCTTCTGAAGGATCTCATCTTGGGTCCAGATTTTGCCCTGCCCTCTCTGACTCTATTTTTAATAGATGTTTATATGATGCATGATGTCACCTCATACCTTTTTCCTTACTCCATGTATGCATTTGAGTATATGTTTGTGTGCAAATCAATTTCCTAATCTCACATCACAGTTGATAATTTATGTAGAAAGAAAAAGATGGAGCTTCCCAAATAGAGTACAACACAGAGTTCACACTGCTTTGCTGTCATTGATGGGAATTTTTCTTCTACGTCTAAGATCATCTGAATGCATTTCAGACTACTACTTAGACCTCACATATTGTGCTCTCAGAAGATAATGCTACCCATTGTAGGTATAACAAGATATATACCGTAGAACATAACCTAGGTTTGCAGAATGAAAACAGGAAAAAAAAAAAGGTTATTATTGTTTTTTTTTTCCTGTATGAAAGGATTTGAACGTCATTTTATATAGTAACATTTCATTTGTGTGTTTTTTGAGCAACTCAGATACATCTATATATAATTGTTGAGAGTATTTTCATATATATGGATATTACTCTGAATTTTATTACTCCAAATAAAAACTCTTCCTCTTTTTGAGTGTTGATWTAAAAATACTCAAAAAGATGTTAGATAGCTATCAGCATCTGCCCTAATCATCCTCATTCATTTGACCTCTCAAGGAAATAATCTTATATCATTCCAAGTTTGAGAGAGTTTTTAAGAAGGTAAATGTATTTTTTTTCATATTTTCCTTTTTTTAAAATAGCAAATATGATCAAGAATGTTTCAAAACTTTCAGAATTCCCATCCAAGTTAATCCTTTTAAACCTAGCTATGCTTATTAGCTTTCTTTGAACAGATAAGGCTTAAACAGATGTGTCATTTGAAAAACTGAAGTCAATTTAATAGCAAAGAAGGATACAAAATAGTGGCTACAGAAGGTGAAATGTGGCATTTGATGAAATAGTGGTGATACATTTTTAAATCTCTTCTAAAACTATATTGTTGAAATGACAGAAATTACTAGTGAGCTGTTATGGTTTTAGGAATTATAGGCATCAACCTATTTAGTGGTGCTAAGAAGCAGCTTGAATCCCTGGCTGTCTCTCTCAAGTCATTTCTGATGGCATGGCAGCTTCTGGAGCTGGCTATATCTGCAGACAAGAAGTGCCTAGCATTTATCAGCCAGTGGGTTGAAATATAAAGATAGGAAACCTCTTTATCCATCTTTAGGAGCAGAAGGAATTTCTTAAATCATCTGAATTAAAATGGCAATTTTAATTGAGTTCTTGACTGTGTCTCATTGTATGTCCTCACGGACGATGGCAGCTCAGAAACACAACATCACCTCATCTGGATTGTCCTATTGTGCCAAGGGATGTGTCTGCTGTGGAGAGGCAGGGTGGTTTAATGGGGATGTGTATAGCAAGTGTCGAGGGAGTTGAAAGACATTTCATTAGACGTATCTGCAGCATACGTGAACAGCGGATCTTTACAGTAAGGGCACATTGTGCTTCTTCGTCAGGGAAGAGTCAAAGGAAAATTTTCCACTTCACTATACAAAGCTTATCTTGGAAGGTTATTTACAGTTAATATTCCAAACAGGAGCTACCGGGTTTCAGAGAGATCTCCTCTGAAAGCACCCACAGTGAATTTAAAACAGTGGCAGTTTTGGAAATAAGACAGTGCTGGAGTGGGAGTTACAGGCTGAAGGGCTTTTATTTTCTGCCTACRGCTTAGCAGATGCTTAGGGCCTCTCCCTCTTTAATTTGGCAGTCCAGCTGCAACAAAAGAGACCTTGATGGATGTAAAGATGTGTTTCCAATTTGGGGTCCCTCTGCAGTGTCATGGCAGAACGAGGGAGCCTTACTCAAAATGCAAAATTAGAGCATCAGGGCAGATTCCTTGCAGGAGTGAACATAAAAAAAAATGTATAAAACGTGCAGAAAGGTAAAATAGCAATTGAACTCTCTTATTTATATGACAATCTTTATTTTTTTTTTAACAACCTTATGACCTGATTGAGTGCATAACATTAACGATACTGTAATGAAACGAGCATTTACTTGGAATAAGCAAGCTCTCCATGTCTGATCCACAGGAATCTCTAAATATTAATTCCATTGTTCATTTTTAGTAATAAAATCACCATTCAGGTCCTCCATTATTGCCAAAGGGAGGAAGAACTGCCAAAATAAATCTTCCCTGAAGTCAGTGATACTACAGCAATATGTGCCATTTGATGATCCRGCTCCATAGCAGGATTTCAAAATATCAGATCTGCGATACAGAGCATACAAATTTTTGTTCAATTAAAAGTGCAGTCGCAAGTTGTTTCATATCATTTCAGTTAACAAAAAGTTGATTTTTTTTTCTAAACTGCATGTTTCAGCCCCTGAGTCATCAACATAGAGAGCCACCATTGAAGGCAATGGTCTAAGGTCTCTGGAAATGGCACTTACTCTTCACTTACTACCAAAGCAGCCCAGAGGACTGACTTCAAAGGACCTGGTCATGATGGAAAGAGTGGACAAAGTCACAAAAGAAGGGTTTAGCAGACAGAAAACTGTGTGTATTTGGGAAGGTCTCTTGTCTTTGACTCTAAGTCATTGTACACATAAGCATATTAAAGTCCCACTGTCTTCAACAACAACCAACCACGCTAAAATGTCAAGTATATGCAATTTTGCTTTGCTGAGCATACAGTGCACCCAATTGAATCAGATTTCTGATCATCATTATTTAATTTCCAGGGTGCTATTTTTCCATGAAGATTCATTGGTTCTGGAACCTGTTAATAAATAGAAGCTCAGTGATGTTACCATGAGGCATGGGCTGCCAATATCAGCCCAATGGTGCCAACAGATGAAATAGGTTACAGCTATTAGGTTACATGTGCTGGTGTAACCAGCCTCAGTTGGACTAGCACTGCCTGTGTGTGCCTGCAGTCTCTTTTTATAGACTAAACACACATGTCTCTTTAGCCACTTAGAAAAAGATGTTTTGAAATGGCTGCATTCACAAATGGGGTTTTAAATGGTTTTAACATAATATGACAATCTGTTCACAAATCCTGATGTGTTTACAAAACATATCCTTGCTGCCTAATACGTTTATTTTAACACTTTATTCAGGCTTAAATGCCATTTTCACATGCTAGGTTTGTTTGAATTTTGCATAAGGTTGTACCACTTATTCAGGAATGTCTGACAATAATGTAGCATTGGGAAAGAGCTCAACTTTTGTTTGGGTTGAATCACGTTCAACCTCTGATATTCACCAGTTAAGGCCTGAGTCACCAAATAACGAAACACATAGGTTAGGACTGTTTAGTTTCTGCTCTCAGCAAGAACAGGTGACCTTCTCTTTAACATGACTACAGGCAACAGAAGTTAATCTCATTTGGACAGAGTAGGACAAAGGTTAAGTGATTTCCAGCAAAATCAAGTACTTTTCCAGCATGCAGTTTCCTTTAGTTAAGAACTGACATCTGCAGATTTCCAGTTTAAAATGAAGCTAAGGAATGCAGCAGCATTCCTCCTCAGTTCTATAATTGTTGTTAGTAGGATTCACAACTCGTTTTTTCTACTTTTTTTAAGCAGGTGAGAGAATTCTGCTCCATCTGAATGATTGATTATTTAGTATTCGTTGCATTCACTGATTCAGGGACCATTTTAGCATATCATACCTGTACTCCACACTTGCAAAAACTCCAGCAACTATGGAAAACCTCAGGATGCCTCAAGATACCTCTTCAGCTACAGTCATGTTCATTCTTTCATGCTCTATATCTTAGGTTACCATGCAATAGCAAATCAGGTTCAGAGCTTCCTCGTCTCAGGGAGCTCAAGGGCCAGCACTTCTAAAAGACATCAAAAATTATGGAATGAAGTTCATATAATAAATCTTTGATTTAATGAATTTTTATGAAGAGATTAGGCTAGTTTGTGCTGGAGAAAGATGCCAAACACAGATCTATCTGTTATGGGATGTTTTAAGGAATAGAATGTTCATACTGCTTCCAGAAGCTCTTCTAAGGACAGGATTGACTACTGGCCTCACTCAGGCTTTACAATCATTTAACTCCTGTGATTTTAGAGTAGGCAGTTGTCAGGTCAGGTACAGGACTTGTAGCCATACTGTCTCTCCATATTCAAATATTATATCAGAAAGATTAGAAGTAGGAGAAAGCACAAACTAATGAATTTTGATATCATCTTTTTTGTATAATCTTTTCCTCTTAGGAGTTTCTTATATATCCTCTGTACCAAACAGAACAGAAGTTTAATAATTTATTCAATTTAACAGGACAGTCTATCAACACTGGAAATACTAAGTGGTATCAGTTGGAGGGGGAAGAATTTCCAGGCCTTGCCACTTTCTGGGCCATGCATAATAGTTAATTTATGTCATAGCTGATACAGCATATAGCATATGCTACATTTAATTTATCTTTTGTTGTGGGCCACTTCAATCATGTTTATCGACAAATCATTCTCAGTGGTGGTGAAGAGTTTAACTTCAAAGCTATCCATTGGTCAGCCCGTTTACCCCTTCTTTCACGATGCTTTTCTATCAGATTATTATTATAAACACCATATATATAGATGATATTTATTAAAAAATAAAAAAAAAATTACAACCTCATATTTTGGGGACAATTAAGCTAAGCAAGTTCAAAGGAATTTATTTGCAGTTTTAGTTTTCTTTAAATTTCACCTAATCCAAGTCAACCTGCCCATCATTCATGTTAACATGGATTCAGTATAAGAAGCAGGAGGAGTAGACCACACCACATATGCCACAGTGTATTATTCTTTCCAATCAAATGGTTTGCTTTGGTTTCCAAAGTGTGGGAAACCTGACACAAGATGCCCATTGCAGATAGGGAAGGATCCTCCGCACTTCAGCATAGCGTAATAATAACAACAACAATAACTTTGATTTTGTTTCAAGACTTCTCACTTGGGATCCTACAGAGGATCCCGCCGTGCCAGCATATTATTTTTGGATTGAATGACTGGATGAGCTTGATTTACATCTTATCTCACTCCATAACCCATAATGTGTTTTTAAATCATGTCTAAACGGCTTACCACAAAAGCAAAATTGGAGGCAGGCGGTGGGAAATATCTTGAATAAGTTGAGCATCAAAGAGATAGATCTCAGAGGACTAAGAAGGGCATATTTGCAGCTGACTGAGTCATGTTTCATGTGGGGTATGGTCCCTTGCTAATAATAAGCAAACTGCTAAAATACTATTCCACACTTTATTAACTTGTTCAGTAAGTTAGAGYGTCTTGTGCAGGCATGTTCTTTGGTAACTTCTTTTCTTTAAGAACTCTTCCCCTGATAGTCTTCCAGATAAATTTGGAAAATAGCCTTTTCCTACATTTCTTGTGCCTTATGTCACACATCCAAATCTCTGGAAAGACTTCCGTTCCCGGGCATAGCTGAATTGCAATGTAGTATGCACGTTACTTATCTATATGTCTACAGTGAAGTCACTTCAAAAATGAATTACATCAAAAGAATGGCTGCCATTAAAAAAAAAAAAGGAAAAAGAAAAAAGAAAAAATATATTTGTAATGCTGGTGAAAATTGTTTAATAGCACTATTTCTGGATGAAAAATGTAGATTTGGAAAGAAGCTTTTTTTTTCAGCAAAGGTTTTGTTTGTTTTGGAAAGCTTTACTTTCATTAGTTTTTCTTAAAGGATATTCTTATTTTGCTTTTGCTGCAACCTTTCATTTTTAATAGATGGTCTTTCTCTCAAGTTTTCTTTGGCCAAAAACAAGGGAAAAAAAAAAAAAAGAAAGAAAGACACTAAAGAAAGCAATATAGTAGAATGATGATTTAAGCTCAGCCAGTTTTGGGACCTAGTTTTCAGGAACTGAATGTTAATCTCAAGTGTCTTTGACATAGTTCTCATTAAACTCTCAAATATGGGGTCTCATAGAATTACTAGTTACATTTGGGAAATAACTGATCAACTCTTTGACTAGTCAGTGCACATTTACTAGAATGAGGGGAGAAAGGCCCTTAGTGCCTAATCATGTGACATAGTCATGGTCACCCAGCTGTGAAGTCTCTTCATTAAATTTTATTGTACCTGCCCTGATAACATTGTAATTATGCAAATGAAAACTTTTACACACTTTACCAGACTTAAAGATGGGTAGCAGGAAGGTAGGCTTATGGAAAACATTATATTTTAAAACGTTCCCTAGGAAGTGGCTCTGCAGATCTAGGAAAGCAGAGCTGCTGTGACTTGAATTATGTGTTTCAAAGAAATGGACAAGAAGATTAACACAAAGATGCAAGCCTTTTAGCATAGACAGTATATCGTATTTATGCAAATATTTACTTGGCCATATATATTAAATATTTATATGTATATCCTCACCTTAAATGAGTGAAGGCCCCCATGGCTGACTCTCATTGGTGATAACGGGAGACAGGACATGAGCCCCTCAGGAGCCATCAATTTTGTAGCTTTTCAGACATGAGAAGAGTTCAAGTTCTCGGGTCTACGTATCACCTGTGCATCTCAGTTCAGGAGAGTAGCCCTGCAGCATGAAATGGGTCATGAAATGCAGGTCTAGGATTCATCTGTCCCATGTGATAGGTAAAGTCAGGGCCAGCTAATACAGGGAGCACATATCCAAGACAGCAAGCTACTTCTGTAGCCTGCTGGCTCACATTATGGCTAAGTAACCTCTTGCCTTGGCTCAGCCTGTCACACTCTGGAAATACCGTGTTCTGTTATGCAATAGTCCTATGGAGTAATGATAAATTTTAAACTATAATATTGTGACTCTTAAGAGGCTGTGTACTGTGCCTTTGAGTGAGATTAAGCTATGTCTTAATATAAGCCAACATTCTCCTTAGATAATTGAATATAATTTAGAAGAGTGAAACATGCAAGATCTGCAGAAGGAAGGAAAAGAAACACTGATAGAAAAAAAAAAAAAAAAAGAGAAATGAAACTTGCAGTCAAAATGAGATACTTGACAGCCTCAACCTTACTCTGTAGCTGGCCAATATATTCCACTACTTAGGACATTGAGTGTGGATGGAGAAGGTGAAGGATCCTGTGCTGAATCAGATAGAAAAATGATACAGTCTTTGGTCTCATGTGTCCAGTTATGTTTTCTTACTCTGTGAATCCTAGCTGTCTTATGAGCTAGAATGCGGGAGTATGGGAGTACCAAAGGGGAGCTTTACTTGGATGAGAAATTGCATCCTTTCTAAAGGAAATATGTACATTTCCTCTACGGTTCCCACTTGTAAGCAAGAGAAAGGAAATGCAGAAGTCAATATCCTCTGCAAAAAATCTTCAGAATAGTTCATTCTGAAAGGGAAAAGAAAACAAAACAAAACAAAAACTTCCTCACATCAGCAATAAGAGATTTAAGGTTGCTATAAGCAGACCTCAAGTTTCCTTATGGTCTGCTGGGACTTCTCACACTGAAACTACTTGCCCCACACACCAGTTCTTGAGCTGGATTTGTGTTCCATCTCATCTGAGGACCTGAGAACCCCTATCTGCAAAAGGGCTGGATTGATCCTTAGCTATAACATTAACACTTCTCCTCTGAGGGTCAGCACTAGAGGGCAATACAACCACGCATTGAATCACACAGTAGCAATTTTCAGTGGACGGCTGTTGTTCTGGTGACATGAAAAAGAGAGGGTGGGGATGAGTTGCCAACACCATGAATCAGAAAGAAAGAAAGCTGGTCCCAGCTTAGCTACGCTAAAAATGCCACCCCTTTGCCAGGTAGTAATCTTCTTTATCAAACCACTATCACTGGGCACTCATTAACACTGGGCAAAGCTGTAAGATAAACATCATTAATTCCATTATTAGAGATAGATGATAATACTGAGAAGTTTCACAATTATCCTGGAAAATAATAGTGCGACATAAATATGCTGCTTGCAACCAGCAAATCCAGCTTCATTCTGCTTAATTAAAAATAATTGCTACAAGACATGCCAAAAGGGGTTAAGTTTCTTCTGGATAAATGACATTAAAAAAAGAAATCCTTTAAACAAATAAGTAAAATTGATATTATTAATGCCAACCTCTGTTCAGGGTCCCATTCTGAACTTGGCCTTGCCCTTTACTTTACTGAAACCCTATCTTTAAAAAATGGAGAGATGGCTGATATGGGACAGGCTAAAAAGTTCAATCTGTTGGGAGCAGGATTCATTTCAACCCATCAGTGTTCATTATTCTGCTAAGTGGTGACATAATTACCAAGCCAGGATCCTTAGGGACCTTGCTCGAGCTGTCCCCCATTTGTTGCCTTTCCTGCAAAAGAATGCCAGCTTTGCACGAAGATTTTGCAGCAAAGGCAGTCATATCTACGACACACTGAACACGTTCCAATCTTTCTCCTACCTTCTTCCGTAAAAACTGTCCTCCTTGTCAGGCTGATTTGCTAGATCAGAGATGGCTGAAAGTTTTTTTTAAAAAAGTACCACCCAGTCCACATTATGCATGGTGCTGCTATTTCCCTTCTCCTGCAGAGTAAAATTCTCTTAATTTGTCACTCTACATATAAAAATAGCTGCCACTTAGCAGAACTGCATTCAGAACTGAAAAGAAGGCTATCTGGTTATATTTCACTAATGATATCTTTTTGCTATGGCAGGCATAAATTGCTGTAGATATACAGACATCGAGGCGGACTGGAAATTTTACACTTTGAAAGGATCTGACTGAAGACTTTCACATCGGTCAATACTGATGGGCTCACTATGACCCTGAACCTTGTGAGTTGTCACCTGTGAAGCAATGGGGATTGACACCTGCAGAAATATGGGCTTTTTGCATCTTTTCTAGTTTTGCACAGTGGAACCGTGCCAGGTCTG
The DNA here is from genome assembly GCF_003342845.1 of Nothoprocta perdicaria. NCBI lineage: Eukaryota > Metazoa > Chordata > Aves > Tinamiformes > Tinamidae > Nothoprocta > Nothoprocta perdicaria. The sequence continues at coordinate 304,224 of NW_020456187.1, forward strand.
TTGCTTGTTAGACTGCATCTCTATAACAAAGCTGGAATTTGTACGTGGACATTTTTGCATTAAAACTTGGCATCAAATCCATCAGCATGGACAGGGAAAATGTGAAATAACTTGTCACTGTGTTTTAAGTTATTTGGSCACTCCAACTATTCATCAAATAGTTCAGTACTTACATACAGTTACCTACTGTATTTATGTAGTGTGCAGTGCTGTTGCAGCAGAAATCTTTATAGTGATTCCAGTTTAATAGAAGATCATTAAGGCCAAAAAAAGAGAAGAATGATAAGCAGCAAGATACAGCTCAGCAAAAGACATCCACAAACCCTGCAGATTAGAGGACACAAAGAATGCAGAGAAAATCTGAAGTCAATATAGAAAAAGTCTTAGAGGTGTGTTGAGGGGAATCATCAGTAGGGCAACATACGATGGTGAGAATTTTGAACATTTCCAGATCAGTTGAGAGCTTCTGGAGCAACAAATAGACAATGGGMAAAATTATGTTAAGGGGGAGATGGTTGTTTTTAGGCAAGGCTGCTTGAGCATGGACATACACTGTCAAGGAAAGTGGTGGGTTTTTTCAAACAACGGATGAGTCACATTCTGAGAGTCAGTTTCATGAGGTGTAAGTTCTGATTTAGTCAAACAAGCTATGGCTCTTATTGCAGAGGTAGCTGAATGAAAAGCAGGGGCCTGCTTTGTATAGAAGGTCAGGCTGGCTGATCCAATAGCCCATTCAGAGCTTAAAGTCTCTGCGAGTCTATAGTCTGAGCTACAGGCTTAAGCCTCTTACTGAGAGTTGAAACAGTTTTGTATTGTCCATAGATCATGTATAGAGGAGAAAGCAGACCAGACGGTGAGCAGTGGGTTGCATTCACCAGGGAAGATGTAATTTGAAAAGGAATCTATCCTTACACTGAGTCATAGCAGAAATTTTATTATTACCTCTCTACATGTGGGTATAATACCTTTTTTAAAGTTGGAAATGCTAGGTAGCTCTGAAGTGAAGATTACAAAGCAGAAAGACTTTAGAGTGGTTAAAAGGATATCATGCTAAACATCACCTTACTCCAGAAGATGAAAGGAGAAAATCAACAGAAACTTAAGAGCTGCTATTGTCGTTTCTAAATTCGCCCATCCTCAATGAATATTTAAGCTCAGAGAGGTTACACTAGCTGATGTTTGCTCATCCCTGATCATCCTCAGCTCACCTACTACTTAGATCCATTAGAAACAAATAACACCCCCCCMAAAAAAAAAAAAAAAAAAAAAAAAGTGTTGATTTGCATTGAATCAAAGGAGTTTGTAGCTTTCTGAAGTTTTACAAGTGGGAACTTCACTTTAGTGATGAAGGTTCAATGGCTTATTTCCTGGTACTTAGAAGAGATTTGTGCTGCACCAGTAGCTTGTTAAGCTGTTATCCTGTTTTGTTAGGTACTAATTTCTTTTAATGTGAGTTTACTTTGTCTTGCTTTGTTTGCTGTTATTACTTGAGTGGGTTTGGTTATCTCTCTTTAAAAGGAGATTTTAGACTGATAGTATTTACCTAAGCGAGCCATGGACATTATCTTAACCTTTCAATGCATTTGGCACTTGACAGCTATTTGGGAAGACCTGCTTTCTACAGCCTCTGAATAGATGCTTCTGAGTTCATCCGTGAATGTGAAAAATTTCATGGGGATGAAAGGTGGTCATTAAGGTTGACATCTTCATATGAAACGCTTTCTAACACAAACATTCAAATGTATCTAAAAGGAGAAAAGGAAAAATAGTAAATAGGGACTTGAGAGACTTGCTTGGCCTTTTTTTTTTTTTTTTTTTTTTTCATTTAACCCAATACCTGCTCTGAGGCTGAGTAAAGCCAGAGGAAAGATGCTCTTTGATTCTACTAAATGAATTCCATAGTAAAAACAATCAATCAATCTATCAAGCAAACCAAGAGAAAAAAACCCTTGTGTTTCTAYTAGCATGTGTGTAAAAGACCCAAAACAACTAACAAATATCCAGCAAAAGCAAGGAAATAACAGGTCTTAAGATACCTTCAAGAAGCCCAGGAGCTGCACATTAGCCGAATGCACTAGCTTGAATGTAGAACCTGGTGAACAAGTCAAGGAAAAAAAATCCCTCAAAATGAACATTGACGTGATATATCTATCTCTGTGATAGACCTGTTAGAACCCTTATGTGGCCAGTTTTACTGTAGGCTTTGAGAGACAACTCCTTGCCATGGTGGTGGGAGCTTGTCCAAAGACATGCGTCCCTTGCAAATGGGATTTATAGGGTCTTTCCCATAGAGTTTTCTAACCTTTATAATCTTGTTTCTGTTTTGAACCTCAGTTTAATTTCAACCCCTTTCAACTTGTTGTGTTGTAAAGAGAAGTCCAAGCAGTGGGGACATAGTAAAACTACAGTAATGCTGTCACGAATCTAAGGGACACCAGCAGAAAAGTTTTACCATGGTAACAGATCAAATTCAATAATTCATTAAGGGACTTAGGTGCTTTAAAATGCCAAGTATTCTTTATGTATTTTATCAAATGACTTTTTAATTTAAAAAGTAAAAAAAGTAAGGAAGCAGACATCAAAGTTCCGTCTTTCGCTGTGCGTCCTAAGCCCTTCATCCCTGCTTTAGATATTAACATCTTCTGAGAGTTTAAACACAGGGTGAATGTAGTGACAAAAGTGGAAACCAGATGGGTCAAACAGTTCAGGGCAAACAGAAAACATCAAACAATTGCCACTGAAAAACTTTCATGAAAAAAATTCATGAAGAGTTAAAAAACTCATTCCCTTTTCTTTCCTTTTTTATGTCATATTCTTGGTTTTAATTTTCACACTTTTTTTTTATTCCAATTCCCCCACATGCATCACAAAAAAAAAAAAATTGTATATATAAAAATATACATATATATAGTGACAGAGCCTGAAGACAGATGGATAAATTAGGATATTTATGTACAATATTCGYTTGAGCAGAGGCAAAGAAGCACCAAAAATTAGATCATACCATGTTTCAAATTCAAAGTTTGTAGAAGTAATAAAAGGAAATTTCCYTACCCCAAAACTCTGGAAATTCATGACTTTCATCACAGTTTGACTCTTAGCTACATATAGCAGAAATACTGAGCTGAAATCATGAATATCCTCCATCCTTGCTCTCTCACCACCTTACTGCCCTTGCTAACCACAGCACAGGCTCAGCAGTTATTCTGCATTTGTTCATGAGGAGAGCTTAAGATCAGAACAGACCAAAAAATGGTAACAAGTAGCACATTTTATAGGAGGAAATAGAGTTACAAGGACTTGGTAATTTGCCTGGAGTCATACAGGAAGTCTGCYATCAAGGCAAAGACACAAACTTGAATCTCAAATGCCAGACTAGTGCTCCAATTATTAGATAATTTATTATTCTTTTTTTATTCATACACTTTAAATATAAYAGCAACTACTGCTGAAAGTGCAAAAATACTTTCTGGGAAGCTTATTCCCGGCTCTACATGTATTTTTTTTTGCAGATTGGAAACTCAAGAGATTTGTGAATCCATGATTATTTTTATTTAGTACTGTAAACTGGCTTATGCCACAGCTTCTGAGGTTGCATTAACATAATGAACCTGAGTACAGCACCCACAGACCCTCCTACACAAGAGAATTTTAAATTTCTAAGAATCAAATTTCTAAGTATGATCTTTGGTGAATACCAGAGAAATATGAATCACTTCTCATGATTCACATGAAAATGTTACGAGGCATAAAACAAGAGTTGTTCACGTGAAACATTTTGCATGAAAAATAAAGGTGGCCAGCTGACTAGTCAGCAAAGTGGTTGTGGGACTTTCAAATTTCCAATTAGATTTACTTTTTAAGGTCAAAAAGGGAGAAGAAAGGTTTAGCWCACAACAAGAATTTTTTTTGATGCGTATGAGAAGTTGTTTCAGAAAATACAACTGCTTAATAACAGTTTTTTTATCACCCTTACCACATTAATGGCATATTCTCAGTGTCCAAAACACAATCAGTATATCTATATCTTTAACCCTCTGCTTGTGATGTGATTCACTGCCAGGTCTGGTCCCACCCAGAGGGACCTGGACAGGCTGGTGAGTTGGGCAGAGAGGAACCTCATGAGGTTCAATAAGGACAAGTGCARGGTCCTGCACCTGGGGAGGAATAACCCCAGGCACCAGTACAGGTTAGGGGTCGACCTGCTGGARAGCACCTCCACGGAGAGGGACCTGGGAGTCCTGGTTGACACTAAGTTAACCATGAGGCAGCAGTGCCCTCGTGGCCAAGAAGACCAATGGGATCCTGGCTGCATCAGGAGGATGTTGCCAGCAGGTCAAGGGAGGGGATCCTGCCCCTCTACTCAGCTCTGGTGAGGTAGCACTGGAGTATTGGGTGCAGTTCTGGGCTCCCCAGGACAAGAGGGACATGAAACTTCTAGAAAGGATCCAGTGAAGAGCAAAAAAGATGATTAAGGGACTGGAACATCTCTTGTATGAGGAGAGACTAAGTGARTTGGGCCTGTTCAGCTTGGARAAGAGAAGGCTGAGAGGAGATCTTATTAACATGTAAAAGTACATGAGGGAGGATGTAGGGAGAAAGGGGACAAGCTCTTCTCATTGGTGGCCAGTGACAGGACAAGGGGAAATGGGTATAAGCTGAAACACAGGAAGTTCCGTCTCCAAGTGAGGAGGAACTTCTTTACTGTGAGGGTGCCAGAGTCCTGGACCAGGCTGCCCAGGGAGGTTGTGGCGTCTCCTTCTCTGGAGGTCTTCCAAACCCGCCTGGATGCCACCCTGTGCCACATGTTCTAGGTGTCCCTGCTGGAGCAGGGGGTTGGACTAGATGATCTCTAGAGGTCCCTTCCAACTTTGAACATTCCATGATTCTGTGATTCTGTCTGCTTTATAATGTTAATATACCTGACTACCCTTAGAGCTGGTGCTGTGGTCTGCATGACTCCATTGACCACCTTTCRTGTCATGTGAGCCAGTCTGGAGATGCCTAGGGAGTATCCACTGAAATCACAGCCTGTTTAGGGCAGAAGTACTCAACATCGGTATTTGAGATTTCTTCACAGGACAGGTTTTTTGGAAAGACCACTAAGGCCTTCTGTTAGCCCTGTTTGGGAGGTGATGAAAGGTGACCTTGCCAAAGGTGGATCTTGCCCATGGTCAAGGTGCAGGGTGAGGAGCTATGCCCAGATTACATAGACGGCCCTCCAGAAAGGGCTTTGCCCTGCTAGTTCCCTTATTCCCCCAAGGACAGTCTTGGCGTTCCTGGGAATAATATGTCTAACTCATTATTTCATTGTTTCATTAATTCATTATTTCATTGTTTCATTAATTCATTATTTGAGGGCATTATTTGATTGGCAGTGTTGCCAGCAGGTCAAGGGAGGTGATTCTGCCCCTCTACTCAGCTCTGGTGAGGCCACACCTGGAGTACTGTGTGCAGTTCTGGGCTCCCCAGTATAGGAGGGACGTGGAGCTTCTCGAGAGGGTCCAGAGAAGGGCAACCAGGATGATTAAGGGAATGGAACATCTCTCGTATGAAGAGAGGTTGAGTGAGCTGGGCCTGTTTTCTCTGGAGAAGAGACGGCTCAGAGGGGATATGATTAATATGTATAAGTTCAGGAAGGGAGAATGCAGGGAGGAAGGGGACAAGCTGTTCTCACTGGTGGCCAGCGATAGGACAAGGGGTAATGGCCACAAGCTGGAGCACAGGAAGTTCCGTCTCCAGGTGAGGAGCAACTTCTTTACTGTTAGGGTGACAGAGCAGTGGAACAGGCTGCCCAGGGAGGTTGTGGAGTCTCCTASTCTGGAGGTCTTCAAAACCCACCTGGACGCCACCCTGTGCCACATGCTGTAGGTGTGCCTGCTTGAGCAGGAAGGTTGGACTAGATGATCTGTAGAGGTCCCTTCCAACCTTAAATATTCTGTGAATCTGTGAATCTGTGAGACTACATTACAAATTTATTCTGTTGATAAAATCAACAGGAGTAGTTTGACCAAGTTGTCCTGAGAGCAATGGAAAACATATTGTTTTTTTTTCTCCCTTGCTGCATACATAGCACCTGCTGGGGTGGCCCTCTCAAATACAGCAGGAGCAGACGGCACAGAGCAAGCACAGAGCAGATCTGACAGATCTGGGCCCACTTCTGCTATCAAAATAAAGGGGCTCATCCCTGGGAAACATTTAGGTGCTATTTCCAGCAAGCCACTCCCTCAAATACTTGATGTTATTCCAAGAAATTCATCATAAATACAGTGAGAAAAARGCAAAAATGTAAAGGAATTTTTTAAAGTATCCTTTTTTTTTCTAYGGCATTTCATTTTTTTTCTTTTAATATATCAAAAATCAAAGATTTACATCCCACAGGAAAGATCTGCATATGATATCTATACATGATAGATATATCTGCATATCTACTGTTGTGCAGCAACATTATGGTCTAATATTTCATTCATCCAAATATTGCTTTTGGGATTGCTCATGGAAACATCTCAGTGGAAGAGGAAAGAGGAGGGCAAGAGGCATGGAGAAGGACTCTGGTTGGGGCACATCTCTTACAAAAGCTCCTTCAGCTCTGGCAAGGAAGTCTGTGAAGTGCATGAGTGCATGAAAAATATTTGTGATCATTCAAAGACATCTACCACTTGGGTGTCTGTTTTCAGTGTCAAGTTTCCTTGTAGCCTATATATTTGTGTGTGTGTGTGTGTGTGTGTGTGTGTGTGTGTGTGTGTGTATATATATATAAAACTTCTGCAGAGGAAGATAATGTCTTTCAGAGGCAAGGGGGGAAAAGATGAATTGTCTTTACACGAAGCACAAGCATTGGGTAAGGCAATTAAGTGGAACAGAAAATAGCTAGGATTAAAACCCTTTTTTAGATCCTACAATGGCTGAAGATGCTGTCGTCAGGCGGGGGCTGTTTTTAAGCCCTGGCAAAGTCTGGCCAAAGCAGTTGTGGGGATGACTACCAAAAAATGACAGCAAAAACTGCAAAAAAAAAAAAAAAAAAAAAAAAAAAGGCAAGGAGAAAGGAAGGTCTAGCCACCAAGGAAGGACATCGCTTTTCTTTATAAATACGGCTATACATATATTTATACATAGTTAATGTCAGGTGCCAATTGCACAGCTGTGACAGATGTCAACGGGATGCACAGYGGGGACGCTGGTGGCCCTGACGTCCGCCCACACTGGCCGCTTGCAGCAGTTCCAGGGAAGGCAGGTGGTGAATCACTGAGCCGGCCATGTCTGAGTCAAGGTTGAGGCAGGGTTTGATTACACAACTTTCACGTTTCGGGGCGGACGTGCAGGAAAGGGTAAAGCCCACACAAATAGAGTGTGGAGGGGGAAGGGGAGGTTTAATCCTGTGCTCTCTCTGCATCCTCTCCCAAAATTTATGAGAAAGTGCCCTCAGGAGAGAGAACAGGGAACGTGCAATATTTTGGGATGGGATAATATGAAATAATAATAACTAGCAGAAAAGCCACCTCCTGTGCACACACACGTGTACAGAGAGGGAGGAAATGGTCTTGCAAACCTGTCAAAGCAGCTTCTGCTACTGTGCTGCTTGTAAATGACTCCATTTTTCAACCCAAAGTAGAAGATCCAAGGATACCACCCACCTCCTGCCTCTCTTTTCATGTCCTTGTTCCCCCAACCCTCTCAGCTAGCTTGGATGATAGGTCTAAATACCAGCAATAATGACAGCTGAGGGTATAATTAGGGCAGTGAATTAAGTGTGGGAGTCCTGCAACCCGAGAGGCAAAGTGTGACCTCTGGGATGTCCTCTCCAGCCTTGTGACACCTGCCTGCAGTCCCCATGGGTGGCTTGAGGAGCACATCAGAACATGTTTCACCCTTTTCTGGCAAATACGTGCCATGTAGGAGAGATGATATAATGTTCATCCTATCCTGCAGTACAGTAAAAATAAAACCAACAACCTGACGCTAAGCTCTAAGCTTTCTTTCTTATGCAGATAGCCTGCTTGGGTATTTTTATTTTTATTTTAATGCTATGTAATTTTCCTAAATTGCTTGTACTCAGGATGGTGTGATCAGACACTGAAAGACCTCACTGCGACCTTGTTATCCCCAAGTGAGGGATAGACTCTGATAATACCAATTTACAGGCTGGCTCCTGGTTCTTGGGATCACCACTGCTTTGGATTTCATCTCTGCTGCTGATGGGATCAAAACATTTCTTTCTTTTTCCCCCACTTTATTTATTTCTTTATTTTTCCGCCTTATGCTACACAGAGAAATTTTAGACTGAGATTTTTCTGGCATTTGCTTCTGAGGAGCAAGTGGGGAAATTAATCTGCTCTGTTTGTTCTGGCTTAAATATGGAAACATCTGTTAAATTGTCTCTGTTTGCCTCCTGGCTACATTAAAGTGATGACAAATTTTACCACTGATTGCTGACGGTGTTCTAAACTTTTTGCAGACAAGTTCTGCGTAATGCTCAGGACCGCCGTACCTGCTAGATGAGTTGTCTCTGAAATGATTGGGATTAGAGTTTCTTATCGACCTTGCATATCGTGTTGATTTACTACCCCATAGCTATCTGTCAGTGCAAAATTTTGACATCCTTCCAGGATAGTTCCAAAAAAGAAAAAAAAAATATATACATATAGATATATCTCTCTCTATATATATGCATATCTATACTTGTACCTTGCTTCTGGGTTGGCTTTTTGACCAGTCTGATTTCAGAAATAAAAGTAAGCATTTTTTAAGGATAAAATAAGAAGTAGGATAAATCCTACTTCTGAACACAATATATCCATGCTGAGCAAATTGTTCAAAAAGGGCTCAGTAGAGCAAATTGTGACAAAAGATTGATCACTTTTTTCCTGGGAACATGGTTCCAGTCCAGCAAGTGATGGCCATCTCTTTTCCAGGAATTAGTAGATTCCTCCAAAGACTGAGTGAGGAGGCAAGATTGTAAGGGAGCAAAAATTCTCCCTTAGAATTCAAGAGAATTCTAAGAGAAACTCAAGAGAGTTCTTGAGTTCCTGAGTGTAGTAGGGAGAAAAGTATCGAGAAATTTCAGTGAAGGATGAGCGGAGGAATGAGTGGATTGTGAGACTTTGGTTCAGGACTCAAAAGTTTTGTTGGTGACGTGCAGCCCACTAGGAAAGGGCACTGAAATGCATGATGGGATAACACCGATCCTTCCTCGGCTGCAATCCAGATTGCAGAAGACACTTCACGGGGCTGAAGGTAGCAACTTGATTGTCATKTAGTAATAGTGCAATTAGCACATGCTGACATATATCTGCCTGAACATACAGTATTCAATATTTATGTAAATAAGACATCTATATGGCACTCCTAGTAATGCTCTCTGGTGATCATTTTAAGGTTATTTTCTACTTTTTTTCCCCCCCTAAAGGTTATTAGGTTATTTTCCTTTTTTTTTTTTTTTTTTTTTTTTTTTTTAAGCAAGGGATGCTGAACAGCAAAGATTTCCGGAATATGGAGATGTTGCTTTTTGGTCCAAATTCTGCTGACCAGTGCAAACCACGGAGAACATCAATAGCCTTACGGAGGAGACATCTGCAGCTGTAGTGGTTGAAGATCACACACATATATCTGATCAAGGAACATGATTTCACATAGGGGAAATGGGGAAATTCCTTGCTGCAGAGCAAACCTGAAGCAAGATGCAAAGAATGATTGAGGCTTATCAACGAACATGTTTAATAGTTTATATTAACACTGTTTTTAAAAGATATTAGGGAAAGAGCTTAATCTTTTTTTTTTTTTTTTTTAATAGAGATGCTTTGTTTAGGAAAGCATTGCTATTTTTATATATAGCTGCTATATATCAAATGGAAAGTTTCCCTTGGTTTGTGTAGTTGTTTCCTCCTGCTCTAGGTGAAGAGAATTTGTTAGACATTTAGTGGGACCCTGGGGCTAGGCAAGAATCACAATTTTCAGTCAATCACCTTTCAGCATCTATCTATGAAATTTTGTTTGGCAGAAAGATGGGAGAGGGGGAGAATAAATATAATAAACTCTGTGCCTTCTCTGCAAAATTAAATGATTACAGCTAACATGGGATGACGTTCAGAAAGTGACACAGCAAGAAATATAACTTTTTTCCCTCCATCGCCTTGAGTCACTTGATAATTCACAGCGGTGAACAAAAGAAAGCTGGTGGATAACACATGTTAGCCAGTTCCCTGCAAAAAAATTACCATCTGCATTAGACGACTTCTTTATCACGGAGATCCGCTGCCAGCTCACATTAGCATGCAGAATGCTGACAAGTGCATTTCTCTTAGCAAGATGGCCATTATTTTATTTTATTATTTTTGCTACCAGGCGAGAGGAAGTCAACCAGTCACAAGCACTGTGGTTGGAGGGAGAAGGATCTTATTGTTTCAGGATGACTATGTTCAACGCTTGGGGTCCACGAGGCAGGTGACTGTCTGTGGACCCCAGTGAGGGGAAAGAAGGAGGCTTTAGTGGCAGGAGGGGAAGTGGAGACAAAGCGTAACCCTCAGTCCTTCTCCTTCTTCCTTTCCATGCAGTCTCAGCATGCGTTTTTTCACGGGGGATTATTATCACAGTGTTGCACCTTGATGCTAAAAGTGAGGTCAGGGCCCCACTGCCATGAGGACCATGCCCAGCTTGTGCTCCAGCTGAACTCAATCTCCTGAGTCCTCTTGTCTAGTCGCCAAAGTGACCTAAGGCAGAAGAGGGAAAGTTTTCTTTTCTTTTTTTTTCCTTTTCATTATTGTTTTGGAAATGGGGTTGTGATATCCTAGTGTGGGTCTGGAGGTGCCACTGACTGTAAACTGCTCCTTTTTGAGGACGTCACTCCATCAGGCAATGATCCAAGATACAGCTATACTGATGCAATATATACATCTGAGATATACACTATATATATATATATGGCTTTTACATGAAAATTTGGTTGTGCTATAGTGTATGAACATGTTTAGAAAATGGAGCAATGGCTATCAGAGACACAGAATTGGAGGATCAGATGAGATTCTCAGTTTTACAGGATTGGCAGTATGAATGATCGCAATGATTATCCCCTCCCTGCAATATTAAATGCTCCTAAGGTTCTTTTTTTTTCCCCAGTGATTTTGGGGCAGCAAGGCCTCCAGATACTTGTGAGCCTGGAAGCTGTCAGACCTGGCATCTTGCATGGACCTGCGGTGAAACCAGGGCTGATAATCCCCGATCTCCAAAACCCCACAGAGCTTTCAGTGTATCCTCTAACCTCACTAATACTAACATCTAGCCTAAGATCATCTTATCAAATCCCCTCTCCTCTCAAGCCCTGCTATCTATTTATGAATCACACATGCACCACTATAGCACTGGTGCCAATAGTGGAGGTAATACTCTAAAGAAAACCAAAAGAGAGTATTGATGACACACCTATCTGGACACACAACGGGACCCTAAGTCCTCTTTTGTGGCTGCCATCATGATTTCAATGTGACAGACAGCAAATTGAGGGGAGATATGGGGGAGATATGTGACTGAGACTTTTTTCCCCCTCCTCCAGGTCTTGCAAGTTCATTTTTAGCTCATTTTTCATCAACAGAATCTGCTCATAAAAGAGGAGAGGGAAAATGCTGAATACATTTCAGCGTTTTTATTCTACCAGTGGGTTTTTAGTGATGATGCTTTCTTCTTTTTTTTTTTTTTTTTTTTTTTTCCTGGCGCAGGCATGGATACTGCTCGGCAATGATAAAAGGGGGAAGATGAGTCCCTGCATTTGCTGTTTTTTTATAATCAAACAATTTTTTGCAGTCAGCATCAAACTTGTGCTATTTAGCTGTGAGCTAGATTCAGATGCCTCTTATTTTCCAATGGAAAAGAGATTAAATCTGAATTGCTGACTCTCTTTTTCAGTTTCGGCAATGGCTGGTAGAGCGAAGACCTGAAACTCTTGCTTTGTACTCACCCTTGGCCATAGGCAGCCAAGCTCAGAATATGCAGCTGAAAGTCATTTTGCTGTTTACTTACTATGATAAGCACGACCCTAATCTAAAGTTTATACATGTTTGTTGCAAGGCAGAAGCATAAACGTCCAAGGAAGTTTCTTTTGTGATTTCTCAGTGCACTAGATGGCACTAAAGCATGGCTTTTATATGCAGGGGGAAAAATCCCCAGAAAAATTGTTATGTAGGTTCAATAAACCTGAGCTATTTTGGTCAGGTATATTTTCTGAAAGTTCTTTGATATATTATTTGTAATTTTTCATTTTAATTTTCAGATCATCAGAAACAGAGAATTAATTACACCCACTTTGATATTAAAAGAATTTCAAATTGAAAATAAATAATGCTGGAAAGTCAGGGGATAAAAAAAAAAGAGAGAGAGAGAGAGAGAGAGAGAAACCCTGAAGAAACTAATTTACCCCAGGCTAGATGCAAAATTATTCTAATGTTCAAAGATTAGGGAGCTTGATGCAAGTAAAAAAAAGTTCTGTACCAATTACATGGCTTTTACATGAACTTTAGTTATCAAAAACATTAAAGTCATAAAAAAATGTATAAAGTCTTCAGATTTCCTATATAGAAAGAAAACATCCTTAAAGTACAAGAAAATAGTTAGCTCTATACTTTCTTCCAGGCAGGACATATTCAAAACAAGAGGAAGAAACATCTTATAAGAGCAGGGCAATTTTCCTACCCCATATAACAAAGAAACAAAATTAAATCTTATTTTTTCATTTCTATTTTTAATATTTTATTTTATTTTRTTTTGTTTTGTTTTACTATTTTATTTCTTCCCCTTCCTTCGCCATGTTAGCTAGTTCCAAGTTTCTCTTAATGCATTCTTATGTGTTGTATGCAGCAGCATTTGCTTTCATACAGTATCCCAATAAACAACAACAAAGGAAATACGAAGGGCGGATCCCTTGGAGAAACAAGTCTTCTAGAAGAAGAAATATATCTTAAGTCATCCTGGGTATTTTTCTCTTGTTATAAAGGTGGCTTATGGAGATGCTTTCAGTCTTTCTGATGGTTAGATAGTTCCGAGTTTTTTTTTGTGTTTCTTATTTGAAAAAGGAAATAGGAGGAAAAATGTGGAGTTAAAAAAAAAAAAAAAAAAAAAAGAGGCAAGAATGTGTGGATTTCATTCAAGTTTAATCTGGCAATGATATTTTCTTGCAGCTCGTGGCTTCCTGCAGCCGTAGCACAATGCAAGATGCTGCATTTGGCAAAGATGAGGGCTGAGAATCTGACTGCTGCTGAGCTGGAGATGCACGTAGGGCAGTGCAGAAAGGGTGCATTTGCATCCTTGGGACTATCATTGACTACCCACGATGGCAATTCCGTTCCTCCACAAAGAGACAGAGCTTCCCTGAACTCATTTCGGACCCTCCAGATCCTGCTGGCTCTGCTATAGGTAATACTGTTTTATTTGGAGAGGAGATCTGCGCATCTYCATTGAGAATTTGCCTGCATGCTTGCAAGAGAAAGATCATACATAAATATATGTTAAATATAAATATATATAATAGAATTTATTATTTGTCTGCCAACGAAATCAAAGCTTCTGTCTCCAGAAAAAGTATTTCATGGGAAAAATCTAAAATGCCCACGTGAAACTATTAAACACGACCTAAGAGGCCACAAGTCCTTAAATTACAGTGTTTGCAGCAGTCAGCTCATGCTATTCTGAGTGCTAATATTTTTAGCACCTCTCCAGAAAATAACTTCCTGAGAATCAGAAGTTTAGCAGTTTCAGGGGGACTTCTTTTTAGTTTTCAAAATACAAATTTTTCCACAGTTTCAAAAGGTAACTGCAGAAAAGGAGAATGAAAGTGGTGAAATGTAACTCTTCATGGCTTCWTTTTTCTTTTATTTTACATTTCATCAACAAAAAATAAGGGAGACAAAAAATAAGAAAACAAATATTCTGTTTTCTCTGGAAACAGAAGAGATCAGCTAAGGACAGGGACAATACGTTTGCATCCTCACAAAGGTCAACTGGTTCAATTCCACCATAGAGTCAAGTACCTGCTCTTTCAATAAGTTTAAAGGTTTGGGCTGTTTCATAGACATACTAATGATCTAAAAGGAACATCTTTAAAAAAAAGAAAAAAGGTTAAATTGCTGACCTTATTGATAACACGTCAGGTTATTAAAAATGAGTGAATATTAAACTTCCTAATTTACTTTTCTCTACTCAGCCTGCAGTTCTTTCAGTCTAGACAATTTCACTTTTTTTCTCACTCAGTTTCATTTTTTGATTTTCATGTGATAAGGTTGCAGCTAAAGGGACTTTTTTTTTTTTTTNTTTTTTTTTTTTTTTTAAATAAGTTTCTTAGCAAGGGGGAGAAAAAAAAAAAGAGCCTGTTTGTCCTGATAGTCTCTTCATCTGCTTTTGAGATACATGTATTTTGTTCACATGCAAGGGGAATTACACCAGCTAACTACTACACAGTTGCAACCCTTCAAGTCTCCAACCCCCAAATCACTAGCTTCACCACTTTGGCTCAAAGTTTGTATACATACACACAAACATATGTATATATATTTATATATGTATATGAAGCATGGCCTTTTCTTGCAGGCTGCTCTGCCTTTTTTTCTGGGCATTTGGCAGTCTCCCCAGCATGCTGAAGCAATACCAGGGCAGTGGGATCTCCTGGACTATTAGGAAAAATAGAATTTTGTTTTGTTTTGTTTTGTTTTCCCTTCAGGAATGGTCATATCCACCCACCTGAGAACCAGGTAAAATTGAGAAGTTTGTATTACCTCCCAAGCTGCGGTCCTCAAGAGCCTGCCCACCTGCTGAAGTCCTATGTGTTTTTGCTTATACATTCCTCTTGCTTTATTTAAATATTCCCTTCTCAGTTGAAACTTGTAGGATCCCATTACCTACTCACACTGTAGCTTTTTAATCAATATGGCTCAATATGGAGCACTTTTCCATCTTCTCTGAGCTCTAATCCTGAGCCTTTGGTCCTAACCAAAGTCAACAGTGTAGGACTTTATTTTGCTTCACTTGATCGAATTAAGAACCAGAATTCAGAGCAATATTCTAACAACTTTCCCACAGAAGGTCCATTTTGCCTAATTTTCAGCACTATCAGAGAACTGAACCAATACATAGACGGGAATATAGGAGCCATGGATCGAGAAGGAGACTCATGTTGCTGATGGGATGAACTGTCTCTGATACTGTTGTCTTTTCCCATGGATGAGAGAGCAAACCTAGGGAATCTCACAGATGACTAAACTAAATCCCGTGCAGAATCTTGCTTCACTTATGCAGGCCTTGGACTATGCCCCAGTTCAGCAAGCAGTTAAGGACATGATTATGATTATGTGCGTGATTACATGGATATGATGAGTGACTGTGTCACTATTTATCATTACTTCAGCATCTGTATAACTGCAGACATGTACCTGGCAGGTTACTTAAGTATTTTAAAACAGGATTTTTGTATTTTTCATAAAAAGCAAACATTTTTAATGATCTACATTAACTGCTGTAATCATTCTTCTGCAATTAAATCTATTGATTTTTTTCCTTTTTTTTTTTTCCTCTCTTTTCCATTTTCCTCTCTCTTTTTTTTTTTCAGTAAGGAATAAAACAGATGATGGAAAACAGAACAAGAAATTTAACCAGAAGTATTAACAAGAAATGTTTCAGATTTTGGTTTCAGATTTTAATATTTTCCCTTGATGATTCACATACAAATAAATATTTTTATTCCTGCAGCCATATATTAATGTAGCCAAGAGCTAAGGTCTTAAATAAATATTAAAAACAGATTTAATTATTCATTTTAGAAAAAAAGTAAAGCAATATAATTGAAAAGGGATCTACAAACTTTGAAACAAGGTACAGTTCATTTCTTTATAAYCTGGGATCATGTTAAAAATACGTATGTAGAATGTACTGTAGGATAGAGACATTTTTTCATTGCATTTCCATTATCTGCTGAAGAATTCAATTCTGAAGCACCAAGCATTATGAACAACTAATGAACACCTTCAGAGAACCAAGTTAACTGAAATTCCATCACATCAATGCCACATTCTGATGCAGGTCTCTTTTTTTTTTTTTTTTTTTTTTCTCTCTTTCCCCAATTCAGTTTTTATTCTTATCATTGCTCTCACTACCTAGAGGGAAATGTTATTAAAAGAGGAAGCGCTTTTAGAACACTGATGATGATCCAACTTAATTCTGTAAGTCATGAAGGGAAAAGAATAAAATATAGACAAAAATCAATGAAGCATAAGAGGCTGTTTTCTTCTTTAAATATCTTCAGCATGCTCTCTTGTCCAACCTCA
This sequence comes from Nothoprocta perdicaria, assembly GCF_003342845.1. Lineage (NCBI taxonomy): Eukaryota > Metazoa > Chordata > Aves > Tinamiformes > Tinamidae > Nothoprocta > Nothoprocta perdicaria. The sequence continues at coordinate 320,522 of NW_020456187.1, forward strand.
AGTAACTGGGTTTGATGCTGGAATTATTATGTGATATTCTAAGACTGGTGTTTGCAGAAAAGCTGGCTATATCACAACTGCCCCTTGTGACCTTACAGCCGATGAATCAATGAGGGGGAAAAGTGGTGAGCTCYGGGAAAAGAAATGGGTAGCTTGCAAATATGAGGTTAAGCAGATTCTGCTGCGTGTGTGAGATTTTTTTATAGACTACATAACGTGTACGTGTGGGTCCGTACGTGTGGCTCGGTATGTGTCGGAGTAGATCTATCTGAAAAATAAAAGTTGGTTACAATAGATGTTCTTATCTGACCTACTTAAAATTGTACATGAAAGCACAGTTAATTTCATCTCCTATCTGTCAGATTGATACAAATCTCCTGTTAAGTATTAATTATTTTGAGCATGAATATTCTTCATTKGGGGGGGGACCTCTTGTTTAAAGTTACTGCAGTCAGAAATCCTGAACTCATTAAAATTCCCTCCCATACCCCCTTGCTGCAAGTGCATGCAACTTTTCAGACAAGATTCATCATTATTCTACCCGTCATATTTTTTTTGCACCTTTGGGTGAAGAGTATAAAATGTTACCTCTGTGATATGTTCATGATTTTTAAGCATTTTTAAGCAAAAAGTCACTCTTTGCTTTTAGTTCTGTGAAATAAGTGTAAGCAAAGTAGTCTCAATTTTCTTCCTCAACTCAAAGTTTTCAACTCATTTTCTATTTGCTTTTAAATTCTGAAGAGCAGCTTGACCTCAAAAGTTCAACCAGACTGCTAGTAACTTTTCTTTTTGTTCTGTATTAATAAAATGATGCAATCCTACCCAAATTGATGTCAGTGATATGTACAGAAACTAAGAATTCACAGCTGAGTTTAAAAAAACTTGCTTCATACCTGGGTTTCCACCTAATGATTTAAATCTTGTAGGATAAGATTTCCTTTCAACTGGAAATCAGTATCTTCTGCCATGAAGGCCCTGATTCAGAAAGGGAATCTTCCATGGGAGTCTTACAGACTTCTCTCCTCTACTCCTCAAGAGGACCAACCTGACACAAAATCTAAACAAACTCATCAGCTGCTCTGAACAGTTGGTCTCGTTACAGGAATTCAGTTTTATTTTCTCTCTCGGAAGCTCTATGCCATGCAATAAAGAGGTAAATACAGAAATTCTGGCTTCCGAGCATTACCATCAACAGTGAGGCTGGGTTACTGGATTTCTTACTTTTGTATTACTGTAAGTCTATGTCATGAATGTCCTTTCAAAAATGAGTATTTGAAGAAAAATAGAGGAGAAAAAAAAAAGAAAGTGTTTTAATGGTCAGGAGCACTGACAGATTTTAATTATATGCCTGTGCTCAACATTTCCAAAGGGAGAAGTACACTTAGGCAAAGAATAGCCTTAAAGCAAGAGGAAGAGGGAACAGAAAAGCAGAATGCTTTTTAACTCAGAAATACTCATCTATGAATAATTTTCATTACACTTTTGAAATTGGTAACATGGACAAACCCAATGAGACTCAACTATTCTCCAAACTGAGAAAGACCCATCCCAAAACACTCAGTAGATCATCAGGTTAATGCCCTTACTCTGTTCAATTGGGGCAAGAACTAGCACTGTTTCTGGCATGTTGGGTGAGTGCTCTAATTGCTGGATATGCTGAAATACTGATAAATGTTGGTGGAGTCATAACATGCAAAGATCAGTATTTTTCTATTCAAAAAACAATAAACTAGAAAATGCATGTCTAGGTTACTAGGAACTGTTAGATCTTCAAAATTATATTTCTTAAAGAGATGAACCTGTGACCTACATAGGAAGGAGTTTCACTCCTGAGTCCTTCAGAGGATACTGTTAGCAGAAGTCAACATAGCCTTCAAAGTGAAGCTGAATTGGTCATGAGAAAAAGGGATGTAGGAAAAAAAAAAAGAAAAACAAAATAGAAATTTGTAAAATTATTGTGTATGACATAGTTTTACAAGATTATGGAAAGGATACATTTGCCCATTCTGATGAAAATAAGGAGAAAAATGCAACTTATACTACCTAGTTTTAGGTACCTTGGAATGACTTCCTTATTCTCACAGCCAGGTGCCTTTGAGAAATATTTAGTAAATAGACTCTTATGTTGTAGTCAACAACCCTCATGCCACCATTTCCAGTGGGAAAAGTAGCTTTGCTTTGGCCAGCTCATAACATTTGGTTAAAAAAAGTACTTGCTCAGCAGAAAACAACTCTACTGAATTAGACATGCCTGTTAGAGTCAGATTTGAAGGTGAGATTTTTGAAGGAAAAAACAGAACAGCAGATGAAGGAGAGCATAAACTGGTTTCATCTAGATATTCACTCCCCAATCTCTCAAACATCTATGGTTTTCTGTAACTCTACATGAACCTTTGCATAGTGTGCTCAGCTGTGTATTGCACTGTGTTTTTAAAAGTCTGGTTGAGGTGGGAGAATTAAAAGAAAAAAAATATCTCAGAGTCATTCTACAAGCCATTTATTCATCAGAAATAATTGTGGTCAGGCATTTAGCTGAGAACGCTGGTATTTGTCCTAATGTTATGTGAATGTTTATACCAAACTCAAATGAATGTAAATACTCCATTTACAAGCTTGGTGGTGCATTTCTTGTTCTGCACAGGGAAAAGCTTCTTTTTAGCTTTGTAAAGCTAAAAAGAATCGAGACTCATTTGGGTCACTCTTGCTCCTGAGTGCAAGCAATCAATCCCTTTTCAGCCTTAATTTATCTACCTCTCCGTGCTGCTGAGCTCTGCAATGTGTAATATGAAAAGTCAAGTCTGGGTGCTTTCCGTTCTCCTCCGAGGCCCAGCCTTTGCTCATCTCCCCAGGTTCAGGAGTCCAGGAGTCAAATGGGTGAGTAAGCAATAAGGATTTCAGTTTGCTCGTGGTGAAACCTTAGGTGTTGTTTTTACTATAAAGAAAATTCCCATTACTTTGAAGGGAAAAGAGAGTTGCAGGCCTTCACTTCTCCCTCCTCAAAATCAGAGCTYCCTGATGCAAAATTTAAGAATTGCAATAGACAGGTATCCGTCACACTAATTAAGTCTCATTTACTTAAGCATTTCACTGCTTAATCAGATAATATATTGATAAGATGCTTTAAAAATATGTAACAGATAGTCAAGGTCTAGACTTCTCTAATGTGGCAATTTTTGTATAATATGGTCTTTCTTAGTAAATGCAGATGAACYGCTCTTTTATTAACTTCCCTTTGTAAGCATTTCACACATAAAAATCAGATACGACATTAAAAAAAAGAAAGGAAAAGAAGGCTTTCCAAAAGTGATGAGAATGAATTAGCCCATAATTGAACTGATTGGTAAAAGTTCAGTATAATACAATAAAAGTGCACTATTATGAGGATTTGAATTTACTGTGGATAATTTTATTGTGGCTCTTTCAATATAAAAATCCTATGTTTGGTCACACTCTGTAGGGACTTAGCAGTGTTGAAGTAGATAAGCAAGTCTTTAAGTCTTTTTTTTTGGGGGTGGGGGTGAGGGTGGGGGGTGATAGGAAGTATATCCTATAGATATAGGCAACACAGATATTTAACCACTGATATTTTTTATTGTATTGCAATAGTTTTTATGGGCTCTCGTTTAAAGTGGAGGATTTTTATGCTAGGTGTTTATCAGAAAGCTTTATATCATTTGGTGGACATGAAGATTAAAGAAGAATGGCCATTTATCCACCCAGAGCATCTTCATTATAAACCTAAACAGCAATCTAAGAACATCAGCATATTTCTTCTATTGACAGTGTGGAAGGGTAAAACACTAGAGGTCTGTTCAGTCTAACAGATAAAAATATAACAAGATTTAATGTCTAGAGACTGAAATTGGCCCCATCCTGACCGGAAGATAATCACACATTTTTTAAGATGGAGGTACATCAAGCAGAAGAATGACATACCTTGAAATTTTGCTGAAAACTTTAGTTCAAAATTAAAAGATTTTACCAAACCTGGTGCCGACTCATTCAAAAGCAACCAGGGGAGGTCTATGGGTTCTGCTTTACAAGTAATCAGATTCTGTGAATTTTCATGATTTTCTCATTTGCACACCCCTAGAAATTTCCCAATGGCAAAGTATCCTATGGTGAAGTCTCTTGAGGAGAAACTTGCTTCTCTTAGATACTTCTGAGGTTTCCATGGAGGTTGGATGCAGGACTGCTTGGATCTCAAGAGCTCTTCAGACTCTTGCAATCCATTAAAGAAAGTTTGCCTCACTTTCAGCTTCACCTCCTTCCCTGGAAGGGTGATGGAACAGCTCATCCTGGAGACCATCTCTAGGTATGTGAAGGAAAATAGGGTGATCAGGAGTAGACAGCCACTAGGAAGTCATATTTGACCAACCTGATAACCTTCTGCAATGGGATGATTGGCTGGATGTACAATGGGAAAGCCATGGATGTTGTCTACCTTGACTTCAGCAAGGCTTTTGACATAGTCTGTCATAACCTCCTCATGAGGAAGCTCAGGAAGTGTGGGTTAGATGAGTGGACAGTGAGGTGGATTGAGAATTGGCTGGATGGCAGAGCTCAGAGGGGGTGATAAATGGGATCAAATCTAACTGGAGGCCTGCGGCCAGTAGCGTCCCAAAGGGGTCAATACTGAGTCCAGTGCTATTCAGCTTTTTCATCAATGCAGGGAAGGGACAGAGTGCACCCTGCTCAAGTTTGTGGGTGATATCAAACTAAGTGGAGTGGTTAACACTCCAGAGGGCTGTGCGGGTTGGAGAGCTGGGCAGAGAGGAATCTCATGAAGTTCTACAAGGACAAGTGCAAAGTCCTGCACCTGAGGAGGAATAACCTCATGCACCAGKACAGATTCGGGGTTGACCTGCTGGAAAGCAGTTGCATAGAGAGGGACCTGGGAGTCCTGGTTGACACCAAGTTAACCATGAGGCAGCAGGGAGCCCTCGTGGCCTGAAAGGCTGCATCAGGAGGCCTGGCTGCATCAGGAGGAATGTTGCCAGAAGGTAAAGGGAGGTGATCCTGCCCCTCTACTCAGCTCTGGTGAGGCAGCACCTGGAGTATTGGGTGCAGTTCTGTGTTCCCCAGGACGTGAAACTTCTAGAAAGAATCCAGTGAAGAGCAACAAAGATGATTAAGGGACTGAAGCATCAATCTTAGGAGGAAAATCTAAGTGAGTTATTTAGCCTAGAGAAGAGAAAATTGAGAGGGGACCTAGTCAATATGTATAAATATCTGAGGGAAAGATATAAAACTGATGGGACCAAACTCTTCCCRGTAGTGGCCAGTGCCAGGACAAGGGGTAATGGGTACACTGGGAAAGTTTCAGACAAGGGGAAGAATGAATTCAAAGACTGTCAAAAAAAACCCCCTTTTTTTTTTAATGCTAATAGAGCTCCAGTTAGCCCATAGTAGTGCCACCAGGAGTGATACTAGGGATACACAGAAGAAGCAAAGTGATAGCTCMAGATTTGGGTTGCAAAGGCATATGCTCCCTTCCAACACTATTCCAGAGAATTTTATACCCTCAACCCTCCACAGTTATCTTTAGTTTGCTAAGGAACACATATTTTGGGGTTACTGCTATAGAAACACTGCTCTGGTGAACTTTAGTACAACCTGCACTATTTCTGACACTATGAAAATAAAACAAATGCAAAAAAAAAAAAAAAAAAAAAAAAAAAAAAAAAAAAAAAAAAAAGACATTTTATGACAGGCACAGCAGTGGGAAACATGTTTTTTAGTGATGATATGTGGCTATGCTACTAAACTCTCTTAAATCCTTCCCATCTACAAAAAGAAGGCATCATGTTAAAAAATAGTGTAGGCCACCCCATGGGATCTTCACTCCAGGTCATGCTTAAACCCTTTTGATTCTGTAGTTCAGAAGAAGTGTCTCAGGCTCAATGYTTGTTCAACATGGACACATTCCGTCTGTTGAGGATGCAGATATCTCTAAGCTATGTGAAACCAGACACTTTGCACCAGTTAGCAAGGGCAATGGGAACTAATCTCATGTGAACATATCTAGTAGTGTATGTGCAGACAAATCCTTTTGCGTTTACACTTGCATCCTTCCTTCCTTATCCTTTTTATAGTTTTGTCGTGGATGGAGATGGGGGAGATATGAAGATGGGGTTATGGTAAGAATGACCTTTTATATGTTCTGCATGTTTAGATCCAAGTGAGAGCATCCATGACAGGACTTAATGACTTCAATAATTTTGATATGAGCAGCAAGCCACTGTGTAGGCTGTTAAAAGAAAGAATTGCACCTTCCCTTGTCTTGAAGGACAGCACAGTGACTCATAACAGCCTTGACATTGCTCAGCCYGAGATCGAAGAGTGGGAAGGGAAGAGCCCTCACAAATACCGAGTTTACAAATAACAGTGAATTACTGATTCCAGTACTTGCTGCTTAGAGACTTAGAGAATGTCACTCTTTCTGGGCATACAGACCTGTTCATCATTCTCTACAGTCCATAAGGGCCAATGTGAGCTCCCAGGATGATACTSCCTTCTTAAATGAGATTCCCTTAATCTAATCCACATTAGTCTGTCTCTTGCCTATGCACCTATTTTTAGCTAAATGAGTGAATTTAGATTGTATAAATAGCCTATCCCTTGTTCCTCCAACTCACGCTAAAGAAGGAGGCTGTCAAATTGAAAGACTTGTTCATTTTTCACTTAAAAAAAATTCTAAGGAATTTTAGAAAAAAATATTGTTTCTGTTTTACATGTGAGTAAACAGAAACCTAGAAAGGTTTAAATGAACTGGACTCAGTCACTGGCTTAGATAGATAGGAGAGGAAWGTGTCGTTCTACAGTGAGTGTGCTGTCTCTCCCTGTCACGCTAGTCTTGCTGGCAAAGCTATCAGAGAACCACTCTTCCTTCCCCTCTCATGCTCTGCATATTCTTTGAAATGACAATGCCTCCTCTTGATATAGACATCAGTGAAATAACTCTGTCTAAACATTTCTGTAGGCATCTTTCTAAAATAAGGTGGACCACTTAACTTTGGATGTGCAAGTCTTGATGCCTTATGCACGCCTATAAATATTCTAGGCCTTGGAGGTACCAATTAAAAAGGTATTTCCTAGATGTGGGTTTTAACACAAAATTGAATAAGCAGCAGCTAAGCTTCATATTTCCTTTCGTTGGCTCTTTGTCTGCTACATCTGCATGCAAAAGTTATTTTATGAGCTAAGAGGAATGAACCAAAGACCAGACAAAGATCATAGCCAGAAGTTAATCTGCCCAGTTTAGAAGCCTTTGATAATTAGACTGTGTTTTATAATGAGCTGACCTGAATGAAAACAGGGAATCCTGCACCTTACTCTTTGTGCCCCATGGGAGAAGCACCTGTGCTGTGCTGCAATGCAGATCATAGAAAATGGACCAGAAGTTCACTCCTTTTAGGGTTTCCAGTGACACCTGGGGACTCATGGGGCTAGAAATTGTGCAYACAGAGGACAAAAGGTCAGCTCTTCTCTCAATAAATTTAGTAAAGTTACTAGTCAGAGCAGAGTGTACTGGCTCCTTTGCAAGGAAATAATATTCTCTTATTGTTTGCCCAAACTGCTGGAACTTAGGGATCAGTGAAATTTGTATAGAAACCAGTTTGCAAGTTGGGCTTGGGCAAGTTGTCCTCCCTCCTCATTTTCTTCTTCTCTCTTTGCTTATGACCTTTGAGATATACTTGCTTTAAAAAGAAAAACTATATGCATTTTCACAAACATGAGACTGGCTTGAGGACCAAGCTGCCTGAACCAGCTATTGTGCATCATGTGGGACATCCTAGACATTCACCAAGCTCCACCAGCCTCTTTGCATCTGGGATTTGATCTTCTCGGATGTTTCAGGGAGACTACATATTGTTTCTTTGTAGTGGATAATGCAGTATTTTTACCTCCCTTTCAATTTTGCAATGAAGAATGTAGAAAGATAAAGAGCAAAGGAAACAACGATGAACTGATGGGTTTCCTCCCTGCCTGTCACAAAAGGCTAAAGTTAATTTACCAGTAGGAACTGCCACAGCTTTCATGATATATGTAAAGCTTTAATCCCATGTAAGCACCATTGCTAAACTGGCCTATTCAATGGGATAAAATGTCTTCCCTGTGCCCACTGAGTGGGAAATTAGTTGATTAGAAGCATTTACAGAACCAAAAAGCTTTTTTTGCACACTGCCTCCAGATGGCYTTTTATAAATCCCACCAAATCCTAACCTGCTCCTCACCATGTTGCTAATAGTTTGATCTGTGGCCTAGTAATGAGGTACATATTGCTTCACCTCCAGTAAAGGTATTAGGGTGTCTACTCCATTCTGCAGCACCATGGAGATTATAGTTGTTTGCGCCAGGAGGAAAAGGAATTTCCAGGGCATAAGTCATCATTTAGAGTTATTAACAAAAGGATTTATTATGTAGTTCTGCTTCAAACAGCAGTGTACAGGATGCCTAGAGCACGCTGTAGTGCAACTACCTACCACATAATGTCCTAATGAATCACCACTTGCTGGAGGAGCCGCAGAACCTCAACATTCAATCGAGCATTTCTCCCTCACGTACTAAATTGACAAATAAGGCCATAATGGCTTTGCACTTTTATCAGGTAAAAATGATCGCAGGAAGATGAGTACATAGAAACCACGTCAAGAGCTATGTGAGGTGTAGGGGGGAAATCCGCATTTTGAAAAAAAAAATAGAAAATAAAAAAAAAAGAAAAAAAAAGAAATAAAAAAAAAAGTATTGGGACAGCAAAATAGCTCTAATGCAAAGTAATTGCTAACCCCTAACCCTGCAGGCTCCAGGGGTCTGTGTCTGTGCCCTGGAAGTCAATGGGATCTTTAACCATGACTTCAGGGCTTGCAGAGTCAAGTCCTATGCTTCCATGTGTTTCTGAAGTAGGTGAAAAGAATTGTCCTTTCCACGTTGGTGGTGATGAAGCTGACTGAATGCGATTGAATTCTGCTTGTCCACACTTGCCCTCTATGTAATTTATAGTAATTGAAGGCCAAAGGCTCTCTCCTCTAAAACAAGCAGTTAAGAAATAATTCCCCTTTTACTGAACTGTCCTGTGAGGTTTAATTAAGCAGTGGTTAAAGTACATGGTGAGTACTTCAGAGGGCAGGAGAGACAAATTATTATTTATTTGCTCTTACTCGTTTTATTTGTGTTTTCATGCTTAAAGGCCTGACTGTAGCTACATTTTGTTCTCATTTTGCTCTCAGTAAAGATACCAGAAGTTTTCTTTTTCACTCCACTTGGAAGCAGAATCATTTAATATTTATTTGTTCACTGTTAATAGCTAACATAAYTTCTGAAATGCTATGGCCCTTTCTTATTTTATTTTAGCAAAGGAAAAATAGAAAGATTCCAACACCCCAGTTACACCTGTTTGATAATTGAAGAAATATTTGCCTTTTAAAACACTATTTTGTTTTCAGATTCTCACTCTCACTTTCTAGGGACAAACCCCCTGGTAAAGCCTTCTTTCTCCTTCATGCAGTTAATTCACTTTATCTTGAAGGAAAGCTGGTCTTCAAATATATTGAGACAAGTTCATCTCTCTTCATTCCATTCTTTCATTCTCTTCCTCCTTCTGTCCCCTCAGTCCTCTATATTAAGGAACATGTCTGGAAAGGGTCCTTGTATTTGGTCCTTTCTCTTTCATGCCATTTATTTATGCTTSCAAATAATGGACCTTAGGGCACATGGACTTCCACTTTATTGTTTGTTATTTCAATGTCTTATGAAGGTTAAGGCCATTGGCATTTCAACCAATATGTTTTAGAACCTTCTTAACATCTCAAAATTCAGAGTTTCTGAGGGAGGAGAGCAGTGGAGGTAACTCTCATACTCTATTTTTAAAACAAAAAATGGGCCACATCCTAGTCCAGCTGAACTCTGTGAAACAGCTCCCAGAGCTTGTGTTAAGATGCGTCTTGGGCCCAAGGCATGATGAAGATAACGATTATACAGCACATTATATTAAAAAAAAATAATAAATCAAATGCAGCTGCTTTTATATAATTCAAAGAGAGTATTCAGTGTTTTCTTAAGTTATTTTTGGTTCCTTTTCCCCTCTCCTTCTCCACACATTGATCTGTTGCCTACAAAAAAAGGCTTCAAAGAACATAAGCAAATTCAACCCTTTTATTTTTTCCTCTTTTTTTTCCTTTTTTTTTATATTTAGAAAAAGAAAAAGTTTATTATACTTGACTCTGCAGCAAAGAACTGAGTCAAAGAAATCTTGATTTTAAATTCCTTCTCTGATGAATTTTTTGTGTTAGGAACCCAAAAATGTTTTCAAGGAGGACAAGGTGATGTGTRCTTTTGTAAAGCATGACTGTCCATTCTGATCAGACACAGCTCAAACTATGTTAAATCCATTTAGTAAAATTTGCTTTGGAACAAGAATTTACATGCTACTGATTACTGGAGCCTAATATGTCTAAAAGGTGGATCAGAAACCTCGGTACACTTGATAGAAGGTGCATAAAATACCAACTCAAAATTCAATTGTTGGTACTAAGTGGAAGAAAAGCCATCAAGTATGAAAGAAAGGAGTTTTAATGCCATCAGAAGCATCACAGAGTGTAGACAATTGTATTTCCTAAGAGAGGAAAGGCTTTAGCTGAAAATATTTGACTTCTTATTGAGTCATTAATGTGACTCCACAGTTAAGGAGATTTTCATCTTGCTGCAGAAATGCTGATTCAGTGAACTTCTTAAGCCTGCATGAAACTTGAGCATGTTTGTGGTTCCACTGAGTTCATCTAGGGCCTGGTTGCATAGATAAGATGAGATGCATGAGTGCCTTTCTGAACCAKGGCCCTGTGACAATGACAAAACTTCATTTGGCAAGCAATGACAAGAGGTACCACCAAGTAATCCCACTGGCAGCTGAATATGTGCTTTGTTTTACTAAATCAGTCAATACTATTTGATTCTGTAATTGAATATGTGGTCTTTTTTTCTTTTAAGCAAACTCTTGTTAGCTAGTGCTTATGATATTACCTRTGCTATAATTCCAATAACTTTTAAGCATTGCACACATCTTTGCCTTGCGTTCCATTCCACAAGAAAAAGAAATGACAATCACATAAGCAGTTTCCCTACAGATCTGAGAGGAAGAAATAAAAATGTCTCTGATGTAACTGCTTTATTTTTAATTACTTGTGAGATGTTTAGTGCAGGSTTGAGAGCATTTGAACTCACAATTAAGTACATAATTTTATCCGTATTGAGATTCAAATTTCATMCATATGGTTTTAAGAATACAGTTATTTTATTTTGCTCTAACCTCAGAGAGGAGGTGAGAGAAGAAAAAAACTGCCAGAAGAAAGAAGAGAGAAAGAAAGAATGAGAAACAACTTTTCTATAGACCAGTTGGAGAAATCACAGAACTCACTTGTATTTATTTTTTACATAAAATAGTTTGCCATAGAACTCATAAAAGCCTCTCAGTTCAGTCARCTGACAGATCAGATCTGTTCTTGATGTCAGTCACAGAGTCACAGGCCTCATTCCACTATTCTGCTGTAGCTCTTTTTATTYTGTTTATTTTTGTASCCACAGAATAATATATCAGTTTAAATTTATATGTGGGTATGCATATTCTATACATACAGCCTATCTTTATTATGCAGATGATAGCAATGTTAAGCTTGCTGCAGAGGGCATTTCCTTCATATTTCAGTAGAACACAAGGCAAGGTGATCTGTTCCTGAGGCCCACAATATTAGAATAACAAAGAAACAATTTTCTTTCCCAATGTGTTGGGAAAGAACAGTAAAAATATGAGAAAGATAAATACAAAATACTTTTATGAGCTCTGGAAAAAAAAAAAAAAACTTTCTTTTAAAATATTTACAACAATGCCAGCACTTGGGAATGAAGTTACTGGGGTTGATTCACCACTGCCCAGTGCCCAGAATTTTCAGAGCAATGTAGGTGGAAATCAGGATCATTCTCTTTCCCACCAGAAACGTGATCWACTCCCACCTTGTTTGGTACAAAATACTACAAAGAACAATGCAATGGAAACACACACACCACGCTTTTGTGCAGAATTCCAGATTCAATTTTTTAATGTGTTTCCACATTTTTTAATTGATGCTATTACTGCTATTTTGGATTTAAACTAAGACGTTCGTGCTTCGTTTCCGTTCACATTTCTGTTTTCTACAGCACACATGTTATGCAAAATATTAAGCATACTCAGTGAACTGTGAAATACTGACAGTTTTTTTCCAATGGATTCACCAGAGTTCAATAAGATAAAACCTTCAGTGCAGATTTTCTACAGGTTGAGCATTCAGTAACACCTATGTCTTCCATGAACCCTTTGGCATGGAGTCATTGAATCACTGAGCCTTTCCCTCAATCCAGGCTGATTCAGGCTTCTCATTACACAGCTTCATATTTTAAAGAACTCTGGGGATTCAATGTCTTTGAATCTTCTACTCTTCTATCATACTTGGTAGAAACTGATCAATGGGTTAAAAAAAGAAACTTTGGCAGGACAGTGGACAGACTAGCAACCACAGAGTGTGATTATGTCAGATGTGTTATGTCATGTTTTAAATTCTTTCTGCACACAGAACAATTGTTTATTAATATCCCCAAAGAAGAGGATTCATCTCATTTGGCCTTATCTACCTAAAAGGTATCTAGTTTGAACTAGTCATCTTGGGTGACTGCATGTTCATGGAAAGAAGATRTTTATCATCACGCTGAGGTGAACCATCCTTTCCTTAGATATGCACCTCAAGTAGGCAGTGTGTACTAGTGACTGTAGGCAGTCAGTACTTCTGAATAGCTCTCTCCCTTTACACTGCCAGTATAAGAAGCCCTGAAAAGTCTGGTTTACACTAGACATCTAACCCAAAGATGCTTACAGTTAGGTGGGATTTACCCTGTTTGTATAGAATAGTGTGGAAAATCATTGTGAATCACTAGTAAGGATATTCTACATCTTCTGGATGGCAGTTATGGCAAAAAACATGGATTCCTGGATGTGACCCTGTGCTCTGTTCTCTAGGTGTCACTGCTTGAGCAGAGGAGATTGGACTAGATGATCTCTAGAGGTCCCTTCCAACCTTAACCATTCTGCGATTCTGTGTGTTTCTATGATTCTTTGGTATTATTTTTAAAAAGTCCAATGGTACTCTCATCTCCTGTTGATGAGAACTGTGGTGCTAGACATCCCTAGAAATCAAATCCATCAGCATATTTAGATCCCTATTGTAAGCCAAATTCCTTCCTCCATTCAATGTCTTATTAAGGTCAATGAGGACTTTAACTTCAATCCTAATGCCATGGTACAGCTTCAAGCCATCAGATAAAATAAACTGTCCTGAGGCAAATTGTCAGCTACCAGCTCCTTATTTAGTTCATTCAATCGATCACTGTGCATTGGTACAAGATGTTTCATTAGACATCTGAAATGGATCCTACTCTCCTGACAGTTTTGTTTGGGAGGTCTTGRTACCTGTGACACTGGAAAAGTCAGGACAAGATTAGAATTAGTTCTCATGGAATAGACCTAACTGAAAGTACTATAGAACTCCTTAGGCTTAGGTGATGAGGAGATTCAACAACATGCTCATCACACAGAGTTCATAAATACGTTCAGTGAGCCTAGGTTGGGATTATTTTCTTGCCTTCTTTATCTGAAGCAACCCAGAAGACCAGCTGTATATCAAATGTGTGTGTGAGAAACTACAGAAGCCAGAGAGGAGGACTCCTATGATGCCTAATACTTTCTGAGAGTTTGTTCTTAATTCCACCACAAAGAGTGTTTGTCCACACCTAATGAAGCATCCCTGGCTTTGTATTGGACTCACCAAAGTAAAATAATATCCCAAAGTTTTCAAAAAAGATGCTGCAAAAAATGCATAATCAAACCCCAGGTGATCAAAAATCAAAGGATTAAAAATGTGTACTTCTTAACAGAATGTTTGGTTTTGATTGCACCTACAAAAGAATGCAAAAAGAGCTGGAAACTTGGACTGCCCCATTTTTTTATTGTATTTTTTCATTAAAAGAAAATCTCAGTAATAAAGAAACAAGAGGAGCATTCCAATTTGTGAAAATTACATCCTAAAGAAAAACAAAGCTGCTTGCAAAAAAAAAAAAAAAAAATAGAACTTTGGCTACTCTAAATCATTGCAACATAAGACTTACTTACATAGATACTAGATCTCCAAGTGCATTTGAAATTCTTCAGCAATTGAGAGGAATATAAAATTAAGAGTTTGAGATACTGTAATCAAAATGCTCCTTAACATCTTTATCAAGGCAATACATTTGAACAGCACATTAAAAATGCAAACAAAACCTTTAACTCCTAAGATCAATTGCAAGCATAGGCAGACTCCAGATTTGGAAAGGGCATTCTGTCTTGTCAAGCTCACCTTATCATCATGGAAGAATAAACAGTGTAATTATTCTCACCTTTTTGTTTGTTTTCTAATTGGATCATTTGTTACTTTCAGGAAATTCAAATCAACATCAGATTTATGGCACWAGGCTCCTGAAATATTGATTTAGTTATAGAAATGTCAAAGTTGGCAGGTAAGCTGTCTTGTTGCCTCAGGAGTCTTTTGCATTAGGAGAAATTATGGAAAAGGCCTTTAGAATTAAGTAAGTTTAACAGTTTATTTCTGTGTTATGCATAGTAAAAAWTCTGTTTTTTCACCAATATTTAAACTACATCTATCAGCCTATGCTTTACAACTTTGGTATTTTTGAATCAAATGTACAAAAGATGTGATTACAATTGTTCTCTTTTCTGGAATGTATTTAATCCCTTGGTTGGCTAAAATATATTTTGGCATGACTATTTACACATTTATTTTCTGGTTAGTTACCGAAAATATACCAATGTAAACCACAGATGATGCTAAAAATTGTCCCTTGAATTCCTTGTGAATTCTCAAACAAAGTGCCCTTCAGCTGTTACTGAATGAGCGTCTGCTTTTAAGCCATTCATGTTTTTGCCGTTCTTTTTATCTTTAAAACTAATTGCATCATATACACCCATTATAAAATTTGTTTGCCTTTATGATCCTAAAGAAGTTCATTGCCAAATTCATAACCTCTTCTTGTGAGCCAAATTCATCCCACTATTAAGCTTCAATATCTCTTCAGCTACTCTTTTTATGAATACTAAAAGGTCAGTTTTCCCACATTCAAAAAATAATCTTGGATAACGATAAATTTATTGTCATTGATGTAAATCTTATTGTCAGGTCTAGAAAACAAAGTTTAAAATCTACCACCTTTCTAATAACCTGACGCCATATAGAGCAAAAATGTGCCACAAGTGATGATGTTCCCACGCGTAAGGAATCCCCATATGTATTGACTATGAAGGTAYGTGGAAGTGGTTTTCCTTTCCATTAGAAAAGCTTTATGTGCATCATAGGCAGGAAGAAACCAGGGGGGTGAMTGGCTAGTTGCCCAGGGTAGTCATTAAAACCAGTAAAGGGAAAAGGGTGCTTTCATGATGTGGTTCATCCGACTTCATTTCAACACATACTTTTGAGAAACAAGATTGGCCTTGCTGTAGAAGCCCTATTTATCTTGACTCACTGTAATAGGAGGAATATTAGAAATACAGACCCATATGGGGGATGAGCACATTTGCCCAGCAGACACTCCCATGAGATCTCAAATATTCCCTAAAGCAAAGGGGTATTAAATAGAGAGAAATGTGGGAGGAGGAAGAGGGAGAGAGAAAAACAAAATAAAGCGACATTTTACTCTTTTTGTGAAAAGTGTTGCCTTGGGATTGGTCATAAAACAAGAAGCTCAGAACTTTTCCTTTCCCTTAATTTTTCATACATTTGTGTAAGTCATGCTTAAAGAATCTAAAATTTTGCAAGATAACAGATAGAATAATCAGAAGGGAAGATAACCTAAATTATCTATATTGTTCTCCTTAGAACATCTCCTACAATTAAACGTCATGTCTAAAACCTTAAATGTAATGTTCAGTTCATCAAGTTTTGCAGTTTTCTCTTCTCTMAAAACAAGTTCAAATGTTGTCTGACAAGTGACTTATTATTATGGTTTATTTTTATGTTTTATTTGGTATTCCTAGTTACTTCTTACAGAACAGAGAAAACTTTTAAAAAACACTCATACTCAGTATATTTTATATGAAAATATTTCATACCAGGAAATATAAAAATATCTATCGGGCAAAATATCCTCTCAGCCCTAGCTGCAGAGAATGATTTGGAATTAGAAAATTGAACTCTATTAGGCATTAGGAATGGAAATGTCATCATTGTGTTCCATTTTGCAGAAACCCCAAAACAGAAATGACGCAACAGAAACTACATTCAAACAAACTAGATAGATAACAAAAAGTCTGTACTGGTCGACCATCGTGTCTTTCAGGGAAAATTGAAATGAAATTGTCCTACATCTGCACAAGTTGTAAAAGAAGACGTGGCTACCTTCTATTATGAGAGAAATCATATATAAAAACACGGGCCAGCTTCCCAGAGCCAGTGCTTTTGGGTGTTACGATAGAACCCTGCAATATTATTTCTAGGAATAAGAAGGACTTTTATGCATATTGTAACAATAGAGCTATCCCAGAGTATCTGGATAATATTGCAGGAAAGGGAGAAATAATTTTAAGAAATTATTTCTAAGATCCTAAAGCTCTGCTGCTGCAAACACAAATGCATATGATAGCAATGTATATACATAAAATATCATCTCTTTGAATAACAAAACTCATGTGTTGTATAGTTATTTATTCTACTACTTTGGCTGATCAGGGCCAGTGTYTTTTCATCGTGGTCAGGAGTTTTCTAGAATATATTCCAGTGCTGGTGAGCTTCATTAGAGCTTTATGTCCTGTCTAGATCCATGATAAAAATTCTCCTACCTCCAAAGAGAATGAGCTTTGACTCTTTGCTTTAGCTGGGCTTTTATTCAATTACTTGTCTAAACACACAAGCAAGAACCCTGAGCACAGCTGGGACACGATGCTGTTTAATTATTAAAGCTAGAGATGAGCAGCCATATTATCTTGGTTTTAATTCTCATTTCTTCCTGATTCACATTAACCCTAGGCAAAACTCACTCATATCCGCTTATTCACCCGCAAAACAACAGTTTGCAATAATTCTAAGCTGCCTCTGGTTTGCATTTTTTTTAGTCTAATGAATACTTTAAAAAACTTTCAGATTATAACTGAAAAATACAACGGCACAAAGTACTGTTGCTATAATGACCTGCAGAACTGTCTCTACTCAACAAGTCCTCATTCACAAGGAAAGCACCTACGTATAATATCTCCTCTGACTTGGTGCAAGCTGGTACCATCCACGACACCTACTCTTGAAGTCACCTTCTACTAAGGGAGGACGTTGCCCAAATCCCATTATTTTAGGAAATTTGAGCCAATGGTGAATATTTAATAGCCCTAGTGACAATCCTATTTGTTTAACATTGCTGTGCTGCCCTTTGGTGGCAGGTCTCACGATGCAAGTCCCTTGCCCAGACTGCGGACACGGATCTTTCTGAACATTTCCCGCTCTGAAATTTTAAAAACAACTAAATACAGCACAAAAAATGTTGACAAGAGTTGTGGCCTGTRTCTGGTAACCACGCTTTTTCCCTATGCAAATCAAACCACGCATTGTGCAAGGGCCCTTCTGGTCCACTTTATGACAGGAAGGGAAAACCCACTTTGTACCAACACAGATCGGAAAAAAAAAAGAAATTTTCAAATCTCATCCAACAAAAATAAAAAAAAGAAATTGGTAATGTTTTTCATAGAATTTCTTTTCACTCTTTTCAAAGTATTCCTTTAAATAGATATTTCCTTTTCTGCACATATTTTCCTGTGCAATGTTTCTTTGTTTCTTTTCTTCACTATCTTTTTCCATAAACAAATTTTACTCTAAGCACAGAGATGGCATTTCTAACACAAACTACTCTTGCTCTTAATTACCTTAAGGTCTTGCTCTTTCCCCTCATTACAAACTAAGTTAAACAATATCATTAAAGCATTTTCAGAGTGTTTTTGAATTTTGTACTTACCTTCATTTATCTTTTTCCCTCCACTAATGGGAAATGCTGCTACTCATTCACACACCACCTGTCTAATAGAAACTGGCTTCTGACAATTAAAGTGCTAGTATGTAAATTCTTGTATGACATGCCCCTATCTGAAGATTATTTTGTGCAATTCATGACTGGTGAGATACATTATTATCTGCAAACTTATCACCTCTCTTACCAAAGTTTCAGCTCAATCTAATCTTTGCTAAGATTAAATGAAAAAAAAAAAAAAAAAAAAAAAAAAAAGCAGTTCTAAGAAGAGCGGAAAAAAGGAAAAATATAATACATTTTGTTTAAATCATCTTTAAAGATACTGTCTGTGGGTGTTACTACAGTTATGAATTGCTTTATAACCAAACTTGAAAAAAAACAAAACAAATAAAAAAATGAAAAAGCCGCCATTCTTAGAAAACTAATAGTCGATCAAACTGTTTCCCACCTCAGTAACAAAGCAAAGGAGCAAATGAAGATTCAAAGGATTTGAAACTGTAAAATTATGATTAAGGAGCTTAAAATCAAGCATACGAACATTGACATTTGAAGGAGGAGGGTATTTTCATCTCAAAGAAAATTGATTCATGCAGCCAATCAACTTTGGGAACTGTCATGACTCTTTCACAGACAAGTTTGACCTTCAACATGGATTTTTCTAAGAAAACTAAAGATGATTTCAGAGTTTGTCTGAATGAGGGGGTTTTGTCTGTGAGGCTCTTTTTTGGGAGTACAGCTGCTCACCTAGAGCAAAGACTGGTCCTAAGTCTCAGTGTAGCATAAGGGCAGAGCTCACAGTGATGGACATATTGTGGTCTACAGGCAGTATCAGTAGCCTGACTCCTGTTGTCATGGAGCATGGTCAATGTTAGGGACCAAGCAACATGCACTAAATTATCTGTTTTTTGAATACTTTCTGTCTCACACTTGAATTTAGTAGTGKAGGTGTCAGCTTGTAACTAACAGATGAGTAAGCACTGCATAGTGGCAGCTGAGACATCTGCAATCCACTTCTACTTCTGCCATTGATCTACCTTGTAAAGTGCTTATTTAATCTCTTTCCTCCTCTGTTTCCCCTCCTATCCTTCATCTGGCTTGTCTAGGCTCTCTCAGTCTTTGCAGAAGAGTGCTGAGCCTCTGGTTCTTCTATGCAGGGTGTTGATTTCTAAGCTGGTTCTCACTGTTATCACAGTAGAATCATGTCAACGTGGTTGGGAGGCTCCAGAGGGAGAAATCTCCTCTCACTTGCACTGGCAATTCCCTGCCAAGTTGTCCGTGTTCCAGTAGGATATCAGGCCAGATTTGGGCTCCTCTTACTAAGTGTTGTAATAGGGCAATGCTTCCTTCTGTCAAAGAACCTTTCTGTGTTGGGATAGAGCAAAACCTCCTGTTTCTGTTGTACAAGTATGTTCTCAGGAAGCATGATTTCTATAGTCCTTTAATCCAACTGTCTTGACCACAGAAGTCAGAAAATAATGACTAGGATGAGCAGAAAGACAAAAAACAGAAAGGAATCTGAACTCTTAAGAGGGGTCCTAGAGGTCAGACCCAGTGCTTGCTGGAATAAATAGGAGCCACAACCTGGGCACTTTGAAGGAAGCCCACAGAAAACTTATTTTTGCTTTAATTCTTGCCTAAATGCAGAGAATTATCCTGCAGCTTGCAAACACCACTGCCAAGGTATAAATATCATGTGCAAATATCAGCGGGGTGTGAAACGGCCAGGAGGCAAAGAGAAGCATACAACTTCTCAAAGCTCTTGCAATGTCTTTTCCTTCCTGTGCTGTGCATTGATCTCGCTTCCTTAGATTAAAACCTCCAGCTTCTGAAAGACGCCCACAACTGACACCTATCCCACTAGACYGAAAACCATTTGAAAATGATGCTGCACTGTGTTTTTTTTACAGTCACACTGTGATCAGAGTGAAATAGATTTAAGACAAGGTTATTTACATTAAAAAAAAAAAATTAGATTGCTTGTCTAACAGCAAAACATTATTATATGTCATTAAATGATAAGGACTGAATATAGCACATGGATATCTGTTCATTTCACAACATTGAACACATTTCTTATCCTTCTGACATTACAGTAATTTAACTTTGCAAACTTATCCTACTAGTTTTAAATGCTTTTGTACAAGCTTATACGATTCATAATATGACATCCATTCTGGAAATAACTGTCAGGCCATCCTGCTTTAAAGAAGTATATTTCCCTGAAAGGCTGTATCCTGTAGCAGTAGGATGAGGAAATTGTCAAAGAATTTTAAAACAATGATGTGGACTATTATAGTCTTGCATGCTAGAATCATCATTTATCAAAATCTCATTTAGCAAATTGCATTTCAAAAGAGATACTATGCAGCACAGGACTGAGGCTTGTGGGGGGATTTTGTAAAGTGTTCTCTTTTTTTTTTTTTTTTTTCGTATTTCACATCTAGGAACATGAGTAATGTTCTTGGATATCAGAGAAATGAATATTGCATTCAGCCCAATATCAGCCTGCATGATTGAGGAAAAGCAACCCTGTATCCTAAAAAGCTATGTTGTGTTCATAATCTACTTTGTAACCTTTAGGCTGAGTTACAGATTCAAAAATTTGCCAGCCACAGAGTCACCTTGCTGGGGATCCTGGTGGCCATTGGCTCCCCCTCTAGTCCGTGGGGACAGACAAGTTCCTCCAGAGAATGACTCAAATTGTAGGTAGTCTGAGTCACCTGTGGGGGTGACAACAACTGGTAGAGAACACTGCTGTGAACCAGCTTTTCTACATTAAACACAGGGAGCAAAGAGAAGTTTGGGAGAAAAATCCTTTACTTTATTTTTTTTTTCTCTTTCTTCCTTTCTTCCTTTTTTTTTTTTTAATGAAGAAATTTGTTTTCAAAGGGCAAAAAGGAGAAATAACTACCGAGCAGTCAGCGAAGACTGAGGAAATGAAATGGATGCACTTCAGAGTGCTCTTTCATGGCAGGAAAGGGAAATGGGGTTAAGATTATGCAGCAATACTGTACATTTGCTCACCTTTCACTTCAAAGGTTCACTCATATCATTTTCTATTCCTTTTTTTGGGTGGCTGGATGGATTTAAGGGTGATGCCATTTGTTCAACTATTTAAAAGTGGTCTTTCCTATTGCAGGCTTTGTTGGCAACTCACTTTTCATAGTACTATATTATTTATTCTGGTTTTGTAAATCTGAAGTAAAGTCTGAAAGTAAAGTCTAAGTCTGAAAAATCTGAAGTAAAATAGCAAACAGTACATGTCAGTGGATGATCCTGGCAAAAGATCATCAGCCACATCTTCCACAGAACCCAGGGCCATTTGCCAAATTGATCTGTCCTGAATTTCTACATGAAATTGCAACTTAGTGCTGAACAAACTCAAGAAAATCAAAAGAATTGGTTTGGACAAGGACACTCCTTGTTATATTTTGTTATTCAAAAAGCACAAAGTTTTCAATATTCTGTATCTATCTGAATAATCAGCTTTGCACACATCTCCCCCTCCCTAGGATTGAGCTATATTTTAGTTCTGAAACATGTAAAGAGACAGGAAGAGCCCCAAAGAGTCAGGATGGGGTGAAAAGGAGAATTCTGTTCTCATTGGATATGCAGGTGCAGACAAAATAAAAAGATAATGTAAACCACAGTTTTATGGGGCTTGACTTAAATCTAGGGTACCGTAAAGATGGCACCTGCTATTTTTCCTGTCTTGTGACTGTAATGCATTCTGGCTAAATAAATAAATTAAATATAATATAAAAGGAAGATAAACTAATATAATAAATCTATTCCTTCTTTAACATTTGTGTTCTTCTAAGTCATAACATACACTCATATGGTAACATAAGCCATAATATACAGTCATATGGTAACATCATGCTAGCTTTTCTGTCAGAATTACTATCTTCTTCACTGTTGAGCATGAATGCAGTGATATGTGGTAGCCTTATGTTAAACATTATTGACTTTTTTTGCACTAGACTAAAAAGCAACATCAAAACTGTTGGTAGCAAATCATATTTCCAGAGCCATTAGCAAGCAAAGTTAGAAAGTATGAGCTAGAAATGTTCGTGGCAGAATCAAGCAGAGCACAACTCACTAGCTTTGGTTGAGAAGCAGAACATGGGACTGCRCCAGTGAGCTGTGCCAGGGCACTGGAGTGTGCACAGCAAATTGTCAAGTGTGCTGTGAGAAAAATAGAAAGCAAAAGACYAGCTTCTGCCCCATGTACCACCAAGCCAGTTAATCAAACTGCTTGACAGGTTATGAGAAACAGATTTCTGTGACTGAAGAAAAAAAATCAAAATCTATCGTTATGTAAAATCAATAAAAATTTCCTTAAACTCATTGGGAGAAGAGAAGAGAAGAGAAGAGAAGAGAAGAGAAGAGAAGAGAAGAGAAGAGAAGAGAAGAGAAGAGAAGAGAAGAGAAGAGAAGAGAAGANAAGAGAAGAGAAGAGAAGAGAAGAGAAGAGAAGAGAAGAGAAGAGAAGAGAAGAGAAGAGAAGAGAAGAGAAGAGAAGAGAAGAGAAGAGAAGAGGACATAACTTTGAACTCTGCCAGTGTGCTAATTCAGTGGTTGAAACTAAACTATAAATGTAAGTTGTAGCATTGAAAAATGGGAATTAAGACTGTAATCTGATATCCTGTAAATTGTAAGCGTTGACATGCTTTAAGGCAAGCAAAGGTTTTTTTTTACATTTATGAAATTCATGAAGAATGCATTGTACTAAGATGCTGTTAAAAGACCTAAGACTTCTGAAAATTCTTGATCCTAAGATTTTTTATCACCATATCTGCCTCCAGTGAAAAAAATAGATACATTCCTCTCACTACAGTTTTACACAAAATTATAAAGAAAATAGTTTTAAACTGATTTACTGGACATATGGGATTATTTGTAATCCCATATGTACTTTAAAAAAAAGAATGTTGAAATATCAAGCACTGGTAAGCTAGCAATTTTAGGAAGTTTTAGGTTAAATTTTCAGTATTCACTCAGTCTCAGATGGTGCTTATCCTTTCTTGGGGAATTTCTTACTATTTGTCAATTAATAAAGAGGCAAAAATAATAATAACAGTAACACCTTTTACAAATTCCTATCATATTTCCTATTCAAATTCTTATCATCTCAAGTGACCTCAGATTGCAATAAGTATTGAAATGTTTAGATGTATTTGTTAAGTTTCTCCTAAATTGAATGCAAGTGCTGAATTCAGACACAGATGACTTTAGACCTAACTGTCTAATTTCCTTCAACCTTGTTTTCCATTACAAATCTTGACTTGAGGAAAATTGCTTCAGCAGTTCTGGTCTCCTAGTTGGTTAAATTTTGAAAGATATGGATTAAATTATAAAGAAGTTAATAAAAGAACTGCTGCAAAGATACTGAAATCAAAATTCCTTTGAATTCCTTTTCATAAACCTGTCCAAGAAAATCACCTGTTTTTTGATATACTTTAAGCATTTTCTTATACACCTTTTTTAATTATTGAGGKGCCAATTTTTAAAATAGCTAAACATGAATGTAACTTTTTAGATACAAATGCATTGCATGGGAAATCTTCAAAGAAATAGGACTAAATGCACCTAGAAATGTTTGGAGGTGTGCATTTAATGTTTTGAATGTTAGTTTAGTTATTTTTTATTTGTTCTAATTACTTTTTAATGGAAACATGCAAGGAAAATCGTCTTGGGTTCATTCCTGAGTAATTCACACTCAATCATCTTGACTTCAAAAAAAAAAAAAAAAAAAAGCACTTTTCAGTTGAATCCATAGAAAAATCAAAAATTTCAGTCTCCTAAATTTATTTTGAAAAAATTAAGAATGTCTGAAACAAAAGAGGAGGAAATAGGCTGGTAGGCTGGAATTGACTTCTGAATGCCACATTATGTAGCTAAATCCTGTTTCCTCCTTTGTTGTTATAGAATGTTGTTCCTTTCCTTTCCAACAGATTAACAAATAAAGAAAAATATATACTAGAAAGATTCCAGTCTTTCCAAACTAAGTATTATACACACTGCTTATGATTGCTTTGATCTTTTCAATTTCAAAATCATAAGTCTATTAAAGGTTTAGTATACTAAGAATCAGGAGCTAATCTTACATTAAAGTGATTTAACTCATAATAGTGTGAAACGGTGGTACAACCATATATGTAATTTATTTAGATGCCATGCAGAGGCCTGTGAAGTGGTGGTTGCATTTTGCAATGACTAGAGGGAACACATCCGAGTCTGATCACTTCCTTCTATAATGAAAGAAATCCTGTATTTCTTTCCTTATATAGGAAATCCACATGGTTTTGACACGGGAAGCCTCAGATAAGCAAACTTCACAGTGAAATGTCTATGTGCAGCATTTTCATTCCTGTTAGCCAGCCTTGTTACCTGGACTACTGTCCATAATAAATAAATAAATAAATAAATAAATAAATGAATAAATAAATAAAATATTACAAATCAACCAAAGAAATAAAAACAACCCCCTATTGACATAAGTTTGGAGTTGTGACATCTTTACTGGTTTGCCTGTTCAAGAACATAGACCTCAGCTTATTTTAACCCAAGTTTGAGCTTGGTTTTTGTGTAGTCCAGAGATATGTTATCACTTGAAAGCTGTTAACTTTTCAAAAAGTTTTCTACATTTCTTTGCAAAGGATAGATTTGCACCACAATGTATCTGCCCAAGGAATGATGGATGTCCCCTAGATGTTTTAGCACAAGAGTGGAAATCACAAAATTATATAATACACCAACAGGGTAATTCTAGTGCTCAGGCCCTGATATCAGTCACCCACATTAACTACTGCTAAATACTTCCTAGGAGACTGTGTTTCTGTTTTCTCTAATGAATGGTCAACCTAAGTGTTTTTATGATTTGCAGTCCCAAGAATTAGGATCTGATCCCACAGAATGTTGAGCAGGCCAGTTCTGATCTTGCACTGATTTAAAGGATATGGATAAGTTCTTTGCTGGATCACTGCCAGAGTACTCAGCACCTTCCAGGACYAAATCTGTGATGTTATCTGAACAAGAGATTAAAAACTCAGTCTTTTGCTGGACTGCATCTCAGCTTCCAAACTCTGCTGGTGATGCACATGGAGTTAATTATACCAGTTAATTATATTAGGGTGGTAAAAAACAAAGGACAGTTTCAACTTCCTAAATTCTCCATTTTTGTGCAAACACAAATATTTTTGTAGCTGCAGAAATCATTGTAGTCAACAACCTATTCTGTCCTTTCCYGAGCAGAAGACTGATCCCAAAAGGAGTAATACACCTCTAAGCTACTAATTCCCTTCAACACAATGCCACCAAACAGCAAAGATGAGAGAAATTTTTGAAAAGTGTCATTTTTGGCAACAAAATACCCAGCTGATCTTCACAAGACAGTGTATTTCTTTTCCTGGTACTTGAAAGTTTCATGGTGGAGATGTGCATATTTTGTCTGTTGTTCCCATGATCCTTTATAAGCATCTTATTGTGCAGATATTAGATTTGTCTTTTTCATTATATCATAAGAAAAGCTACTGTGTCTGCCCATCTCATCTACTATATTCTAATACATTAAAGATTTCGTTCTGCAAGACTTAAAACATTAAATATGTGGACATGTTAACCTGTTAACATGTAAAGAATATGTTTGGGGGTTTGTTTGTTTGTCTGTTTTTCAATTTCTGTATCAGATAGAGAATCACAGAATCATAGAATCCTTAAGGTTGGAAGGGACCTTCAGAGATCATCTAGCCCAACCCCCCCTACACACGCAGGGTCACCTAGAGCATGTGGAACCAGCTGCGTCCAAGCGAGTTCGGAAATCTCCAGAGAAGGAGACTCCACAACCTCTCTTAGCAGCCTGTTCCAGGGCTCTGACATGTTTTAGTACTTGGTAAACCTCTTTGCAGGAAGGTCTTCTATACATCAGATGGAGTCTACATCATCACTGTCTTATGCATCATTACCATTACCATTTCTTAATTTGTGATGATATAATACTAATAACCTGTAGTCAGGAAATAAGGACTGAATATTCCTCATAACACGATGAGATTTTTTTTGATAAATAATACAATAGAAAATGATAAAAAAGTAGAATTCAAAATTAAGAAAGTTGATAATGACCTTTTTATTATGTATTTAGGATTTTGATTAATGTAAGAAAATTAATCCTTAATGTTTTCCTTACCATTTCCTTACCATATTCATTATCTAGTTTTCTTGGTATTCTTTCAGTGTGTACAATAAATTTTAAAAAATGGCTTAATCATCCTCCATAAAGATAGATAAAATGTTCAAGAAAGTGTGGTTTTTATCCCTTAAAGTTATATTGACAAAAAAAATTGGTTTGAGACCAAACAGCGATCTTAAATCAGAACAAGTATCGATCAGGATGATGATAGTGCAGTTTCTTTGCTTTGTTTTCTTCTCCAGAAGGAATGAGGTTCAAGATTCTCCTCTTTTCTCACTTTTTGTGTAGATCTCATAGAGTGATCTCAGAATACAGATTGTATTTGTGCCGTTTTTATCCATGGGTGTCTTCAGCTGCCGATAAAAAGAAAAGTTCTGAACATCAGTCACTCTAAAATTGTTCCATCTGATTTTCTACTTTTTTTTGCAAATCATTTACGAAGTCGGTGACTCCAGGCTTGCCAAGACGTTTTAGTCCTATTGTAACAACAAAAGGGAAAATGCAGAGCAAGTAAACTTAGGAAAGGAGTACATTGCTGTGCAAATGTTAATATGTAAATAAAAATAAAAATAAAAATAAAAATAAAAATAAAAATAAAAANAAAAATAAAAATAAAAATAAAAATAAAAATAAAAATAAAAATAAAAATAAAAATAAAAATAAAAATAAAAATAAAAATAAAAATAAAAATAAAAAAAATAAAAATAAAAATAAAAATAAAAATAAAAATAAAAATAAAAATAAAAATAAAAATACACTTTCATCATCTTCTGGCTACTCTTTTGAAAAATGTTTTAATCTTAACTGTGCCTGTAGGGGATTTTGTCTGTATAACTTTTAGAGCCATTTTGCCTTACTGAGCTTCCCTAGAGAATATGAAGGAAATTGCTAGGATGCTTTGAGTTAGGGTTCAAGGTGGAAAACTCTGATTCTTTGTGATTGGAAAGCACAACAGAATCTCATAGAGATACTATTTACTTCCAGAGTTTGGTTTTGTTTTCTGAATTCTAGCTCCAAGAAAATACTAAAGAATAAAAGTCTGAGACAAAAGCRAAGTGTAGCTTTGGCTCAGAAAAAATAGCCTCTCCTGAAGAGGATTTTGGATTGACATTCATTTAGGGGTTCTGTACTTTGCTCCCAGTCCCAGATGTGTCCAGAGAAATTCACCTCATTTAAAACACAAAATAAATAAATAAATAAATAAATAAATAAATAAATAAATAAAATATAAATCATTATGTCTTTTGCTCACAGGGCAAAAGTCAATTTTTCAGGGATCCATTTGATTTTTGGTGATAGGAGTAAATTATTAAAATACAGAGATGCAGAATTCTTGTTGTGTAGACAACGAGACCTTTTCTTGGATATGATGGAAATTTTGTAGGACTGACACAGGAAAGACGGCAATCTAAGTTCATAGTTCTTCCTTTGAAAAGATCCAGTATTGCAGAGATGGACAAAAGATCCTCTCCCTGAGGGCAATCTATTCCCACTTACATCAAAAATGCGTAATGCCTCAGATTCTTAGTGTAGGTTTTTAATTCTCGTGGTAAGAGGATCTACTAAAAAATTGTGCACAAACACATAAACAAGAATGCAAATAAGTTAGCAATATTTACTTTGAATAGTATTTTCTAAAATTGTAATATCAATTCAAAAAAAGCAACTTTAACTTTTCTGCTTCAACTAGTATTCTACATCACCTGAATCATTTGAATCATTTAATTTTAGCTTTCAGAGGCAAGAGTAGTTGGCCTAGAGATGGGTCTTTTTGCGATCAAGGCCAGCATGTGTCTACCATTCCCTGCAAAAACATCAGTCCTGAGAATACTGTAGGATAAGGCATCTCTTCCAACAAAGCATACATCATCCTGGCAGAAGTTGTTTCTTTTCCAATTTTAAGCTTCAGTCCAGATCTATACTTCAAAAAGCAAAGCTTTCTAATGTGATTGCTGAAAACATCAGGTTATGACCTAAAGTTACACTTATAAAAAAAGAAAAAATAAAATAAAAAGGAAAGCAACAACTCCGCAACAGCTGTTGTTAACAGGTTTCAGATGCCAGGCTTGCAACTCCACGGCAGAGTCATGGCAACAGGTTTCCTTATAAAACAATAACAAAAATCTTCTCTTAGTACCCCAAGGAGTTTGCACGGTTAAAGGTGCATGATATTGATTTTAAGATGATATTTACCTTTCTCTATGTAAGAAAAGGTTTCTCAGCAAGACTTTGCAGTTCTCCTGCAGCTTGCTAACTTGCTCTATGAACTATCATAATTCAAGTTCTGATGAATCAGAGCAAGGATTCTAACCAAAGATTTCCAGAGTTTTAAGATTAATTTGAGAAAATAATTCAAAATCAAACAGTATTTATCTGCTTGTGATTAAACTTCCATTTTCTATATCATCTTTAAGCTAAGCTAGGAAGAAAGGAAAACTAACTCCAAAAGCTTACGTCTTACTCAAAATGTGCACAAAGGGACATATAGGACAGTAACTGTGAGAAGAGATTATATACTTTTATGGTTATAGCACATATCACATGGAAGGATTTAAGACAAATACTTTCAGTGCAAATCAAATTTAATTCTGAATATTCAAAGAGCAATGTGAGCATATTATTTGCTGTTTATAAAGCAGGCACCATCATTTTATTGCTGTCATTGTCAATGTTGCTTATGAACATGGTCTGAAAAAAAAAMCAGAAGTCATTACATGAATGCAAAACAAACCATACTAAGAAGAAATAAAAGAATAAAAGTAAGCTTTCATTTATTTTTGGTCCTATATTTGACCTAGATTTTTAAGGACCCTCCAATCAATCAACATGCATTGTTTCAAAAGAAAACTGTTTYTTTTCCTCCCTCCTTCCTTTCTTCCTTGTCTCCTTCTTTCCTTCCTTCCTTCTTCTCTCACATATATGATTTCTAAACTGCCTTAATCATTTAATGTATATATATAAGTATTTATATATATATATATTTGATTGTGGAATATTGCTTTATGAGAGATACATAATTTTTCATAGAAAACTTCTGTGCTTTTATGGTTATTAGATGTAAATGCGCACAGCAGATTTTTTCATACTTGGAATGAATTCTACTGTTCACCCAGGAAAATATACTGTTTTGATAGCAAATACAATTATTATTTCAAATTCTTCCTTAAAATAAGCACAATGTTGAATATTCTCCTGGAGATTAGATGGAGACTAGATGGAGACTGGAGATGGAGACTGGAGACTAGACTCGAGAATTAATGGAGTCTGAATAGACCGGAGAACTGGAGCATGATGAAGTTCTCATGCTTTATAGGTTACATCTGGATGTGTTTTTTAGATTCACATAAAGATTAAAGGTGCAGTTTCACTAGTATATGACCTCTTTACTTCATAAATGCTGTAAGCAAATGTCATTTTTGAACATGTAGGTGTATCTTAATAATAACTTATGAAAGTGTTTTTGTTCAATGATAAACAGAAGCAATATTTTTTTTTTCATTTTTTTACCTTAAACTACATAAGAAGCAGAGTTCTCAATACTCATTGCATTGTTGAATCAATATGTTTCTGAAGGTCTGAGTCACTTCCACGGTACGTAACATCTGGGGGTGGTTCTCAGGTTCTGGCTTCACAGTCACTCAGCTAAGATCAGCAACACTGATCCTGTCCGAAATAGTTTCAAAATCATTCAGATTCCCTACCTTCAAAGTTGGAACAGTGAATGAAAGTTGAACTCATTCAAGCACACCAGTGAAAGCGAAAGTTTCATGACAATTTAGTAATTATGGCTTTTCCAAGGAAAGGATGAAGCTTGTTGCTCTCCACTCCACTTGATATGCTAAAATAATACTTTTTGATGCTTTTAGCTTTAGATTTTCTAGCTTTTATTTTTTTTCAGATTTTCTAGATTTTGCAGCATATAACACAGCATTAATGGAACATAATACCAGCTCTGCTAACAAATTACACAGAATCACAGAATATTCAAGGTTGGAAGGGACCTCTAGAGATCATCTAGTCCAACCTTCCTGCTCAAGCAGGCACACCTACAGCATGTGGCACAGGGYGGCATCCAGGCGGGTTTTGAAGACTCCAGAGTAGGAGACTCCACAACCTCCCTGGGCAGCCTGTTCCACTGCTCTGTCACCCTCACAGTAAAGAAGTTCCTCCTCACCTGGAGATGGAACTTCCTGTGCTCCAGCTTATGGCCATTACCCCTCGTCCTATCGCTGGCCACCAATGAAAACAGCTTGTCCCCTTCCTCCCTGCATTCTCCCTTCATGAACTTATACACATTAATCAGATCCCCTCTCAGCCTTCTCCAGAGCAAACAGGCCCAGCTCACTCAGCCTCTCCTCATACGAGAGATGTTCCATTCCCTTAATCATCTTGGTTGCTCTTCTCTGGACCCTCTCGAGAAGCTCCACGCCCCTCTTATACTGGGGAGCCCAGAACTGCACACAGTACTCCAGGTGCGGCCTCACCAGAGCTGAGTAGAGGGGCAGAATCACCTCCCTTGATCTGCTGGCAACACTCTTTCTGATGCAGGCCAGGATCCCATTGGCCTTCTTGGCCACGAGGACACACTGCTCACTCATGGTTAACTTAGTGTCAACCAGAACTCCCAGGTCCCTCTCCGTGGAGAAATTGCAGGGACTTGTTTTCCTCTCTTCCAACTTTAGCTCTCTGAAAGCAGCTCGAGGTCTCCATCTGTGATCCCCATCAGCAGCAGACAGACACCTCCAGCACACGGTTTATCCCAGCCTAAGAAAAACTGTGCAAAACGGAGGGGATGACATGTCTTTGGAAATGCCTGTGCTAGCGTGACAGCATTCAAATCTCTTTTCCTCAGTTAAGCCATTTTAACTCCGGAATTATTATGCCGCTTTGCTTCACAAGACTGTCGCTCAGATTGTGCACTAACGGCTTTGAAGGTGAGAAGTGTTAAGAGTTATGACTCAGGATGCGCAATTGTGGCCTCTCTGTAACGGCAATGGATACCACCTTTGGTTGCTGTGCTAWATGGAAGAAAAAGAAATAAAGAGCATGAGGTGCTAGCTAGGCAATGAAGTATGAAGAAGAGCTATTCCCCTTGTTTTACCCTGCGGACAAATGGTTCTTCAAATCAGTGTAATAGTATACATTTGTGCATGAGAATAATGCTCAGTTTTATTAGCAAGCAAACTTGTGTGAAGAAGTTTCAGTGATGAATATGTATTAGCTTTAGAATTCAAAAATAAAACAGAGAAATAGGCTCTCTATCCAAAATAGACCCATACTCTCAGTTTGTACAGCTTAATGTTTTCCTGTCCAAAAGCCAAGGTGTACGTCCACTGGGTTGTTTTTCATTTCAGTTGTTAAAGACTATTTTTGTCTCAGATTTATAATTTAATCAAATGGATAAAATTTGCTGAAAAAAAGAGTTGCACTGTAAACATTTGCAATGAAATCAAGTATTCCAAAGATCTGCTTATTGAATAATAAAGTATGATATCTCTCATATTATTTGAACTACAATRAAAAAAAATGAATTAATGAGAAAGAGAGAAAAGAAAGGGAAAAAAGGATTGGTTTGTTGTCTAAAATTACAAAACTGTAAGTCACTTTCATATTTTTTCTCTTACTTCATTTTCTTGTTGAAAAAGCAGGAAAATTATTTTTAAAAATAAGCAGAGGAATCTAAACTTCTTATCTTCCTTCTTTTGGTCAGAAAGAATGAATAGCTGAAAAAAAAATAAAGGAATTTAGTATTTTTGGAGGTCTTTTCTTCTTGTGAAAAAAATATGTACATTTTGCCCATCTCCCCTCTGCCCTCATTTTGTTCTTGGGTTTGGATTTTTTTTTTTTCAGAGGGAGGGCAGAGTGACAATATTTGCCTTGTTTTATTTCTGTATAAATGATTCACAGCAACATGTGTACAGAACAAATTCAGATTATGTGGGAATGAAGAATGTACATTCTCACATGAAGGAGTGAGAAAATCAATTGTGTTTGGCATCAGCACCTGCAGACATGAGAACAGTTAAAAACAGGTGGGTGGCTTAGTGGTAAAACCAGGGGGAAAAATAAATTCTAAGAAATAAGAGGGGGGTAGTACCTATCTGGAAAAAAAAAAAGAGGGTTATTTTTAGATTTAAGGAACATGAAGGTTTAAGATTTGAACATTGCTTTTGGTATAAAAGGTCAAGCTCTTAAATCTCATTTTTCAGACTAACTTCTTAACATGCATACAATGTGGAAATAATTTTCTATCAAAAAGATAATATTAATTCAGGTACTTTAGAAATAACAATTTTATTTTTGCTATGTATGATTAGAATGCATTTTCTAATGATTTAATACTTTTAATTTAATGGAAAGTGTTGAATGAAGGTCTGCATTAAATAAAAAGCAGGTGCAAGAAGGAATCTTTMTTTCCCTGTCCATTCTTTTTAGGGATGATTTCCATGAGTCTCTAAAACAATGGTTTTTACTCCGTTCCATCAAACTGGACTGTAACGACCAGAATTAAAATGATATCAAGAAAATTACCTGCCCCATTGGAAACCCAAATATAGTGTTGAAAACTTTTGGAAATAACTGTAGTGATACTAAATTAAAACTAAACTAAACTAAACTAAACTAAACTAAAATAAAATAAAATAAAATAAAATAAAATAAGTACAGAGTTAGGACCAGTTTAAGTTGTCTCCTCTTTAAGGACAGGTATTTTTGTCTTTGAGAACGTCTTCTTTAGTTGTAGATAATATCAGTATAAATTATATGACAGTGCTCCTCTCCTACCATAATACTGCTATTTTTGTTTCATGTGTGGGTATACATGAACATTTTTTCTTATAAAATGGCATTAAGAGTGATGTGGGCGATCCAGCTGACCATGGAAAACAAAATTCTTCCCTGTTAACTCAAGTCTTGTTTGGTGTTGACATTGAGTTAGAGAGTCCTAGAGATATGTAAGCACCTTCAAAGAAATAGTGAAAAATGTTCTTGAAGTGCTTTTTCCTCTCCTCTCCCTCAGTTTTGTAGGAAGTCTGTATGACCAACTTGGACCAGACCTCTAATTTTTGAATATCAAAGGAAAATGAAATTATCCTCCTCTAGAATGAAAACAAATAAATAATGTGATTTGGCCATGAAAAATGTATAAAACATTTTTCTGCACTGAGATGTTTCTTACAGACAAGAGAGACTAAGTGCCATTTGTAAACACACTTCAGACTTCATCTAGAATAATATGGACAGGGTCAATTGTGCAATTTTAAGAAAGTTTACTTTAAAACAGGAAAGAAAAGGTGGAAGAGCACATGTGTATAAGATAGGTACAAAGGTTTGGGAGTCAAATGTAAAGCAGGCAACCTGAAAGACCATKGCAATGAATGATATAAATTGTCCCCCAATATATTTAGTCTGAAAATAGAGATATGACACGTTTCAGAAAGAGATTGACCTATATAAAGCATGATTCCCCAACCAGTTCCATATGCCTACGATACAGGCTGTGCAATCTCCTTAGCTATTCATGTCTCATTATACATGACACATCCTCCTTGATTCACATTAGCCACAGAATGCTGATTTTTGCTGACTGCGATTTTCTCCTAAAAGACATTTAAAGGGGCATGAGAAGTGAGAAGAAAACCCTTAACTGTGAAAGTAGGAAAAGAATAAAAGAAGCTTACTGCAGTGTGTGCATGTGTGTGCTCATTTGCAGATGTCCCTAACACGAAACACAGTGTAAAACGTTTAGTCAGAAATGGATTAAGACATCAGGCTGGAAGTCAGGGTGTGAAACTGAAATTCTTTTTTTTTTTTTTTTCTATCTCACAGTTCTTAATGGATTTGGGATTTCTTAGCTTATTTCTTGAAAAATGAACTGAATACCGAAACGGAACTGATGGTTCCTGATGGCTACCTCACCTACAGCACTCTTCTGTAAGAGCTGTGTCCTAAGGAAAATTCTAGAAGTCATTCTTCTGTTACTTAAAGATAGAACAGGTAGATGTTGGGCAAGAGCTGAGAAAAAGATCATTTGTTAGTCTCAACGGTTCCAGTCTGGGACAAAGTATTGAATTTCTAGGCCACAAAGACTGGCACTTAGTCTTTGACCTAGTGACTAATCCAGTTACTTCTTAGAAGAACATCCCACCCAGAGGCATATCTTGAAAGGCAGAGTCCATGCTAATCAGTGCAATAGCATGACCTACATCCTACCACAAAAATCCATGTATGTGAAATATCCCTGTGAGGCCTGGGGCAATCCAGAGGTTAAAATAAGAAACATATTTACTTAATAGTTAGCTAAAGCCCTAAGAAAAGCTTCTATAATTATAAAAGCTCCCAGACTCTCTTCCTTCCCCCTTTCTCCCTCCTTTCTGTGAAACTACAAAGAGAACACATACCAAAATTCTGGTAGGGGGCACAGAAAGGCATCCAGTTAGATCTTTTGGAGTTAGGTGATGGGAGACAATCTACTGACTCAAAGGTCAGGAAATGTGATGGCAAACAAAGCAAGAAACCTAGAGGGAAACTGAAGAAGGGAGTAAGTTTCAGCAGCAGAGAGCAGCAGAGCAGAGACTCTTGCATATATGACTAAGGCAAGGTACAAAGCAACATAAGGGTCCAGAGTTTACCTTAAACTTGGGGTTTGGGTTAGCTCCCCCAAGGAACTTGGCCAAGCTTCTCTGCCTGAAGAACAAAAGTCATGCAATTAAATAATTCTCATACACAAACATCACAAAAGATATTTCTGTCCACAGATACAACCAGCTGTGCTCATCATACAGGCTATCTTTGATTTGTATTACTTTGTTAAACAGAAGCCAACTTCTCCTTGCTCAGTAGCAGAGCATGGGGCACATTCTGCCCATCTAGGATAATGTACGTTAAAAAAAAACAGCAAAACCAAAAATCATGAAAAATACTTACCAGAAATCTTGCTGAAGGAGACAATTTCTGTTCTATTGATCACACTTAGAAGTTAAGTCAGAAGAAGTTGAAGAAGGTGGGATCCTTAGGACTTGCCCCAGACACCATCGTATCGCATTACCTTGTAATATGTAATACAGACATTCCCAGCCAGTCCTCCCCTTGAGTGCACCTATAGCCACTTTTTTCAGAAGCTCCATTCAGGTGTGATGCAACATACAACTTTCCTGCCTCCAAATATCCCCAAGATTTCATTCTTGGAAAGCTAGAATGATAGTGTTGTTAATGATAATATTGACAACTAGAATTGAAGGTACAGAAAAATTACATCAAGGTGATTGTACTGTACCCTGTTAGTCTTATACCCAGAGTAATCATTGCATCCTCCTCATTCTTTGTACATCACTGGGCTATTGTAAATTCAACATATAACCTTCTCCTAAACTGGACATTTATGATCCCAAACTACAACTTTTTTCATTCAATCACACACATATATACACACACTAAAGAGAATTTATGCATCTAGACCATCTTATTTTGGTGCATTTTGGTGAGTGAAGAAGAATTGAATCTGTGTGTAGTTTTTTTCTTACTTGATTTTCACAAGTATATCACCTATCTTTGTTCTTTTTTTAGTCTGGACCTGAAGAATTAACTGTCTGTGACTAGCCAGAATTTAGAACTAGGTGGTGCACATCCTCTCTTCCATTTGCTCATCTGAGCAAAAAATTCATGAAGCTGATACTGAACAGAGTAGAGTTACAAATATTTATAACACTGACTCTAAAAAATTTCAATCTCAAGAAGAGGATATCAGCATGGGATTAAGTCTGGAAATGCAAGCTCATAAATAATCTGTAGGAATAATGTATATTCTAATCAAAGTTTAATGTGGGCAGGATTTAGAAAAGGAAGTCAAGTCAGTTTAAGTTTGACCTTCATTAACAAATCAACATTTCAAGAATGGAAGCAATAAGTAGAGACCCAAGATACATATTGGAAAAAAATATTTTAAAGAGGAGAAAATAGCTTTTGAACCTTTTCAATTTTTCATGGGTCTAAACTAAATTTTTCACTTGGTCGTCCTTGTCTTCTATTCTTTCTGTATCCCTTTTCTGCACAAATAAATACAAATTTTACAAATTTCCCCACACCTTGTAGGTTTTGCTATGAAAGCCATATCCTCCAGGTGAAATTAAAATAAAGATTTAATTTTTTAATGTAGTTTTT